>NW_005842065.1:1484118-1486675 GCF_000455745.1 Alligator sinensis | reverse complement strand
CCCCCCCCCCCCCCCCCCCCCTCCCATGCCCTGGAGAGAGAGAGAGAAAATGACAAAATAACAAAAAAAACCCAACAAACCCCCCCCCTAGAGAATAAAATTGCACATGAACTACTGTAAAGAGGAAAGAGGAATTGAGAAATGTTAATAAAACACAGAGGTTTGTAACAAAACCCCACTGTCTGTGCCCACCTGTGGTTGGGGGTGGGGGGTCAGGTATCAGGCCTGAGGGGGCCTGGAGCAACGTTTGCATAGGAGTTGGGTGGTTAAAGGCCTTTGGGGAGAGTCCCCCCCCCTCCCCCTTTGCTGGGTTGTGCCACAGAAGTCCCATGTGGGATATGGCCACAAGGGGTGGGGCTTTTTCTGTGGACTGAGAGCCTGAAGGGGCCTGGCTGGGTTTTGCCAGTGTGGGGTTGGGGAGGAGGGGCTTGGGGTGTCTGGGCCGGTGGGGGGTGTTGCATTGCCCTATCTCAGCTGGGGTCTGGGCAGGAGAGGGGCCCTGATCCTGGCCTGGGAGACTCATGGGTGGGACTTTGGATCCACCCTCCATATAAGACGCAGCACACAGCAGCCGGGTCCCCGTCTTTATGTCACCGTCCATGCCCGGCTCTAAAGGCTGAGTCGGGTCTCCGCAGTGCCCACTAGGGGGCAGCAGAACCACACGCCTGTGAGCTCAGTGTCCCCCAGCAGGGGACAGCCCCCCAGGTGCTGGCGGGGGAGGGGGGCTGCATTGCTGCAGCTCTCTTTGCTGGGCCAAGCAGAGACCCCCCGGTGCTCGGGCACCTGCCGGACCTGAGGGTAGAACCCAGGCGTCCGGGCTCCCAGACCCTCCCTCCTCACTCCCAGTCTCCTCCCACTCCCCCGACGCCCTTGAATTCCAGTCCTACCAGTAGGACTGGTCGCAACAGGAGCTTGCCCCGCCCCGGGCAGCTCTTCCCTGTTGCTGTTTGATCTGGGGCTGATGGGGCCCCTGCGGGGTGTTGCGCCCAGTCCAGCTGTGCGTGGAGGCTGTCGTGGCTGCTGGGGGCTGTTGTGGGGCGGGTGAAGACAGGCAGGCTGTAGGCGGTACAGGTGCACTCGGCTGTGTAGGGTTGAGGGCTGTAGGGGGGACTGCACTCAAGTCGCACTGAGGGGTGGAGGTGCAGTGGGTGCCCAGACTGGGTGTAGGAGGATAAGACAGTAGGGCTATGGTGGCGGGTCAGACTGTAGGGGGTACAGGGGCACTCGGGCTGTGCTGAGGGCTGTAGGGGCAGGTCGCGCTGTGGGGCGGGGCTGTGGGTGCCCGCACTGGGGACTGTACGTGGCTGCCCGGGGCTGTACTTGGGCTGTGGTGGCTGAGGGCTATAGCGGCAGGCTGTACCCAGTCACAGTGTGGAGTGAGAGTGCAGCGGGGCTGTGGGTGCCCAGACTGGAGGGCACTGGGGGCTGTAGGAGGAAAGGGACTGTGGGGCTGTGCGTGCCCAGTAGGACTGTAGGGGTCGGTGTAGTGGGGGTTCGGGCTGCCGCGGTGAGAGTGCAGGGGGACGGGGTCCCGAGTGGTCGGGCTGTGTCGGAGCCTGTAGCAGCGGCTGCAGGGGAGGTACCGCGGGGCTGTCGCAGCGAGGCTGTAAGGGGTCAGGTGCGCGGCCCGCAGGGTGTCGGGCGGTCCGTGCCGAGGCCGCAGCAGTTGCACTGTCCGTGGGTCCAGGCGAGGGCGGGCAGTCCATGTGCGGGGGGCGGAACAATGACGCTGCAGGGTCCAGGTGTCGCGGGAGGGGGCTGAGGAAGAGGGGTTCCTCTTTCTGAGCCCACGGAAGGAAGCTCCCGGCTTCCACCCCCCTTTGCCCTAATATGGTAGGAGGACGCGCAGGGCGGCCTACGTCACCGTTTCCTGGAACACCAGCGCCCGCGGCGTTCGGAACCCCACCTTCTCGCGCCATCTTCACCCCCCACCCATAGTCATGGAAACAGTCACCAGGGGGCGGAGCCTCCGCACCCCGCTTCCTACGCCCCGCCCACTTAAAGAGGAAGCACCCCAGGAAATCGCGCGTGGGAAGGAGACAGAGGGGGGAGGGGGGGATTTCCATGTGCCCGCTCCCCCGGGCAGCACCACCCCTCCCTTCCCCTCCCGCTGCTGCTGCCTGGAGTCGGGGCTGGGAAACCCCCGATGGGGGTGGGGGTGTCGGTGTGAAATAAATCCCCGGACGCCATGCATAAGTGGGGGAGAGAGCGTGAAATAAATCCCCGCGAGTCTCCCCAACTCCTCCCCACAGCTGTGCTGCTCTTGCCCCCCCCACCCTTATTGCTCCCAGTGCCCCCCCGGTGGGGGGCTGCATTAATCACGTGCAACTTATTGCAACCCCCGCATTGTACGACTGTACTTGCCCCCTCCCCATTGCACGGGCTGCACTCGCCACCTACTCCCTGTATTACACGAGCTACCCTTGCCCCCTTCCCCTCCTTTACATTGCAAATCATTCCCTTGCTCGCGCCGGGGCGTTCTTCACCTCCCCCTTCCCCCACCCCTTGGTATTTCCGCCCCCCCTTCCTTTGGCTTCTCGCTGCCGGATGCGGCGGG
>NW_005842065.1:1483532-1483891 GCF_000455745.1 Alligator sinensis | reverse complement strand
CCTCCAGCTCTCCCAGGTCCTGCGCAGTGCCCGGGAGCTCTACCTGGCAGCCAGAGCCGGGGGCGAGGAGGACGGGGCTGCCCCGGAGCCCCCGCAGCTGGAGCCGCTGGAGCGTGGGAAGGCGGCGGATCCAGACCCCCTGGGCTGTGTGAGCGTAGCTGATCCGGCTCCCATGGACCAGGTGATCGCGGCGGATACGAAATCCCTGGACTGTGTGAACTCGGCGGATCCGGATCCCATGGACTGTTCCATCGCGGCGGATCCGGCTCCCACGGACTGTGTGAACGCATCGGATCTGGATCCCATGGACTGTGCTCCCGCGGCGGAGCCGGAGCCCCCGGCCGTGGACACGCAGCTGA
>NW_005842065.1:1481274-1483434 GCF_000455745.1 Alligator sinensis | reverse complement strand
AGGACCAGCAGCAGCAAAGGCAGGAGGGCCCCTTCCCCAGCCTGGCCAAGGTGCTGCAGAGCCGCTTTGCCGTGCCCTCCCCACCCTGTCGCCGGGGCCAGGGGGTCCTGGGCCTGCTGGTGAGAGCTGTGGCAGCCTGCTAGCTGGCCTGGCCCTGCCGTTCGTCGCCTGGGCTGGCTCCTGACCCCGGGACCCACCGGCAGAGAGAGAGACACACGGAGCCAGGGTTGCCGAAGGACTCCGCCCCAGTGCCAGGGGGTGACCAGGCCCCACCGAGGCATCCAAATGGCGAGAAATGCTGCCCTGGACTGATGCCCTTTTCCCAGGGCATGGGCAGCACCTGCCTGCCTTCAGCTCTGCTTTGTCTGTGTCAGGCAGGGAAGGGTAAATCTGGAAGGGGGCCAACTGTGGGGTTGGATGTCCCCCTTGGAGGCCTTGTGCGTGTTTCAGGGCTGGGTGTGTCTGTGTGCAAGTGTGGGGGGTGCAGACCAGGGCCAAAGGATGACACACAGTTCTTATGACCGGTGTTGCGTCACCCAGCAGGGAGTTTCCTGCCCCCCCATCCCCTGGGCGTGGGAGGCCAAGCCTGACTCACCGGCTGCGCCAGGGGAGGAGGAAAGGGTGCCAAAGTCCCCTGGACTTGGTGGGGGGTGGGGTGGGGGGGGATGGTCTCGGTGTGTGTGTGTGTGTGTGTGTGTGTGTGCGCGCGCGCACGTGTGCATGTGTGTGTGACCTGCAACTCTGCAGGGGGCTGGGAAGAAATGGTTGCTGGATGCCAGGCTGGGGGGGCTGAGGTCAAGGTGAAGGACTGAGGCCTGCTGGGACATGGTGGGGCAGTGGGAGGTGGATAGCTACAACCTGGCACCCACCCCGCCAGGGCTGGAGGCAGCGTGCAAGGGGGTGTTCGCAGGAGCTGGGCTGCGCCCTTTGTTCCCTGCCAGACACAGCCGGTCCAACCGGACAGGGCTGGGTGTGATGGCGTCAGGCTGGCGCACCGCCCCCAGGGCCCAGCTGCTGGGTGTGTATGCACGCTCACACCCACACGCAGAGGACCCAGGCATCCGGGGGATGTGCACATGCTCCCAGTTGCTGGGTGTGTACACGTGCATGCTCGCTCTCTCTCTCACACACACACATGCACTCACACATGCTCTCTCTTTCTCCAAGCTTCTGGGTGTCCACACCCACCCACCCACAATTGCTAGGTGTACCCAGGCGCACACGTGTGGGGTCTTAAGGCCACCTACAGCCCAGCTGCTGGGACCCCCCCACACCCATGCTTAGGCTCGCCTGTGCTTGTGGAGTCTGTTTGTCTGTCTGTCTGGACACTTGTGTGTGGAGGGGTGTGTTCTGTTACGGGGAGCCCCAGCAGTCCCCTCCCTGCTGGCAGGGAGGCCCTGGTGAGGCAGGGGCTGGAGCAGGGGTCCTGCCCTCCCACCCCCTTCCACATGCGGTGTAATTTATACCTGGGAAATCACGGGGTTTTTTATTGTTGTTTGGGGAATTATTTTTATAAAGGAAATAAAGATGCCTTGTGAGACATACCCTGTTGTGAGGCTTGTGTGTGTGCGTGTGCACCTGGGTTCTGTGTGTCTTTGTCTTCTGGACTCCGGGGGTGGGGGGTGTCAAACATCTGGGTTCCATGTGTATGTGTCTTGGATGCCTGGGTTCTGTGCATGTCTGTGTGGGGGGGTGTACACCCAGGAGCAGGGAGAATGTATGTGCACCTGGAGCAGGGTGGTTTGGTGCCAGAGGGGTTGGATCACTGGCTGGGGAATTCCTTGGAGATGGGGAGAGCCTGCTGGTGCCCCTCACTCCCCCCATCCTATGCCATGTCACCCCCCTGCCTCACCCGCCCCCAACTCTGCTTCAGTTTCCCCATAGCCAGGCTCTTGGCAGTTGGGCTTTGTCTGAGCCCCCTGAGGGGTGGGGAAACAGGGGTGTAGACATTGGGGGTGGGGATGGTGGCCTGAACACCTGGGTTCTTTCATGGGAGTTGGGATACCTGGGTTGGGGGTTGGGTCTGAGGCCTGGGAGCCTGGATGCCTGGGTTCTTTTCTCAGCGCCAAGAACTGAATGGGGCCGGATGTTCAGCAAAGCCTCATCTGGGTGGGGGAGGGCAGGGTGCTGCATTTCCTCCTTGCACAACTTCCTCATGGG
>NW_005842065.1:1479887-1481214 GCF_000455745.1 Alligator sinensis | reverse complement strand
GGGGGCAGGCAGGAGGCACCTGCATGGCTGCAGGTGGGAGGCCTGACACACTTGGGACATGCCCAGAGCAGAGGCTTAATGGTTTGAGGAGACTAGGGCTGGGGTCTTCTGGGCCTGGGTCTGAGCTGGGAACAGGGGACATCCAGGATGAGTGAGAACCCAGGGGTTGGGGCCCTGTACCTTCATGACTAAGTGGCTCACTGCCTCCCCCAACCCCCTTGCTCCCCCACAAACCCATCCTTCGCCTTTGAGCTGGGCCAGAGATCCCAGGGGTCTGGACCACCCTCTCCCAGCTCTAACCACTATACTCCACTCCTCTCCCAGAGCTGGGCTAGAACTAGGATGACCCCCCCCCCCCCCCCCCCCCCCCCCCCCCCCCCCCCCCCCCCCCCCCCCCCCCCCCCCCCCCTGCCGGCAGTGATGACATCAGGCTGGGGGCAGATTGATACCTGCCCCCCCAGCCCCATATTCTGACCTGACTCCCATCTCTGGCTTGTGCAATGGGGCTTGGGAGCCGGTAGATCCAGGCCCCATTGACAGGGTTGGGGGGAGGGTTATGACAAACTTGGATTATGATAAACTTGGGGGAGGGGGATGGGCCCATAGGACAGCAGAGGCCTGGTGTGGGGGGCAGGGGGAGAGGCAGTGAGGGACAAACCAGACCCCTGAATGCACCCCCCACTGCCAGCAACCAGGGAATGTTGAAGACTGCCTCCCCATCCATTCCCATGCCTGGGGGGGGGGAAGCGATGTGCTTGTCGGGGCTGGGAATTCCACCTTCAGAAAGGGCTGGGCCCAGGGGATCCCCCCCAAGCTTCCTCCTGCCTGAGCTGGGAACTTCCCTCTGTGCCAGGGCTTGGGGCCAAGGCCCTGGTTATGGGGGGAGGGGGAGGCTGCCAGGACCTGTGCTGAGGAGGCAATGAGCTCCACATCCCCCCCCTGCCCCCTGCCCATCTCTGTCTGCCCCCTCACTCCCCACCTGTAGCCCCCTGCCCATGCCCCCAAGCCCTGCTGGTGCAGTGCCCCTCACTCCTGCTCTGCAGCACTTGACCTCCCCCCACAGCAGTTTGTGTCCCTCACTCCCAACCCACAGTCCCTGAGCCCCTCACTCCTGGCCTGCAGCCCCTGGCCCTGCCCTGCTGGTTCCCCTCACGCCGGACAACTACGCCCCCTCCCCCCCAAATTGTTCTTCTGCCCTCAGGGCTAAGCTGAGCAGGCAGCACCACCTGGTGGCTGCAGGGTGCGCAGCCACCAGGGCACCCCAGGGCTGGAATGGGGGAGTGGGAGACTCCCTTCAGCCACCCCCCCCCCCTCCCCCCAGCCCAGA
>NW_005842065.1:1478834-1479723 GCF_000455745.1 Alligator sinensis | reverse complement strand
AGGGCCTGTTGGCCCTTCCCAGAAATAGGGCGGGGTGGCAGGTACAGGGATGTGGGACAGGCACGGGGCTGGCACGGGACAGGGTCTTGGCTGAAGTCTGCAGCACTACCTCCATCTCCACCAGGGCTGCTCTCACCGCCCCCAGGCTCTCTGGCCAGGTCAGTGGTGGCAGGACCATGACTGAGCTAGCCCAGGACCTGGCTCCGAGGGGGCTCAGGCTTGGTCCTTGCATCCAAAGTGCCACCAGGCCTCAATCCCGGGCCACCTGCTCCCTGGGACAGCCCCTTGTCTGCACTGCACCCCCAACCAAGCTGGGGCAGCTCCTTGTGCCCACCACAGCCTGGCTGTGCCCCAGCTCACACCCCACGGGAAGAGAGAGAGAGAGAGGTGTGTGTGTGTGTGTGTGTGTGTAAAACCAGGTGGGTGAGGCCTGGACTGCCTCACAGCTGCCCAGCTGACACTAGGGGTCATTCCCACCCCCTCGGGCACCAACATCCCACCCACCTGGCTCTGCCCATTCCTCCCACTCCTAGCAAGCAGTTCAGGTTCTCTGGAAACTCTGGCCCCCCCCCCCCCTGTCTTTTGCAATCAAACCAAGACTTAGAACCCCACCCCCAGCTCCTGACACAGTCCAATGGGAAGGAATCACAGGCATCTGGCTGAAAACCACCAAGCACCCGTCAATCAAAAAAAAATTCTCATATTTTTTAATTGGGGGGGGGGGTTGGGATTTTTTTGTAGGTTTTTTGTGGGATTTTTATTATTTTTTTCTGCGTCTTTTTAACTCTTTTGTTTTTTTTTTCTCATTATTTTTCATGCAATGCGTCTCAGTCCCGAGCCCATGGTTTGTTGGGTTATGTCCGTCTCTGGTTCTTTTCTTTTTCGGGGG
>NW_005842065.1:1477246-1478171 GCF_000455745.1 Alligator sinensis | reverse complement strand
GGGTTGTTTTTTTTCTTCTTTATCTCTGCAGGCAGTAATAGTAAGGGTTTGGTATAACCGGCAAGCACTCCTCTCCATGTGTCAGGCCTTTGGTGGGTGTGTGTGTGTAGGCATGTAAAGGGGCAGGGGCAGGGGACATGGGCTCACAGGCGCTGTCCCTGCTGCAGGTTGAGATGATAAAACTCATCAATAGAAGCTCAGGGGGGACAGTGGGGAAAAAAGCAGAGTTTTTTTTTTGTCTTTTTCCCCCGTCCTTTTGTCACGGTGCTGCTTGGGGGAGCTGCTCCAGGGCTCCATCTGTGGCTCCAAGGCCCCACCATGAGGAGGAAGGCTGGAGTAGGAGGGGAATTCTCCAGGCCTCCTATCCTCCAAATTGGGGTGCCAAGGCCCCCCCTCCTGGGGCAGAGGCTGGAGGGGTAGGGGAATTCGCCAGGGCTCCAGGTCACTTCTCCAAGACTCCTCCTTGAGGCAGAAGCGGGGGGCATAGGGGAATTCTCTGTGCTCTAGGTCATGGCTCCAAGATCCCCCTTGGGGTAGAAGCTGAGGGCAGAAGCTGGAGGGATACGGGATTTCTCCAGGCCTCTATCCTCCAGGTCATGGCTCCAAGCTTCCCCCTGGGCGGGTTTGGAGGGCACCCAATTCCCTTCCCCACTTCTCCCACCCCGAGTTGGCCCATCCCTACCACGTGTCCCATGATGCCCCTCCATGCCTGCCCCCTGGGCACAGTGTGGACTCCCAGCCCCCCCCCCCACCCGGTGCATGCGTGTAGATGCATTGTGGGAGCATGTGCAGGGCGCCCCGCCCCCAGCTCCCCTGCTAGCAGCAGTCGTCTTCGTCGGTCTCGCTGTAGGGTTCATGCAGGCCATGGCGGGACCCGGCCGGCCGGGCCCTCGGGGGGGCGTGGCCGTGACCTTGACTGTGATAG
>NW_005842065.1:1465880-1476961 GCF_000455745.1 Alligator sinensis | reverse complement strand
TGAAACAAAAAATGAAATCAAAAAGCAACAGAAGGAGGAAAAAAAGAAAAAAAAACAAAGAAAAAAAAAACAAAGAGAAAAGCAAAGAAACAGGACAAAAAAGAAGCAGACGAGGAGGTTAACGAAGGGGTGGGGAGGCAGGTAAGTTAAGGAAGAGACAATTAACGAAGGGTGGAGTGGCAGGAAGAGGTGGGGACAGCAGGTATGGTAGGAATCAAGGAGGGGGGGACACAGAGACCAGCCACAGCAATGGGGCAGGGGGAGGTAGGATGGGGGAAACCAGACAGAGGGAGCCAGGAGGCCAGAAAGCAAAGAAAGGGGTGGGGGGAAGAGCAGAAAGAAGAAACAGAGGGTTGAAGGGGAAACCCTGTGAGAAGAGAGATGATCAATGGAGACTTTGGTGGGGGGGAGGGTCTGATTTGGGCGGGGGGGTGCTGATGGCCTGAGGGTAGAGGGAAAGCAGGGATGGAGCTGGAGTCAGGGAGTGGGGGGTCAACAGAGTGGGGTGGCGCACTGGGTCTGGGGGGGGCACGGAACAGAGCTGAGCTGCGGACTGGAGAGAACTGGGTCAACGTGGAAGGCAATGGGGGGTGGCACTCACTTAAGGTCTCCACAGCCCTGTTCTTGGTGCCCACTTTCCTGTTCCCCCCCTGCCAAAAGGTGCTCAAAGCCCCCCTTGCTCTGGCAATGCCCTGCCCCAGCAAGGAGGGAAACAGACACAGTGGCAGTGGGGCATGGGGCATGGGGCATGGCCTGACAGGAGGCAGTAGGATCAGCAAGGTTAGGAGCTTGGCAGCCCCCTTCTTCCCTCCACCCCTGCATGCAGGGGATGGGCAGGGAGCAGTGTGCAGCCTTCATTTGGCATGTGCCACATGTGTCCCCCCACAGCAGAGCTGCTTGTACTGCTGCACGTGTGTCACGCATGTGTTGTGGATAGGCCCATATTTCTGTGGCATGTCCATGCTGGGCTTCCTGGGTGCATGTGTCTGATGCATGTGTGGTGCAGACCTGTGCCCCCCACATGCCCATCTACATGCATGTGCAGAGGCTACATGTGTGCCCATGTTGCTGTACATGGCTGTGGTGTATACCCTGTGTGCGCATGCCCAGTTCTGCACGTCCATGTAGTGCATTCCCCATGTACCTTCCTCTGTGTTTCACACATGCACACCCCACATGTATCCTCTCTGTTGCACATGCCCTGCATGTACCCTCCTCTCTGCATGTCACATCCATGTCTCACATGTGCCCCACCTTTATCCAACGTGCATGTCCCCCATGTGTACTATGTCACACACATGCTCCACATGTTGCCCACTCTCTGCATATGTTGTACAAGCTTGTGCTCCCATGTACCCACCCTCTCTGCATGTCATGTACCCCACACATATGCACAGGAGGGGGTCATGGCACACATGTACCCCATATGTACCCTTCTCTGTTCTACATGCATGTGCCCCATGTCTACCACCTATCACATAGGTGTACCCCAGATGTACCTCCCTCTCTGCATATTGCACATGTGTGACTACACAGGTAGTCCCTATCTGCACATCACATGTGCATGTGCTCCCCATGTAGGCATGGTGGGGGGATATTGCACATACATGCACCACAAAAGCAGCCACCTCGCTGCAGGCCTCACGCATGTGTGCCCCCCCACATGACCCCGCCCCCTCTCTACCTGTGCAGCTCACACGTGTGCCTGGCCTCAGGTCAGCTCCGTTCCAAGCTTTCCCACATTGCAGAGCCCCAAGGTACCCAGGACAGGGGTCACAGCACACGCATAGGGTCCAGGTGGGCAGTGGGGGAGCTCTGCTGGCACCTACCTGCGCCCCCCTGGCCGGGGCAGTGGAGCCAAGTGGGCAACACGAAGAGAAACATGAATCAGGGCCAGACCCGCCACCAAACTGCACGTGCAGTGGGGGGAGCGGGGATAGGAGGAGGAGGAGGAGGCAGGAAACAAGCAGGAGGGGGCAGGGAGTGGGGGGCTGTGGTGAGGGGAGAGGGTGGGGCAAGCAGTTGCGGGGAGTCATGGAAATGGAGGGCTTGGAGGGACATCAAGACACCTGCCCCCCCAGACCCCTCCAAGCCCCAGAGTGAAGGGAGGGGGTGGGAATGCTGGGGGGATCAAGGCCTTGCCCCATCCCACCAAGGACCCGGGCCCTCCTCTTCCCCCCACTCTGAAGGAACTAGGCCTTCACCCATTGAAACCTGGACTGGCTCCCCCCTCCCTCCTGCTCAGGATCAGACCCATTCTCCCCCTGCCCCCCAACTTAGATGTCTGGCTGGGGCTGGGGGTAGGGCTGGGGCAGGGATCATTCCCACAGGATCAGGCCCACTCCTCCCCTTTAGGCCCCTGCCCTGGGGGAGGGCTCTCAGCATCACAATATGGGGAATCTCCTTAGATGCACCTCCAGCTCCAGCCCCAGCTGCTCTTCCTCCCCACCCCCACTGGGGCCCTAGAGGATGAGGGGGGTGGGGCAGGGGGCACCCCAGCGGCGGTCACGGTCGCGAGGCCGCCCATCCTCGTGCCGGTGGTGATGGTGGTGATGGTGGTGGTGATGTCGCCGGTCCTTGGGGCGTCCACGCTCCCCATCACGCTCCTTCAGGGGCAGTTCACCCGATGGCGGTGTCATGCTCAGGTCCGTGCCCAGGCCTGCCAAGAGGGTGGGACAGGTAAGGAGCTCACTGGGAACCAGCGGGAGAGACCCAATCATGTTGGCTGTGGGGGAAGAGGGTGATGCAAGGCCTACCCTGACATGGGAGACCTGTGGTCTGTCGTGCAATCACATAAGAGACCTGTAGCCCCAGCTGTGCAATTGCATGAGACTCCTGTGCCTCATCTTGCAATTGCACAAGACTCTTATGCCCTATTGTGCTATTGCACAAAACCCATGGCCTGGACTGTACAATCACATGAGGATCCTGCGACCCGTCATGCAATTGCATAAGTGTCCCATGCCCTGATGCAATCACACAAGAAACCTGTGGCCTGGGTTGTTCAATGGCACAAGAGTCCTGCAGCCTGCCATACAATTGCATAAGAATCCTGTGCCCTGTCATGCAATTACACAAGACTCCTGTGCCCTGTCGTGCAATTGCACAAGAGACCCATGACTTGGGCCGTGCAATCGCACAAGAGTCCTGCAGCCCATCATACAATCATGTGGGAATCCCATGCCCTGGCATGCACTTGCACAAGAGACTCACAGCATAGGCCATGCTATTGCATGAGTGTCCCACATCGTGGTCCGTGCCATCACAAAAAAGAAACCCAAAGCATCTGCTGTGCAGTCACTGTCGGTGGGATGGCACAGGCTCAGGGAGCTGCGGGGTCACCAGAGTCAGGGGCCAGGGCTGGGGACGCAAAGGCAGGGGTTTGGCGGGGGCAGGGGGCATCAGAGGCCAGGGCCTGTGGGGGCACCAAGAAGCATCATGGAAAGGGGCCAGGCACTGGGAGACATTGGCGGGGAGTACAGCTGTGGGGCATGAGGGTCAGGGGATCAAGGGGGTACCAAGGGCTGAGGGAGCCACGGACCTGCATCAGCATCTGCGTAGCGGCCCAGTGAGCGGTCAGAGGCACGGTGGGCACGGTCCCGGTCCCGGTCCCGGTCCCGGTCCCTGCGGCGCAGGTGATGGCGCTGTGCATCATCGGGGGGGACGCGCTCCAATGAGTAGTCATCCAGGCGGATGCCCCGGGCCCGCGGGTGCCCCAGCACTGAGGCCGAGCGCTTCATGGGGCTGACATCTGGGATAGTCTGTGCAGAGAGAGATGGAGACACAGAGGGCACCAGGGCCGTGGGTGCTGGGATGTGGCTGGGATCCCTCCCACCCCCCAAGGAGCACACACCTTTCCCCCAACAACCCATGGAGCTGTTACATGGACATGGTGAGTCCATGGAGGGATGGACCTCCCCTAGGGACATCTGGGATTCAGCCCCAGTGCACTCCACTGGCCTGATGGGGAAACAAAGGCACAGAGCAGGGCCTCTAGGCTGCTTCCCCCACCAACAGCCTTGGGACTCAAGAGGTCTTGCCTCTGCTCCCACGTACCAACTGAAAAAAGAACCCAGGAGTCCCGGCACCATGCCACACCACACCATGCCACGCTCCATTTAAACGAGACAACCCAGGAGTACTGGGATGCCCAGGCCTTTTTAATCGCTAGTCTATGCTCTACTTTGGGAAAGGACCCAGAAGTCCTGGCTCCCCCTCCTGCTAGCCAGCAGATCCCACCAGCCAGAGAGAGAACCCAGGCGTCCTGGCTCTCAGACCCACCTCTTTAACCCTGCCCCCCACCTCCTCCCTCTTCCAAGGCTGATGCCCTTTTGCCCTGTGCCCAGGGTGGGTATCAAGCTGCCCAGTCAACATCCCTGGCCTTACTGTAATAACCTAATACACAGAATATATAGATCCATGCACATCCAGGTCCTGGTCAGGACAGCAGGTGGTTGGCACTACCACAACACACCTAACATATGAATGTACAGCTCCCTGCATGTCAGGAGGATCTCTGGCACTACCATAATACATCTAATACATAGTAAGGTACAGCTCCCTGTATATCAGGGAACTGGTCAGGAGAGGGCAGGTCCCTGGCACTACCACACTGCACCTAATAGACAAAAAGTACAGATCCCGGCACGTGCAGGTCCCTGTCAGGGCAGTGAGTGGTTGGTGCTACCATAATATACCTAATATACAAATGTACAGCTCCCTGCACATCAGGCAGCTGGTCAGGAAGGAGGCACCAAGGAGGGTCTCTAACACTACAGTAATATAGGTATACTATAATATACCTAATACATAGTAATGCACATCATGGTCCTGCTAGTGGGTGACTGGCACTACTATAATACAGCTAATACATGGTAATGTACAGCTCCCTGCACATCCTGGTCATGCTAGTGGGTGGTTGGCACAACTGTAATGCATCTAATATACAAATGTACAGCTCCCTGCACATTAGGGGCATAGTCAAGAGGGTGCCGGTCCCTGGCACTACCATAATATATCTAATACATAGTAATGCATAGCTCCCTGGTCAGGATGGGGGCTGCTGGGTGCTGCCCCAAGACACAGAGCCCCACTGGCTGCTCCCTGCTGGCTGCCCTCTGCCTCCAGGCTCAGCTGGAGGGGCCCATTCTAGAGACTGCCCCCTGCTGCCACTTGGGGTAGGGGGTCCAGGAGCCCTGCTAGGAGCAGACAGAGCTGGACTGGGGGGTATGCACCATGCTGCTTTTGAAGGCTGTGGCTGCCTGGTACAGCATCCCCTGGCAGGGGGTGCAGGGCCGTGCCGGGGCACAGGACTCTGCCGTGGGGCCGGTCTGATGCACAAGGACGAGATGGGGCAGAAAAGTGAGGGGGAAGGACCTGGGGAGGAAGCAGGTTGGGGGAGAGATGGAGGGCATATGGGCACAGACAAACAGAGAGAGCAGGGTGATTATGGGCCTCGAAATATAGGCTGCAGAGAGATGGACAGACAGATGGACACCTAGAAAGGAAGTGAATGGGGAAAGATGGGTGGGGATAGAAATGGGGTATGAGGACTGACAGAGAGAGAACTCAAGGGAGAGACAGACAGAAAGACACATACAAATAGAGATAGAGACAGACCAGCCAAAAAGAGAAAGAAAGACAAACAGAGAGACAGGTAGATAGGCAGAAATACACAGAGACAGGCAGAGAAAGGGAGAGACAGACAGAGAGGGACAAACAGGGAGACAAAGACAAACACACAGATAGATAGAGAGACAGCTATAAGGACAGACAGACAGCAAATGAGATAGACAGGGACAGACAAACAGAAAGACACGCACACGAATAGATGAATAGACAGAGACAGACAGATACACGCATGTGCGCACGCACACGTGTAGACAGACAGACAGACAGCTGGGACGGTAGGTAGGTGGCAGTCAGGGACAATGGACAAGCCATGGACTGTGTCCATCTGTCCATCCATCCAAGGACGAGCCCACGGCATGGGGTAGGGAGGGTGCTGGGGGGCCTTGCGGCGGTACATACACTGAGATTATTTCCTCGGGGCCGCACCTTCCTCCGCTGCGGGGGCCGGGCAGGGCGGTGCACACAGAGAGGGAGAGAGAGAGACAGGAGATAAATACGGGGGGGGGATGAGATGGGGAGGGACACCAGGGAACAGGGGACAGCAGCACGGCAGGACCCCCCAGCATGCTCCCGGCACCCCCCCAACACAGCGCCAGCCCCAGAGCAAGCTGCAGCCCAGCTCTGCCCCCCGCCCCCAGCAATAGCCCCAGTGGGCTGGGATCAGCCCCCCCCCAACCAGAGCAGCAATGCCATAAGCATCTACACAGGCCCCTCTGGAGTGAATCCGGATTAGCCAGCAAGGGGAAAGCAGGCTGAGCCCCCTGCCCCTTCCTCCCAGTGCGGACGCTCCAGGTCCTGAAGTGACTCTGGTTTGGCCCTTGTTCAGCTCCAGCCTGCAGGGACCCAGCGATGAAAGTGGTGTGGGGGAAAAGAACCCAGGAGTCCAGAGTCTTGATGCCCCTGTTTTAAGTGCTGGATCCCTCCCGCCTCCCAGAGCAGGGAGAACCCAGGTGTCCAGGGTCCCAGCCCCACCCTGCTCTAACCACTAGCGGTACTGCCCTCCCAGAGCTATGAAAAAACACAGGCATTTGGGCTCCCAGCATGCCCTGCTCCTCTCCTCCAAACAGAAAGAGAACCCAGGTGTCCAGGTTCCCAGCTCCCCCTGCTCTAATTGCTAGCTCTACTGCCCTCCCAGAGCGGGGAGGGCACCCAGGTGTCCAGCACCCCCTCACCCTGCTTCATGGATGCCCTGCATGGACACATGTGCAGTGTATTGGTGCAGCGCTCACACACACGTGTCCTCATGCTCACACACACGTGTCCTCACGCTCACACACACGTGCGGCTCGATGCCATTGCCCCATGCTGAGCCCAGCACTGCCCAGCTCATGCGTCATCATTACCGCCTCCCCCTTCGTCCCCCCTGCAAGCCACACTGGGGTGTTGTTGTTAAGAGAGATGGGGTGAGCACCCCTCCCTTGCACCCCCCCACCTGTTGCTAGGCAGCATGCGCCATGCCAACATGGGAAGCTCATGTCACAAGCCTGATAGAAGCAGCGGGAAGTGGGAAATCTCATGGGGGGGCACTGGGGGCAAGCAGAACGGGAAGAGAACCCAGGTGTCTGGGCTCCTGCCCCCTGCTCAAACAGCAACCCCTCACTCCCTTCCCACAGCACAGTGAGAGAGCCCAGGTGTCCAGGCTCACAACCTCCCCCCAACACCCCCTCTCTTACCCAGAAGGACCCACTCCCCCCACAGAGCTGGAGGGAACCCAGGCATCCAGGCTCCCAGACCTTCTCCCACTCCCCTCCCAGAGCTGGACCAGAACCCAGGCATCTGGGCTCCCAACTCTCCCTGCTCTAAATCCCCCAGCCCCAACTTGCCTCCCAGAGCTGCAGAGAACCCAGGCATCCAGGGTGCCAGACCCCCCTGCTCCCTATCTATCTTGTCACCCCACCACAGCAGCCCAGCCCCCTGCAGCTACCCAGTGCTAGGGACTGCACTTGCTTCCTCCCAAGATGGAGGCGCCAGAGTCCCATGCAGCATGCATGGTTGGGACTGGTGCAGGTAGTGACACATGTGTCCCCAGCCCACAGGCCCCAGCACCATCATGGTATGCCACAGCATGGAACTCCCCCCTACCCCTGGCTGGGGAAATGCTGGAACGTGGCAGCCAACTGGCAGCTCTTGCGGAAGGGCCTGAGGGAGCTGTGGGGGGTCTCAATGTCTCCCCCCAGCCTAAGCCAGCACCACCTGGTGCCCTCACCTGGTTCTCGGCAGGCAGCCGTGGCATAGAGGCAGCTCGGCCATGCCCCTGCATGGGGGGGTAGTGATCACTGTCCGAGTAGCCGTCCTTGCCAATTTCCCGCATCTCCACCGACTGCAGGGGGCAGCTCTGTGTTAAGTGGGGGAAGAGAAGGAGGCTTCCCCACAAGTGAGAACCTAGGAGTCCCTGAGCTCATGCCCCACCTCCCAAGTCTCTTGGGGCCCAGATACCGGCTCCTGTTGTCCTCCCATTCCCTGCTCCAATCCACCAGTCCTGGGAGAACCTAGGCATCCGGGCTCTCACCTACAATCTCTGCTCTAACCCATCAGCCCCTACTCCCCTCCGAGAGCTGGGAGAGAGTCCAGGCTTCCAGCACTCCCTGCTTTCACCCACCTGCCCCAAGAGAGAACACAGGAATCTGGGCTCCTAGCCCCTCCTGCTTTCACCTCCCAGCCCCACATCTCCTCTCAGAGCTGAGGAGAGAACCCAGGCATCCGAGCTCCCAGCCCCTCCTGCTCTCACCCCCCAGTCCTCCCCCTCCCCACCATGGGGCACTTCGGGATGGGGGCAGGGGGCACCTGGGAGCTGGGCCGGCTATTGGGCAGATCATCGGGGCGGGCACGCTCAGGGCTCCAGGTGCCCGTCTTCTGGAACATCTCCTGGGCACGCTGCGTCACCCAAGACTGGCTCTCCTTCATGCCGCCCTCGTGCCCCCTGCAACAAGCCCCCATCAACCCCAGCCCCCCCGCCCGACCCATGGCCATCAGCAGGGGGCGCTGTGGGACGGGAGGGCAGGTCTGAGGCCCCTCAGCCCCAGCCTGGCCCTGCAGGGGGTGCTGTGGGGGGAGGGGCATGATCCCTGGCTGGGGAGGAGGGGGGGCAGGATCAGGCCCACCAGAACTTACAAGCCTCCTCCTTGGTCGAGGGGAGGGGGTGGTAGTGCATCCTGCCCAGGACCCCGCTCCTGGCCAGGAGATGGCGGCTCCATGCGCTGGAACATCAGTGGTGTCCGATTCTGTGGGGACACCGGGGGGTGAATGAGAAAGGGAACTAGGAGGCAAAGAGGGGGGTTGCGCCCAGCCCCTATGGGGGACCTGCAGCGGGATAAACTGAGACAAGGTGGTGATGGAGGGGGCAGGGCTGGGCATGACACTGGGGTTCAGTACCTGCTCCTCCCGCATGGCCTGCAGCTTCTTGGCTTTGCTCTGCCGATAATACTCCATGATCATCATGGCCGCATAGATCTTCCCCACCGTCAGGTCTGTAGCTGGGGTGGGGCAAAGATAGTGTGAGGCCCAGAGCCATTGGTGCAGCCTCCCCACCCTGCCCCCACATCCCCCAGGGCTGGTCCCTCCCCCCACTCTGGCCCCCATTGGGAAAAGAACCCAGGAGTCCTGAATCTCATTACCACTCCCCACCCCCATTCTACCACCCCACCTCCACCCTTTCCTTCAAAGAGCTGCAGAGAGAACCCAGGAGTCCTGATTCCCACCTCTCCACACTAGACCCCAATCCTCTCCCAGAGTTGGGATGAGGACCCAGGCAGCTGGACTCCCAGCTCGGCATGCCCCCACCCAGGCACCACTGAGCAGTGCTGCCCCTGTGGGGTGGGGTGGACTGAGGGAGGGGGCGATCCTGGGGAGGAGGGGGCGGTGTCTGGATGGGACATGCCACTCCTGGCAAGAGATGACAGGTGGGAGATCTGGGCAGAACACGCTGCCCATGGCAGAGGGAGGGGTCCTTACATTTGTGGGGGGTGACAAGGAGGTCCAGGGTCTTCTGGGACAGGTTGGGCCAGATGGCCATCATCTCCTTGCGCAGCTCTGCATCCATCTGCTGCTTGTCTGCACCTCCTGCAGGCACCCGGTGCTGGGTCAGGGGGGCTCTTGGGCACCCAGCGCCCCCCAGCAGGCAGCTCCTACCTGGGGTACTTGGGACACCCGCCCCCACACACACACTCATAGCCAGTCCTGCCCCCTCCCCACAGCACTCCCTGTTGGCAGAGGCCAGTCCTGCAGCCATCATGGTCTTCCTCCCCATGGTGACTTGAGCCCCAACCACCCCCCAGCCTCAGTGGTACACCCCCCTCTGCCAGGCTCTGGGTTGGGTGGTGGTGGTGGTGATGGTGGGGTCCCAGCCCCTGCCTTTGGCAATCTTGATGTCCAGAGCTGTGCGGATCAGGGCCATGAGGGTGGAGTTGAAGTGCACCGTGTTGTCATCAGCCACTGGCCTGCAGCAGCCTCTGCAAAGACCGAACAGAGGTGTCACATGGCATCTGCCCCCCTCCCCAGTGGCACATGGGTCCCTCCCTCCCCCGGAGAACTCTGGGCACCCTCAGCTTTCCCACACCCCCACCCGGCCTGCACCAAGGGGCTAAGGACCCAGACCCCCCCAAGCCTGTCACGCCACCCCCATAACAGTGCATCAGCCCCATGGCCAGGCAGGGGGGAAACTGAGGCATGTGAAGACCGGCTTGAGGATGGGGATGGGACCCAGGAGTCCCGGCCTCCAACCTGCCCCCCTCCTCCCATCATTCCTATTCCCTGCCCCCACTTGCTCCTGGATAGACCTGGATCCACAACTGCTGCCTCCATATTTCCCCCGACTCTGCTCCAGCGATGGAACCCAGGAGTCCAGGGGGGCACCCCTTGGCTCAGCCCACCTCCTGCCAGCTGTGCCCAGAGTTCTCCCAGGCCCCCGCGCTTGGCACCCACTAGATCCCGCAGCAAAACAAATAAAAAACTAAGAGACAGGGTGAAGGGGGGGTTGCCCTACAAGGCAGCCCTCCCACCTCCTGCCCCACCCTGATCCCCCAGACAAGCATCAAGCACGTGCCCCATGGCAAGCTCATGCCCCCAGCATGCCCATGCACAGCCCAGACCCATGCACAGAGACTCATTCATAGCTCCAGGGACACGGCTTCTAGGAGCTGGCTGAGGGGACAGAACCAGGGCTGGGGCCGGGGACCCAGAGAGGTGGTGGATGAAGATGGGGGGTTCAGGGGAGGACTGGGTGGGGTTTAGATCCTTAGCGGGGTGAGAGAGAGAAAGGAGGGATGGAGAAGGGCAGCTGGGACAGGGGACCCTGGTGTCCAGAAACCTCCCCCCAGTTGATGCCATTTTGTCCCCCCCTCTGCCCCCAGGGAAAATAGGGATCCAGCTTTGCCTGCGGCCTCAATCCTGGGCTGCCAGGGATGGTCCGTTGTACGGGGGCCAGGCTACAGCCATGTCCCAGACACAGCCCT
>NW_005842065.1:1444600-1465868 GCF_000455745.1 Alligator sinensis | reverse complement strand
GGGGGGGGGGGGGGTGGTGTCAGGAGTCTCCCCCCCTGTTTCTGGACAGCCGGAGTCATGGAGGAAGGGGGCAAGGGGCAGAGACTGGGGTGGACAGCCTGTGGATCAGACTGCAAGCAGTTGGATTTGGCGGGGGGGGAGGGGAGGCCAAACAGAGAAACCGAGGCACGGTGCAGGGCAGACACTTACCCCCTGGTCTCCCAGAGCACAGTGCTGGGTAGAACCTGGGAGCTTGGCGGGGAAATCACCCCAATGCCTTCCTGCTGCAGCCAGGGCCAGAACCCAGGTGTCTTGACTGTACCCCCACCTCCTCTAACCCCTACCCCCACAAGCCTTGGAGACCTGGCCCCCCCATCACTGCACAGGGGGCCTCCTCTCTGGCCCTGCCCTTTGCTCTCCAGCCTCTGGAGGATAAAAGCCTTCTACTGCTGCCACCCAGCTGACGAGTCCAGTAGTGACCCTCTAAACCAACCCCCAGAACCCACAGAGCTGGGGGCCATGGAAAGCCCTAGGAAGGAGACCCTAACCCCCTCTCCCATCCCCCCAAATCTGTGCCAGTCTGACCTGAGTGGGGGGAGACATGGGTCTCTCTGTCCCTATCAAGCTACCCACCAACCCAAGCCTTAATGCCTGGGCTGGAGAGCTTGGCTTGGCCCCTGACCTCCACCCCCACACCCGAGAAGGGACCTGGCTTGGCTCAGAGCAGTCCAGACTGTTGCCCTGCCCCTGGGTCTTGGAAGCAAGGGGGGGCACAGCTCTGAGGTTCTAGTCAAGCCAGGGCTGCAATGGCATGCCCAGATGGGCCAGCCTTTACCCAGTGCCTCAGAGTACAGGATGGGACGTGGTGGAGTGGGAGAGCCAGGCGGCGCAAGTAGGGTGGGATCATAGGCAAGGAGGGGGTAGAAGCTGGAGTGGGGGGGCAAAGCAAGACTGGGAAAGGTCAGAGCCAGTGGGTGGGATGGGCAGGATGGGGGGCATAGGGATGGGAGCTGGAGACAGGGGAGACCCAGTGAAGGAGGGGGCAGTGAGAGAAACAGTGAGACTGGTTAGAACTGCATTGACAGAGGTTGTAGGGGCAGGAACCAGCTAGGGGACCATGTGGGAGCCCCCACCAGGTGGCTGGGCACAGACAGGGGCTGCTTCCAGCCTGGGGTGTATAGGAACCAGGCCCAGAGCTGGGCCTGGCCAGGGTGGGGGGGCACCACGAAGGCTGAGACTCAGGTTGGAGTAGCCATTCCAGCAAGACACCCCCTGCTTTGCCAGAGGTCATGGTGTCCCATCCTGTTCTGGGCTAGGGTGGCCACCAAGCTGTTGTAGCCTCAGCTCCAGAGCCAACTCAGCCTCAGGCACCCGAGTCCTTTCTGCAAGGCCCTGCACCTGGCACCCAGAGGCCAGCTAGAGGAGCTGGCAAAAGGGGTCCAGGGGTAGCTCCTGACATGGAGTCTAACCCCTCCTCCGGAGCTGTGGATGGGTCTTACTGCAGTCACCAGTACCGACTGGTTCTGGGAGGGGTGGTTTACCCCTGACTGGATGAGGGCACCGGTGTGTGCTCCTCCATCAGGACCCTGTGGATACCTCAGCCCCAGCTCCTGTCCTGATCCTGCCCACCCTAGAAAGCACAGCAAAGCCAGGCTGGAAAGGACCCTGGAGATCTTAGAGTCCAAACCCATGCCTGAAGCAGGATCAGCCTTGTCCAAAGCAGCCCAGACAGACAAATCCATCATCCATCCAACCTCTGAGCAAAATGACACTGTCAGCCCTGACACAACACCAGGCATCACACCCAACCCTGCCCCAGGGAAGGCAGGGAGACCAGTGGCCAACATCCTGCTCCTGTAAAAAGCTGTTAATATAAGCTCAGGCAGAGGCTGTGCCTCCACTACAGAGGAAGGCAAAACCCCCCAATCCATACCATTCTGAGCAGGGAGGGAAATTCCTTCCTGACCCCAAATCAGTCTGACCCTGAGGGGCACAACCCTGTAGCCAGGACCTTTCTGGGGCCAAGTCCCAGCAGCAACACTGGCACAGCCCAGTTGCAATCCCCAGCCTGGGCTGCAGCCAAAACCCAATGCCTCTGTGGAAGGGGGAAATAAACCCTGACACTTGTAGTAGCAGGAGGGGGAAATATTCCATCCCAGGCCCATGCAGCAACCAGCAAAGCCCAGCAGCCTGGGGGATCCCCAGAGCAGAGTGTAGGCAGAGCTATTCTTAAATCATCCCTGACTGATGCCTGTCTAACCTCTCCATGGGCACCTCCAAGGATGGGGGACCCCGCCTACCCCCCCCGCCCGCCACACTGCTCTGGGCATCCGTCCTCCTGCTTCACAGCTTTGCCAACAAAGAGGTTTCACCTGAGATCAGATCTGAACCCATCATACTGCACCTCAACCAAACCCCCCTTGATCCTGTCTCCCCAGCCTCCAGCTCATGACCTCTTTGCCTGGGAAGTAGCCAGGAGGGGGGTCATTCCTGCATGGCTTATCTTCCCAACAAAGCCCCAGCAGTGGGTTGGGTTGGGGGTGAGGGGGATGGTAGGGAGCTCATTGCTTTAGAGCCAGACCAGAGAGAGGGATGCAGGAGAAAGAGTCTGGGAAGGGGAGAGGAACATGCACCTTACCCACCCCAGCTACGTGGCCATAATGGAGTCTCTGAAACATGAAACACTAACAGAGTCAGACAGGCACATGGGGCTGCTCAAGAGTTGATTGAGGAAGGCGGGGGGCAGGGGGGGAAGAAAGAGAGAGAGAGGAAGAAAAGGAGAAACAAAGAGAGAAAGAAAGAGAGAGAAAGAAAGAAAGAAAGAAAGAAAGAAAGAAAGAAAGAAAAGCTGAGAGCTCCCAGCTCATGGGAGCTGCTCCCCGATGGCTAGATCCAAAAGCACCATATAAAACCTGGGCTGGGGGGGGCAATGGCTGTTTCAGAGGGGGTGGCAGGTGGGGGGGGCATGTCACTTTATTCTACCTTATAAGCAACCCGGGGTGGGCATTTCTTCCCTAACCCCAGGGGCGGGGACATGTGTCTCAGCATCTCATACATGTCGGTGAAAGTCAGCCGGCCCCTGGGAGCGGAAAAATAATAGGAAAAAAAAAAACAAGAAAAGAGTGGGAAAAAAAGGCACGGAAAAAACAAACAAACAAAAAAAAGAGCAGAGAATCAAACCAGTGTTTCGAGGGGAAAGAAAAGCTTCCTGGTCCCATGTGTCACTGACCCGCGGGGTAGTTTTGGGGGCAGAAGCATTTTGGAAGGGGTGGAGGGAGATCCTTTATGGCCTAGACACAGCAAAGCACTTAACCAGCCCCCGGATCCAGCTGGACATTTGGGGAAGGGATCAGAGAAACTTCAGCCCCTGCCTAACTGCTTTGCTGTGATCTTGGGGTGAAAGGGGGGGAACCCCCCTGGTTTGGAGCAAAAATAGGGGGGCAGAGAGATAGAGAAAGAGAGAGATTTAGAGTAGCCAATGTTGGGGTATGGGGGAAGAGGAAAGGAAAGGAGAAGGTGGGGTGGAGGGGGGAGATGGCAGAGGTGTCAATGCAGTCTTGGCTGTCCCCAGGGCTTGGGGGGGCTGGATGCAAACAGGGAGGGGGCACACAAGACCCCCCCCACCCCAGGAGCAGAGAGAGCAAGCAAAGAGGCTCCATGCCGTGCTGGTCTGGGCAGCGGCCCCGCGGGAGACATTCTCTAGGCTCATGACAGCCCCAGTCAGGTCTGAAGTGCAGGGGGGGGCATGGGAGGTGTGTACGTGTACATGTGTGTATATATATGTATCCAGGTGACATATATATATCGCCGAGACACCGTAAGCCGCATTCATTCCGTTGACGCTAGCAGGTTTTTAGTGTAAGTCAAACCTTGCAAGCAACCCTATGAGGACATTTCTTGCCTAGGCCCAAAGGGGGAGATATAACGCGTAATAAACTGTACATATCCTTATAATGAATTCGGCCACTGCAAGAAGAATACAGGGAGGGGAGGGGGGTTAGTGCAGACGCCACTGGGCGTGAGAAACACCCGCGGATGAATTTGGGATGGGGGCAACAAGGGGGAGGCAGGAAGGAGGGTAATCTGCCTCAGTTTCCCTGGGAAGGAGAGGCAGGGGTCCTTGATCTGTTCTGATAGATTAGGAGGGCTGCCTCATTTTCCCTGGGAGGCAGAGGGACTCGAGGGCAGGACCCAATTGGTTCTGATGGATTGGGAAGGCTGTCTCAATTTCCCTGGGAGAGAGAAAGGTCTAATAGGGGAACCTGATTGGTCCTGATGGATTGGAGAAGGGTCACTGGCTGTGGGGAGGGCTGACTCAGTTTCCCTGGGTGGGGAATGGTCCTTGATCAGTTCTGATGGATTGTGGGGAGAGCAGCCAGCTTTGGGGGCTGCCTCAGTTTCCCTAGCAAGGAGTGCGGGGCGGGGGGGTCCAACAGGGAGGGGGACCCAATAACTTCTGCCTTCACGTGGCTCCAGTGGGAGCTGGGAGGCACTACGCACCCACGGGCCTGGCTGGAAGCAGGGCCAGCTCATGGGGAAACTCAGGCAGGGAGCAAAGTTCACAGTGGGTGAAGGGATTGGGGACAAGCAGAACTGAGTCAGGGCAAAACTCCAGGGTCCAACTGCTAGGCCTGATTGCTTCTTGAGGCCCCCAGCCCATCTGAAGCCAGGCAGATTTTGCCTTCCAACAGGTTCCAGATGGAGCTGTTTTTTGGGGGGGTTGTAGGGGCAGGGAGGAGCTGCGTACCACTGCTGGGGGGGGAAGCAATGGTGCCCCACCTGTAGCACAGGTGTGGGGGGTGGCCCCACTCCCTGGGCTGGGCAGGGTCTGCCAGGTAGGATTGGCGGTGAGTGAACACATCAAACCTGGGTCCAACAGGCTACGAAGACGCCCCCCAGCCCCCCTCACCTTCCTCCCCTCACCCCAGGGAACACCGGGTGGGTCTGTGCAGCTCCCCTGGGGCCAACAGGGCCATGTGCACACGCCTGGCACTGTCCCTCACCCCTGCCTTGGGGTGCCCTGGAGTTGTGGGGAGCTTATGTTGCCCTCAGGCACCCTCCTGGGCCCCAGGGCAGCGATGATCCCAGAGATACCCCAAAGGCAGTGTGGGATTGGCCAGGATAGCCCCAGACCTCCTGTGATACCACAGGGGGGGCATTGTGAGAAACCCCAGGGCATTGTGAGAGATCCCAGAAGGTGATAGGGGCACCGCCTTGGGCACTCTGTGGCACCCCAGAGCATGATGGGATATCTCAGAGAGTGGTGGGGACAGCACCCTAGGCACTCTGTGATACCCCAGGGCATTACGGGAAACCCCAGGGCATTGCGGGATATCCTAGAGGGTGTTGGGGTACAGTGCCTTGGGTACTGTGTGACCTCAGGGCATTATGGAATGCTGGGGGGGCAGGGCAAGCCACCCCAGAGGGGGGCCAGGGCAGTCCCCTAGGCACTCTGCAGTGCACAAGGGCATTATGGGAACCCCAAGATCTGGCAAGGGTATGTGTTGGTGGGAAGGGAAAAAGAATCCAGCTGAAAAACCTACAATTGGAAAAGCAAATGTTAGTGGGCAGCTACACCCCTCCCCCCGAGCATTTTTCCCCAGCCCCAGGTCTCCCAGGCTCCATCTGAGTCTGTCTAGGATCTACCCCCAGCCAAGGGCTTGGGGGGTGGGGGGCGGTATCTTGGATCCTAAATGCTGCCCATCTTGTGGTGGGGGATGCTGCCATCCCTCAAGATTCCCAGGGGCCTGGGTGAGCCACGCCCCAAAACCATATCCCCCAGACTGCACTGCAGCAGACCTGGAGCCCACCCAGCCAGGTCTTTGCCTCTCCCTGAGCCCTCTGGATTAGAGCCAGGGGCTGCTGGGCAAGTACTCACCCCATATCAGAGCCAGGAGAGAATCCAGGAGTTTTTTCTCACACACCATACCCCACTCCCCTCCCACAGTGGGGAGTGAACCCAGGTGTCTGAGCCCCCCGCTCTCACCAGCTAGACTTTCCCTATATCCTGCCCTGTCCTGCACAGCTCCACTTTGCCAGAACCCCTGCAACCCCAGCTTGTCCAACCCCTCTTGGGGCCTGGGAGGGCATGGGGATGCCTATGGGGAGGGCGGGGGTCCTTACCAGGCAGCAGGGTCATACTCGGCCCACACACGTACATACTCGTCCAGGTGGTGGGGACCCAGGATGGAGGAGTCGCGGGTCAGGTACTCAAAGTTATCCATGATCACAGCTACAAACAGGTTCAGCATCTAGATCCAGTGGCATGGATGGACCCATTAGGAGGCACCTGGAGGGGCCCTGATCTTGTGGGGATCCCCCTGGGGCCACACCAGGTTGCATCCATGGGGTTCCCAGGGTCCCAGGCCCATCACCCTGCTCTCCTGGGGGATCCTTGCCCAAACATGGGCCAGCACATACAGTAGACGTGCCCACGGGGGCGCATCCCAAGCCAGAGAGATACCCTCCCCATATGGCAAATATGTGAAGTGGAGCCGACATGCTTCCACAGGCCACGCATGGTGACATGGGCAGGTGGCTCCCACTGTGTGGGCGCGCAGCATGCATGTGGTGCACTAATGTGGGCAGGTGTGTGCAAATCAACACACGAAGAGCTCGGAAGTACACAAGGGGGCCTACACGTGTATGTGACTGTTGGTGCATGCAATCTGCACAGTGCACACATCCACTCTCGTGAGCTCTTGTCAATGCACTCATAGCTCATCCATGTGCTGACACCCACACAGGGTGAGGCCTACCAGCACATGCATGTAATATGTGATCTGGGTGCACACACACTTGCAGCACACATGGTAAACAGTCCCCTCCTTTACATGGAGCCCCACATACATAACACATAAGCAGGGGGCACACACCCCTGCTGGCACATGTATGGCAACCCCTGCCCCTTTAACCCACATGATCAGGATACATACACCCCTGCCAGTACATGCCTGCAGTTCACACATGGCACATCCCTCCTGGCTCCTTTACACAGAGCACCAAACACATAACACGTGATCGGGGGCACACACCCCTGACAGCCACACACATGGCAACCCCTGCCCCTTTACATAAAGCACCACATGTAACACACAATCTGGGGCATACACCCCTGCCAGCACACACATGGGGCAACTCCTACCCCTTTATAGATAGCACTACACATGTAACACATACATGATCTGGGTGCACACATTCCTGCCAAAACGCACCTGAAGCTCACGCATGGCAACCTCCCCCTTTACACAGAACACTATGTATAACACATGTGATCTGGGTGCCCACACCCCCTGCAGCTCACACATGGCAACATCCTCCCTGCTTTACATAGAGCCAAACACAAACAACACACATAGGATCCTTGCACACACACGTCCCCAGCATTCCTGAGACATGCTCACACACACGTTTGCATCCCGCCCCTGTCCACATGGGCCTCACCAGGAAGGAGCAGAGGAAGATGAAGGAGACAAAGTAGAAGTAGGCGAACTCATTGCCACATTCGTGCTCCATGATGCCCGAGTTCTCATCACATGGCTTTCCGCTCAGGCAGGATAGCATGATCTCCTGCCAACCCTCGCCTGTGGCACTCCTGCCCGGGAGGGGGAGGGGCATTAGGAGGGGTGGGAGCAACCCTCCCCCAGGTCTCCATGCAGCCACCTCTGGGGTGGAGCTAGCAGCTGTACATAGAGAAGGACCCCCTTGTCCCAGCTGATGCAGCCACCTCTGGGGTGGAACCCAACAACTGTGCACACAGGGGTCCCTCACCCCAGGGTCCAGCTGCGGGAGGTAGAGGGGTTCTCACCTGAAGAGCAGCATGAGGGCCTGGAAGAAGGTGCGGAAGTTGTTGTGCTCCGTGATGGCTGACTCATCGTCCTTGTCATCGATGCCAATGTTCCCGAACACCTGCGGTGGCCCGGGGATTGGAGGGCAGCGATGGGTTGGGATCCACATGATACCCTGGGCCCTGAAGTTGCCCGCCCACCCCCCGCCCCAATCTTCTGGGCACCAGGCCTCACCTGCATGCCAATGATGGCATAGATGAAGAAAAGCATGGCGATCAGCAGGCAGACGTAGGGCAGGGCCTGAGGGGATGGGCATGTGTCACTCCCGGCAGCCCCTGCCCTCCCAATCCCAGACCCCTGCTCCACACATCAGCTACTGAGCCCCAGACTCAAGGAGGGCAGATGGGAAGAGACAGACATACCAACCAGGGACAAATGGGGACAGACAGACAGACTGATCAAGAGTGGACAGGAACAGACAGACCAACTGACCAGACTGAATGAGGACAGACAGGGACAGACTGACTGAGGGTGAATGTGGACAGACTGACAGAGCAACCAGGGATGGACTGGGAGAGATAGACTGACTGACCAAGGGCAGACAGGGACAGACAGACCAACTAACCAAGGACAGATGGGGACAGACAGACAAAAAGACCAACCAAGGGTGGATGTGGACACAGACCAACTGGGGTCGGATAGGGACAAAGAGACTGACTGAGTACAGACCGGGACAGACAGGCTGACTGGCTGACCAGGGGCGGGCAGGGACAGACAGCCTGACCAGGGGCACTTAGGGACAGACGAATTGACCAGGGACTGACTTAGAGACTGACTGGGCGGTGGATAAGGACAGACAGACAAAAGGGTGGCAGATGGGGACAGAGAGACCGACTGAGGGCAGGCGGGGTTAGGTAATACACATGGATGCCCCCCACCCTAAGATGGGCCGCAAGGGAGACCCCTGCCCTGCCCCCTGCCCCCCACCTGCACCCAGGCACCTTGAAGGACTGCACGAAGGTCCAGAGCAGGATGCGGATGGTGTAGCCCTGGCGCAGCAACTTGATGAGGCGGGCAGCGCGGAACAGCCGCAGGAAGCTCAGGTTGATGAAGTTGTTCTGCGGACATAAGGGGACAAGAGCAGAGCTGCCATGAGCCACCGGGACCAGCACAAAGGAGCACCGGGACTGTGCCAGGCTGGCACCATGGGGCACCAGGAACAGGCTGGACTTGCACCATGGGGTGTTGGTGTGAGGATTGGCACTTCAGGGCGAGCTGTGAGCAAGCCAAGCTGGCACCACAGGGCTCCGGGAAGGAGCCAGGATGTCACTGCAGAGTGAGCTGGGCTGGCAACAAAAGGGCACTGGGAGCAAATCAGGCTGACACCAGAGCAAAATGGGTGTAAACTGGGCTGGCACCACAGAGCACTGTGAACAAGCCAGGCTGGCACCAGCAAACTCACCAGGAGTGAGCCAAGCTGGCACCATGGACAGAGCTGTGAGCAAGCTGGGCTGGCATCACAGGCACCAGGAACAAGTTGGGCTGGTACCACAGAGTGAGCCAGGAGCAAGCCAGGCTGGCATCATGGAGCACACCGTAAGCAAACCAGGATGCCACTGTGGAGCTCACCCAGCTGGCACCACAGAGCTTATGGCCTCTTCCCCAGCACATCATTGACAGGAAGGAAGCCAGGGGCTGGGAACTCATAACCATGAACCCAGCCCTGAGCCCTAGAGAAACCCCCCTGAGCTGGAGAAACCAGCAAGGCTGGAGCACCATTAGAAGCCAGCCGGGCCCTAACTAATGAGGAAACAGATCCCAACTGTGGAGCACAGCAAGGATCAGATCATTCATTGGAGTCATTAAGGAGAGTGAGAAACCAATCAGCACCACCATCAAATAAGGGCAAGGACAGCCAGTCCTACAGAGGTAGAAGGAGGGGACCAGCTAGATGCCCCTCCCGGCCTCCCCTCTGGCACAGGGGGGTCCCCAAGGAAGCTTGGATGGTCCCATGGAAGGGGGGGGCTGTCAAATCTCCCACAACCAAATGCACTGATCTTTCCAGACACAAGCAGGACACGTGGCCCAGCACGGACCATGCACACGCAGCCAGCAAGACCCCGAGGCTGGGCAAGTGTGAGAGGTATAGGGATGGGAGGACAGGGACAGAGCTGGCAAGGGGTTGGCAAATGCATCATGCCCCACACCGCAATGCTCCCTTGTGACTGGCTGGGGGGGTGAGAGAGGCATGGGCAAGGCCTTATTTCCCCCTGGACCTGATATATTTGTGGGGTGTGGGGGGGATGGTGCATAGCTGGGGAGACCCTGGGGCTTGGGTCTAGCCCCCCACAAGCCTGGGTGAGGGGAATGGAAGCTGCAGATCCTTCATGATCTTTTGGGGGGGCTTTTGGGCCAAAAAAGCCTGGCATAACCTTTGACCTTGGCTCCCTAGAAGTCTCCAGGCCACCCCTGGGAGAGGAACTTGGACCTGGCAAGTGGGTGGTGGTTCATGCCTCACTTGACCCCAGCTGGAGACCAGGACCTGCACCAGGAATGCAGATTCTAATCCCACCCCAGAAGCATCCAGCAGCTGCGGGGGGGTCAGGCGTGGTCTTCCACACATGCCATGAAACTCATGCGACGTTACGGGACCCAGGTCACACCACACATGGGGCCGGGGTCGTAGAACATGCCCTGGGACTGTGACACATGTGATGCCCTAGCCATGCTCTGGGTGGAAGCATCATGCAACGGACAGCCTGGAGATACCCAGTGCCTGTGAGGATGCAGGGCCTGCCCCCCTCCCCCTGGCATAGGTGGCCCCAGAGCTGCGTGCCACCCCTCCTGTGGGTCTGAGGGCCGTGGGGGGCATGCATGGCACCTCTTGACCAGGATGCCAGGTTGGCTGAGACATTGCACTGGGCAGAAAGGGGCTGGAAGCAGGGCACATGCGGGAGCATGGGGCTAAATCCCCCAGAGAAAGACAAGGGGGGCAGAGAGAAGGGGCAGGGCAGAGACCCCCTTCCCCTCAAGGAAGATCTTCCAGGATCCCCCATTCCTTTCCTCACCCTGTCAGATGCCCTGTGCTACTCTGACCTATGCCCACTAGGTCCCCCAGCCCTGGGCGGATCCCTTCTAATGAAGTCCGCAGGTCCATGGCCAGCCCCAGACATCCCAGATCTGAGGATCTTGGGGTGGAGAGTTGTGAAAGGATTAATTGTGGGGCTCTCAGGGGCCCAAGTTGGAGAAAAGGGGCCTGAATCTGAGCCAGTGGGGCCGGGGGTGGTTAATACACCCTACATCAGGTGGCGGCTGCATGCAGACCATCCTGGGGTGGGCATTTGTGCCTGGTCACCTCTGCAAAAACCACAGGTGCTCTATCTCCCCCCCCACCTGTGGGACCCATGGGTTTGGGGACCTCTGTTGTGGATCTGTCCATGGCTCTAGCCCTCTGCTTGCTCCAGGACACACCATTCCCCCTTCCCAGACCCAGGACACATTGCTCCTTCTCTGCTATGAGATGCAGCCAGGACAGCTTATGAGCTCTGCTCCTGAAAGTCCCAGGGCTAGGAAATAGAGGACAGATGGAGGGAGAGGCATGAGGCCTAGTAGTCAGCATGCCACATGGCCAGGGCTGAAGGGGGTGAAGGCAGGGTGGGCCGCATTACAGCTCCCAAAACAGACTAAACCAACCGGATTCTGGATGGTGATGGTGAGATGAGGAGGGGCACAGGGAGTTGTGGGGGGAGGGGCAATTGTGCCACGGTGCAGGAGACAACCAGGGGCAGATATCCAGGGGGGGAGGGGGAGGACGGACGGGCAGTTGGCACGGACACACAGACCAGTCATGGATGGACACATGGAGTTGTCATAGTGCATTGTGATTGGATGGCAGTGGCAGTGAGCACAGTATAAAGGGACAGCATGGAAAGAAGATAAGACAAGAGACACAGTCGTTATACAGCACCCGCAGCCCACCTGGCCCCCATCCCCCTCCCCTGCCCTGCTTGAGGCTGGGGGGGCTCCCCAGGGTCCAGCCTTGGCCCTCCAGCAGCTGTGGAGAGGGACCTGTGGCCACCCCGTGGCCATCACCAAGCCCACGAGGCTGCATGGGAGGGGCACGGAGATGGAAAGCAGCCCCTAGCCCCACAGGCTGGCTCCAGCCTCACCGCAATGCCCTGGAGCGGAAAAAGCCTCCTTTTCATATACACCGATGCCTCTGAGTGACTCCAGACTCAGCCCATTCCAGGTGGGAGCCACCTCCCTTCCAGGGCTGTCAGTTTGGCATCCAAAGCCTCCCAGGTTCTTGTATCCCCATGGCATGTCCTCCTGTGTCCTTAGCCTAGTTGCACATACCCCCCTCCCCCGGGTCTCCTCCTCCTGGCTCCAGCAGCCTAGAGCCATGGCGATGGAGCACCAGGGACCCTACATTGGATGCCCTCCCCCCTGTGTTCAAGAGCTGGGGATGGTGGCAGCATGTTGGCACTTACCCCGAACTCCGTCACTAAGATGTCTGTGATACTACCCAGCACTGTGACAAAATCAAAGATATTCCAGGCATCACGGAAATAATTCTAGAAAGGAAAAAACAGAAACAAGGGACGAAAAAGGAACGGGCACACAGCACCCACAGCCACGACACCACCACGGAAGCCACAGCAACGAAGACAGAGGCCCCCCTCCAAACCCCTAACACCCTGGGGGGAGCCAGGTTACCTTTCCTCTAGACTCTGAGGGATCTGGGGATGGGGGTGAAAGGATTAGTTTTGGGGATAGAAGGGGCCTGATTCTGACTGCATGGGGGGAGCAGTAATGAAAGGGAGGCCAAGTCTGTGCCTGGGTGGCTCCATCTAAGGCTGTGATCCATGTGGATCTTGCTCTTAGCAGTATCGATCCCAGGGGCTCTGCCCCCAGCGGGTTCTTGGAGGGCACTGCTGGGACCTGCCCCAGCCCCAGGGATGCCCCAGCCTTGGCCCGGACAGACAGATGGACACTAACAACAAAAGAAATAGACACACAGAACCAGAACTCAGTGGCTGCCCTGGGCCCCTTCCAGTTAAGGCCACAATACTTGGAGAAGGAACCATGTCCCCTCATCCCTGCACTCCCAACCTTCCTGTATCCCTCCACCCAAGCTGCCCTGGGGCAGATGGACAGATGGAGCCAGGACACGCATGAGGGACTGGGTGAGAACAGGATCATAGCTCAGCAGAGGCTGAAGGGACGATCCTTGGCTTTCCCTGCCCTCTCATGAAGGCCATAGTTCTTTCCTTCCTCTGCCTCTCCCCTACAAGCCACACTATATCCACAGCAAATTGCACCGAGGCTGTTCAGACCCCCAAGTGAACAGTCCTGGCATTTGGCCCCCTCCTTTCCAAGGAGTCTTCAGGTGCAGCTAAGAGTGGGGGTGGGGCGCCAGCACTGGCCAACCGGTCTTCCCCCTGCCCCTGCTTTGATGGTGTAGCATTGCTAAGAGGTGGGACAATGGGTTTGTATGGGATGGGCTGGTTAGAGCTGATCCTGCCCTAGGAGGGGGTTGGACTAGATGTGATCTCAGCAGATCCGTTTCAGCCCCACGTCTCTAGGATTCTATGAACATGGCCCTGCTCCTCATCCCACGTTGCCCAGAGCAGCTGTGAGGCTCGCACAGAGGACACGTGAAAAGCCCACAGTGGGGCTGGGCCAGCAGGAAAGGGGCTAGAAGCAGAAAAGACCAGGCTCCACCCTTCCTCTCCTTGGCAGCCTCAGGCTTCTCTCATATACAGCCAGCCAAGGCAAGTACTTACCAGCACCCCGAAAGCCATGATCTTCAGCAAGCACTCGAGGGAGAAGAGTGAAGTGAAAACATTGTTGAACATCTTGAGTACATTCTCGTAGGCGTCTGAGGCTCCATAGAACTGGGACGAAGAGTCATGGGTGAGCATGGTGGGGCCATGGATCTCTTGTGGCAAGAGGAGCAGTGGCAGGGGCAGATCTGAGGGAGCACATTGGTGCAGTTGGCCCCCCCCCGCCCTCCTTTGACTCCTGGTGGGCCAAACCCTGTGCTGCCGTGGGCCCCACAGAAGGAACCGCGGCCTCTCTGCCCAGCTCTGGGGGGGGCCACGGTTTGCCAGTCTGCAGCCACTCCCGGTCCGGCAGCTGACCATGCTGTGGACTGGTAGTTGACCCGCCACGGCCCGGCACTGAGCCACGGCCCAAGGATTGAAAATCCTTGTACTAGACCTTAAATGCTGGAGGCTGCAAGTGAGAGAGAAAAAGTGAGGGGAGAAAAAATCCCTGGTCAGACCCAGTTCACTCTCCCTTCCAGTATCTGCTTTCTCCTGTTGCCTGATGACACAAGCGACCAAGAAGGAACTAGGGTCTGACCCAGGAAATGGCAGGTCTCATGCTCTAACAGAGCCCTAGGCTAATTAGCACACTTTTTGTTTCTTTCTAACCGGACAGAAATAGGCTTTGCATCAAACCTGATGGGGCACCATGCTATCTGCAGCCTCCGCCCTTTTCAAAATCCTAGATCCATCCATGGGTGGGGGGATGTCAGTCTCCAACTTAGCAGGGATAGAGGGGAACTCACCTTCATCATGAGGACAACAGTGTTGAGGGCAATCATGGCCATGATGGTGTACTCAAAGGGTGGGGATACCACAAATTGCCACATGCGGTACTGGAAGCTCTGCTTGTTCTGGGGCATGTGGCGTGTCAGGGGCTTGGCACTGATGGCAAAGTCAATGCAGGCTCTCTGTGGAAGATGGGAAACACATGATGCAGCTGGGGTGGTGGCAGAGACAGGGGTCCAGAGCCAGCCTGGCCCAGCCCATGAGATGCTGGTGTCAGGTGCCATGGGAGGGAGGGGGATTGAGAGCTGTGTCCTGCTCCCCAGGGAAATATGATGCAGGATCTGGGAGGTGCTAGCAAGGTGCAAGCTCTCTGCTTGCTTAGCTAACCCCCTGATCCTGCCCCTTTGTTGGGCAGATGGACCCTGCCAGGCAGAGAAGAGCCACATGTTACCCTGCAAGGGATTTTACCCCATATCCACAACTCTGGCTCTACAGCCCCCTGATGAGCCCTTCCCTCTTGACCCCGGCCACCAGGCCCCACCTCATTCTTCTCCAGGCTGTATTCCTCCATCATCTTGTCTCCCTGCTCCTGGAATGTGATGATGATCAAAGCCACAAAGATGTTGACAAAGAAGAAGGGGAAGACCACAAAGTAAACCACGTAGAAAATGGACATCTCCATGCGATATCCAGGGCTGGGGCCCTGGTTCTCATATGTGGCATCCACTGAGTGCTTGAGGACTCTGAAAAAGGTTGTAAGGGGGTGGGGGGGAGGAAGGAAGGTGGAAATATCTCAGAGAAAGAGAGGAAGGAGAGAGGAGAGGCATTGCAGCACCCTATAAAAATACCCTCCCAACAGCCTTGGAAATTCCTGCTATAAAGGTGGGGCTGGGGCTAGATCACAGGTGTAAATACACATCCATTTCCACTGCCAGCTCTGGTCACAAAGCAGGTGAGATGCACAGCTGGGAAAGAACCCAGGTGTCTGAGTCCCAGCCCCATGTTCTACCCATCCCATCACAGAGCAGGCGAGCCTCAGCTGAGGATAGAACCCAAGTATCCGGAGACCCTAGACCTCACTAGACCCTATCAGCAAAGCCACCCTGGCATGGCCAGGATCCCACCCCAGTCGCGGTGGGGTTAGGGGGCCTGGTGCTTACTGAGGCCAGCCTTCCCCTGTGGAGACGGTGAAGAGGGTAAGGAGCGCCCACAGCACGTTGTCATAGTGGAACTCGTACTTCTTCCACTCCCGCTTCTCTGCCTTCACTTCGTCTTTCTCGTAGACCAGGTACTCGCCTCTGGGGACAAAAAGGAACCCCCCTTTGATCGCTGTTCCACCCAGACTTCAAACCAATTGCCTGGGAGGGGCAGTGGCATCTATTCAGGCAGTGCTGAGAAAGTCCATGGATTCATGGCTCACGTAATCTAACAGTTTTTTGCTAATCTTGTCACCCCACTGGTGTTAGCGACCCTTTCCCCTTTTTAATGGGGTTCACAGAAATCACAGAGAGTCATAGAGATGTCAGGCTGGCAGGGAGCTCCAGAGATCACATCTAGTTCAATACAGCCTGCCTGAGGCAGGATCAGCACTGCCTAAACCATGTCAGACAAATCTATTACCTAAACTCTGTAAAACTGCCGTTGACCCTGACACAGCACTAAACATGACGCTGAACCCTCCCACCAGAAAAGCAGATGGACCATGGCAGCCAATGTCCTGCTGCTAGATACAGTTTTTAATACACACTCAAGAGATCCCAGGCAGAGGCCGTGTCCCCGCTGCAGAGGAAAGCAAAACCCCTCCAGTCTGGATCAATCTGAGCAGGGGGGTAAATTCCTTCTTGATCCCAGCATAAGCTTGAGCACAGGGGCAAGACACCCTAGCCCAGTTGAGTCCCAGCAGGATCATTGGCCCAGCCCAGTCGCCATCTCCAACCTGGGCTGCAGCCAACACCCAATGCCTCTGAGGAAGGTTTAAAACCCCCCTGACACCTATAGCACCAAGGGCAGGGGGTGGAATTCCCTCCCAGGCCCATTCCACAACCAACAAAGCCCAGAAGCCTGGAAAATCCTCATGGCAGTACACAGGCATCACTGCACCTAGATCATCCCCACCCAGTGTTTGTCCAACCTCTCCTTGAACCTCTCCAGTGATGGAGTCCACAGCTTCCCTGACATCTATTTCATGGCCTCCCTCCTCTAAAAGAGATTTTTTCTTTGACATCCAGCCTACACCAACGTTGTTACAACTTCAAGCCATTGACCTGCATCCTGCTCTCTATGTTCTCGATTTTCCATTACACAAAGCTTTCACACCATCTGATGAAGTGAACTTGGGTTCACAAAAGCATTCTCTTTCTCTATATATGTATCTTATTTAGTTGGTCTATAAAGGTGCACCTCTACCTGGCCTTCTGACTGACTTCAAACTAACTTGGCAAACTATTTCTCTCTTTTATTGCACAGCAATAAAAGATGGTTTTTACCCTCCAGCTAAGATGGTTTTTACCTCCAGCTAAGAAACTTTAACTCGGGTCTGATCGCACAAACTCAGGTAAACATTAACTCAGGCATGGAGATATCTGACCATGAAGCATTGGAGGCCCCATCAAGACACTCGAGGTTAGATTTTGTTTTATGACACCAAATAAGAAATGAATATTTAACGATAATGACAGCAGGACTCATGAAACCCTGTCCTTGGACTATATCTGGCCTAGCTTGCGGTGTTTTAAGCTTAATATAGAATCTGGCAGATTCGTGGATGTTCTGATAAAGTTCTATTTGCTTCTGCTTTGATCTTAAACGGATTAATACAGCACTAGGCCCCTAGCTTAGTAGTAAAGCCGGGGGGAGTGGGGGGTCTCACACCTGCAGTCATTGTCAAACTCCTTGGACTCATCGGTGCAGTAGAAGAACTTGCCCTTGAAGAGCTGCACAGCCACCACAGCGAAAATGAACATGAAGAGCATGTAGACGATGAGGATGTTGAGTACGTTCTTCAGGGAGTTCACCACGCAGTCGAAGACAGCCTGCCGGAAGCATGGGGGGGTGGGAGTCAGGGTGCCAGGAAGGATCCCAAGGCGGACAGTCAGGGCATAGGGTGAGATGTTGAGGGGATCAGGGTGTCAGCTAGGACCCAAGGGGGTAGAAGTCATGGCATGGGGTGAGATCTCAAGGAGGGTCAGGATGCCAGGCAGGACCCTGGGGGGTGGGGGGAGGGTCAGGGCACTAGAGGGGACTCCGGAGGGGATGGTCAGGGCAGTGCCCCCCAGGGCACTAGGCAACATCCCATTCCAGAGCTGGGAGAGAAACCAGGAGTACTATAGTGTGTACTATAACTACTAGACAACACTCATTCCAGAGCCAGTGTAACGTAGTGTGGCACTGCTGATATTCTTATGGGAGTTGGGGAGAGAACCCAGGAGTCCTATGAACCCCCCTGCTGTAACCACTAGGCAACATCCCCTTGCAAAGGTGGGGAGAAAACCCAGGAGTCCTACTACAATCACTAGGCAACATCCCCTTCCAGAGCTGGGAGATAATCCAGGAGTCCTGCCTTTTGGGTTCCTTTGATCTGCTGCTGCTAGACAGCTCCTGGCCACTAGTGGGATGTGACCCTGGCAGGGGTCTGGGTGCCAGCTAGGATCCGCACGGTCGAAGCTGGTATCAGGGCACTGGCTGGGACCTTGTGGGGCAGAGAACCACCCAGTTGAGGCAGGATGACTGCTGCCCATCCCAGCCCATTGAGCTACCCCTGATCTTTACTACCTGCCTGGTTCTCAACGGGTTAAATACCAAGAGGACAGAGAGAGAGGACTGGGGAGCGGGGTTCCAGACAGAAAAGTGACCTGCCCACCATGAGGGCAGTGGCAGGGGTGGGAATAGAACCCAGGCATCCAGACTCCCAACCTGCCCCCCAGCCTCTTCCCAGAGCTGAGAAGAGAACCCAGATCTCAGCTTGCCATTTCTCCCCCAGCTCTCACCATTAGTCCCCACTCCCCACAGAACTAGGACTAGTCCCTGGGCCCTGCATCTCCCAGGCCCAGCTCTATTCCCCTCCTTCCCCTACACCTTCCCCCAGTCCCATCCATCAAGTCCCTGGCAGCTCCCACCCACCCTCTCCAGCCACCAGGACTGCATGGCCCCCCAAATCCTGGTACCTTGAGCTTGGGCAGCCGCTTAATTGTTTTGAGGGGCCGAAGGACACGGAGAACACGGAGGGATTTGATGGTGTTGATGTCCTTCCCTTTGCTGCCACTGCTGAGAAGAGATTTGCAGGAGGGAGATGAGGGGGGAGGGAAGGGGGTGAGATGGAGACAGAAACTCTCTGCATCCACCTTGCATCCATCCACTCCTCCCTCCATCTGTCCCACCTACCCATCCATCCATTCCCTGCCTCTCCAGCCTCCTAGCCACCCCCCAGCTTCTGCACTCTGTCCAACCAGGGAAACCCAGATGGTTCATCAGTCTGTCCAGCCATCCCACCAAGTCTCTACTCAGTGGTAGGAGGAGAGGGGGGGTTTCAGGGAATAGCCCCCAGCTGGTTCTATAGGCCAATGGAGCCCAAAGGAGGCCATGTGAGGCCCTGATCCCTGCTACATAGTCACTGGTGCTCCTTTCCCTCCATGCAGGTTTTGAGCTGCAGGGAAGCTGCAGTGAGTGTCCAGCCTGGGAGCAGGGAGACCTGGACTCTCCTGGCTGGCAATACTCTTGGCCCTGGCACACCCACCTCCTCCCCAGTTCCCATCCCCCTTGGACAGCACTGCCCCAGAGACCCTGGGCAGGGAAAGAGGCCCCCATGTGGGGGAGAGGACTGCCCTCCACAGCTCCTGTCAGCTCTCACAGAGGAGGTGCAATTAGCCCCAGCTTACAGCTGGGGAAACTGAGGCATGGAATGGAGCTGGGACTCACCCCAAGGCCACTAGGGGAGTTCAGGGCAAAGGCATGTACAGCAACCTGGAGTCTCAGCTCCCACCTCTCTCCCCACCATTTATTCTGCCCACTCCACCCACTTGGCCACACTTCTGCTTGGGGCTGGGACTAGAACTCCAGGAGTCCTGGCATTGAATCCACTGTGTTGGCCCCCTGAGATTCCACTCCCTCTGGGAGTTGGAGAGAGAACCCAGGAGTCCTATGACCCCTCCCCACCCACACTGTAACCACTAGGCAACATCCCCTCCCAGAGTTGGGAAGAGAACCTAGAAGTCCTACGGCCCCCACCATACCTTCTAGGTAACATCCCCTTCCAGAGCTGGGAGAGAACCCAGGAGTCCTGCCTCTTGGGCTCCTTTGTTCTGTTGCTGCTAGATAGCTACTGGCCACCAGGCAATATTTTCTGCTGGGGCAGGGAAGAGAACCCAGGTGTCCTGGCTCCCAGAGCCCTGCTGCCATAGGGGCAGGGGGGAGTGGAAGGACATATCCCCTTGGGGAGTTCTGCTCCAGTACCAAGACCTGGAGGGCAGCTGGCAGAGCCTGGCCTGAGCACAGGGGGGCCACATTCTTCCAGTCAAATCAGTGGGCACATGGAAACAGAGAAACACAGACAGACAGTGGGGGAGCTATGGCAGAGACAGAGACACTTTACCGTGAGCTGCTCCTATTGCACCAGGCAGCGAGAGGGGAGAGACAAGGAGAAGTAAGAGACAATCCTGTGCACACACAACATGCCCTGATAGGCACCACCGGAGGCTGACCCCATGCCCATTGCCCCGGCCTGATGTCTGGGGCTGGGCAGAACTCGGGCGCCAGGAGCACTCAGGCCAGAGTTGCAGGTCTATAAAATCATGAAGGGTGTGGACCAAGAGAGCAGGGGGCTGTTGTTCACCCAGTCCCAGGACACTAGAACAAGGAGACACCAGCTGGAATGAGTAGGCGACAGATTTGAAACTCATAAGAGTAAGGATTTTTTAAAGCCACGTGTTGTTAGCGTGTGGAATTCATTGTCACAGGAGGGGGCTGTGAGGGTGTTAATAAGAGATGGATCACTCTAGAGATACCCGGTTCCATGCTCTCTTTCTACAGCATCCACTTCTGCCACTGTCAGGGACAGGGCTCTGGGTGAAACCGAGCATAGGTATGGCATTTATGCTCTTATGGGATCTGGGGAGAGAACCCAGGAGTTCTACAGACCCTGCTGTAACTGCTAGGCAACATCCCCTTCCAGAGTTGGAAGAATACCCAGGAGTTCTACAGCTCCCTGCTGTAACCACTAGGCGACATCCCCTTCCAGAGCCAGTATAACATAGTATGGCACTGCTGGTGTTCTTATGGGAGGGAGAGGACCACAAGTCCTACAGCCCCAACTCTAACCACTAAACAATATCCCCTTCTAGAACCAGTGTGACCTAGTATAGCACTGCTGATGTTCTTACTGCAGCTGGGGGTAGATGCAGGGGACAGCTGGGCCCCAGTCAGAGCCTGGGATGATGAACATGGAGACAGGGGTTTGTATCCTGCTAGGGGGTCTATGCCTCCCTTGTACTGGAGGGCTTGCACAGAAGGCCTCATCCTTCCCAGGGCACAATGCCTGCAGGCCCTGGGGTCTGTGCAGGGAGTTGGGTTGGCAAAGGTCTGGTCTCTTTGCAGGGAGACTGCCTCAAAAAGCATGGAGGGCCTGGTCCTAATCTCCCTTCCTGCAGGTGAAGGACTGGGATCTCAGTTCATCGAAGTAAGACTGGCCACATGTGCAAAATAATTATCACACAATTAACTGGTGAATCGCACAATAAATGTAGCATGGCCATGCCCAAATTAATTAGCAAGCCATAAAAATGGCCATCCAGCTATAAAAAGAGCCAACCTGGTATTAAGTTAGCACTTTAAAATTTGTAACAGCTCTATAGCTGGTTTCTATACAGCTTGAATTTGTATGTGTCGCAGGGCCTTAAGAACTGATCCCAAGCCCTGCTGGCCAGAGACTCCTGCTCTCATTAATTCAGAGTC
>NW_005842065.1:1442282-1444569 GCF_000455745.1 Alligator sinensis | reverse complement strand
AAGAGTTCACAGTGGCCCCTGGTGGCTGCCTGTAGATGCTGGCTCTGGGGTAGCAACCAGTTCCTGTCCCTGGGGGCCAGGGGCCCCCAGCTGGGTGGGCCCAGCAGTGGAGTCTGGTGGTGGGGGCAAAGCAACACAGAAGAACACGGATCTGCATAGAGCAGAAGGCATGACCAAGTGACACAGCAATGCAGCACGGGACAGCAACAATCCATATGTGTGTGTGTGTGTGTGTGTGTGTGTGTGTGTGTGTAGATACATGTAACACACATGTGTTACCCCAAATAGCAACACAGCTCCAAGCTGGCAATGGCAGTCGGATGAAACTGATTAGAGATGGGCAGGTAGGAGATGAAATAGACAACGCGGCCATTAATGGTGGGTGGAGGGGGGACCCCAAGTTCTCAGCAGCAGGGTGAGGGGCAGCTGGATTCAGCCTTTAGGGCCCCCACCCATGGGTTTGGGGTGACCCTTTAAGGGTGGGCACTGCAAAGGGTCTACATTGGAAGAATAAGACCCCATCACAGAGATCTAGGGTGGAGAGAGAACCCAGGCGTCTGGATGCCCCGCTCTGACCACTAGAACCTGTTCCTTTACTCAGGTCTCACCCTGGGTCCCTGCAGGGAAAGACCATCGAGATGCCCTGTTTGCTCAGCCCTGGAGCAAGATCTACAGCAGGCAGATGGTGGTGACGGGGCTGGAAGCAATGCTGCAGCCTGGGGAGTAGTGGGGAGGGTGCCACATTTCCACGCACCATCCAGAGCCAAGCAGTAGGGGGAAAGCCCAGGACATGGGGTTGGGGGCCTGCCTTGGCACTGGGAGGTAATGGGAGAGAGGACAGAACACTCACGTGAAGGCAAAGGCCACAAGGGCACCACTGACTACGATGAAGTCCAGGATATTCCACAGGTCCCGGAAGTAGGCACCTTGATGGAGAACCAGCCCCAGGTCGACCATCTGTGGAGGGACCCAGACAAAGACCAGACAGAGAGGATTGTTACACCCCTTTATCCATCCATGGGGCATCCATACCTCCAATTCTGAGCCCAGGTCTGGTCCCCAGGCCTCAAAGAGGGCATAGAAGAACTAGAGGAGGTCCAAAGAAGGGCAACAAGGGTAATTCATGGCATGGAGGGGATTCCATGTGAGGCGAGACTAATGAGGCCAAGCCCATTAAGAGACACTCAAGAGGGGATATGACAAGGGTTTACATAATATTAAAGGATGAAAAGAACGTCCATGGGGATTTATGAGTTATGATCTCTCCCCAGGCAAGCATTTGGATGCTTATCTTGCTGGGATCCTTTGACCCTAGCTGACTTCCTGACCCTTGGACAGGGGGCTGGACCCAATGATCTTATGAGATCCCTTCCAGCCCTATTGTCTATGAAATCTATGAAGAACAAAGGACTGTAGCATGGAATGAGGAGGCCATCTCTTGAGCGTACATTAACAACCTTTTACAGAATCAGGACTGTGGCTACTGCAATCCCCCAGCTTTCCCTGTGGTAGGATTGGGGTGATGTCTGGTGCTGTGTCAGGGTTACAGTTTTACAGAGTTTAGATGATGGATTTGTCTGGGATGGTTGGGACAAGGTTGATCTTGCTGCAGGCAGGGGGTTGGACTCAAAGGGATGTCTCTAGGATCCTATAAAGTTCTTCTTAACTCAGTGTAATTAAAGGGCAGAACTTGTTGCCACCAGATGTGGTGGAAGCTGAGCGTTCAGCCAGATTCACAAAGGGGTTGGACACATTCTTGAAGGAAAGGGCCATCAGTAGCTATTGAGCACTGGATTGAAGGGCACAACCTCTGAATGAGAATTTCCTAGACCTTAAATGCTGGAGGCTGCAGGTTGGAGAGGAATGGGGGCAAACCCTGGTCATGCCCAGTTCACTCTGCCTTTTAGCATCCACCCTCTGCTGCTGTGGGACACAGGAGACTGAGTAAGGTGGACCTAGGGTTTGACCCAGTAAATGGGAGTTCTTATGTAAGGGTGGGAGGTCACAAAGGGCTGGTCAGTGCCCCCAAAGCTGGAATGCTGGAGCAGGGTGGATCTGTCCCCCACAGAGTCCACAGTTCTGCCCATGTAAATGCAGCTGGTGAAGTGACTCCAGACTCACTCCATTGCAGCCTAGACCCCCAGCAGCCTTCCACTCCCACCCAGCCTCTGCTCCCAGCTGCCTGGCCAGTTCTGCCCTAGATGCCACAACAAGCCCCAGCCCCAGCTGGACTCACCTTAATGACCATTTCAAAGGTGAAGACGCCCGTGAAGACATAGTCAAAGTA
>NW_005842065.1:1437710-1442251 GCF_000455745.1 Alligator sinensis | reverse complement strand
GGGGGGGGGGCTTGACTGACACCTGTCCAGCTCTGCTCTCCAGGCAGTGACCAGAGGGACCATCCCCTAGGCCCCACAGCCCAGATGGATGTGTGACATGCTGCCCAGACCCACCCTGCAAGAGGCAGATGGATGTAGGCCTCCCACCCATCTTGCCACTGGAGTTGTTTCTTCCCTAGAAATGGCTGTCCCCCAGGGGCTGGACTCCTGTGTGGGCTGGCAGAGCCAGGGTGGATCTAGGTGGGAGTGTAGTGGTGCAGTCATTCCCTGCCCCCCCCCCCGGATTCCTGGATCTCCCCAGAAAAACAACGGCCTGGGAGCAACAGCAGCAGCATTTCTATTCAGGCATCAGCGAGGGAGTCCACTAACTTCACGACTCATTATCATCTCCCTGATTCCTGCTAAACTCTTCACTACACAGCTCTTAATGACCCTCCCTCCTATTTGAATGGCACTGATGTTCCACCAATCAAGCTAGCCCTTTCTTCTCCCATTCTCCTGTCTGCTAGCTTCTCCTGGTCACATAGATTCTATTTCTCAGCCCTACAGACTGTTCTGAGCTCTAGCTAAACACATGAACTCAGGGATGGAAACACTGAACTCAGGTTAATGTTAGCTCAGGGCCAGAAATCACTCCCAGGGAAGGACTGGAGGCCCTGGCAAGATACCTGAGAAGGAGAAATGTTTGTTCTATGAATCTGAAAGCGATGCCCCTTTAATTCTAATGACAATGGGCCTAACAAAATGACAGTTCTGGACTCTCTTTTCCCTGGTTGTGTTTTTTATGATATAATATAGGATACACAAATCAATGCATGTTCCAATAAAGTGATATTTGTTTTTGCTTCCATCTTGAGCTGAGAAATGTGACCCCAGAACCCCTCACATAGGAGTAAAGCTTCTAGTTTCTTATGTATCTGGAGAAAACAACATGCTGTGTTATACAGGATGAGGCACCATGACACCTACATCTCCCTTTTCAAATTCCTAGATCCAAGAAGGGAGCTTTGAGGTGCAAGAGGAAGGGTCCCTGGGTGCTGCTGGTTGGGCCAGGAGAGCGCAAGGAAAGCTGTATTTTCCCCCTGCTCCCCCCTCTCCTCCTCCCCATTGACTGCTCTAGTTCTTGTCTTCTCCCCGTCCTCCAGCCCTCATGGGAGCTGGCCCAGGAGAAAACTGCAGCATAAGCTGGACGCTGATGGTGGTGGCTGCCTCCCTCTAACCTACTTTAGCACTGCTGCAGCACTGCCCAGAAGCTGGGCATTGGTAGGATCAGGTCTGCAGGCTGGTGCTGGGGATGCCCCCCTCTCCAGGCATATTTCTACCCCCTCCACATGCCTCTCCTCCACCCTGGGGAATGCCGCTAGTCAGCCCCAGGCCACAACTCCAGCCCAACATTCCCAGGACCCCAAGAGCTGAGCCACCAGGGGCACAGAGGTCAGCCTGCCCCATGCAAGGTCCTGTGCTGTGGGGACATGGGGTGCTCCCCCTGGGCTTCTGGGCAGGTCTCAGGGAATGAGGCGAGCTGTGGCCTGGATTCGCAGTTATTTTTATCCTCGTGTTTCATCCCTGCAGGGACAAATGGGGAAGGGAGGAGAGCAGGCATGGACCAGCAAGTCTCACGGGAGACAGGGTGGGGGACTGCTGGGGTGCACTCACGTTGTTGCGGGGGGCGTTGGGCTGCACAGGGTCCTCAGCAGCCAGGGCGATACTGCTCATAGCAATGACCATGAGGATGCACATCTCGAAGTAGCGCAGGTTCACAATGTAATGGCACAGGCGGCGGAAGCTATGGGCAGGCATGGGGCACTCAGGGCATGGCTGGCCAGACAGACCCCTCCCCAATGGAGTCCTGCTTGCCCCCTTCCCTGGCCCAACACCGGGCCCCGCTGGGTGCCTGCCTCCCTGCCTATCCCAGGTCCCTGTGCCCCCTTCCCCAGCCGAACACCCAGGCTGCTGCCCCCACCCACACCGAGTCCCTGTCTTTCTTTCACTTCCTGCTCCATATCTCCATCCCTATAGGGCCTTGCCAACCCCTCCTCCCTCTGCCTTCATGGGGCCCTGCCTCCCCCTCTCCCCCCAGCTCCCTGGTCCTTTCTCCCTGCCCCGATCCCTGACTAATCAGGGCAGCCAGGCCCTCATCACAGGCCCATTCAGCCTAACATCCCACCTGCTCTGACCTGACAAACAGCCCCACAGTGTTCAGATGCCCACCCCCACTCCTCCATGGTACCAGCTCAAATCAGTGCCCCCCTCTCCCCAGAATCCTCACTCCCATCCCCTGCAGTTCAGGCAAGACCCCCTGGACCCTTCCAGCCTATGTTCCCTCCTCCCTGTGGCTGCATCAGATCTGGTCACCAGGTCCCCAGCACCCTAGGGTCCCTCACATAGCCAATGTTCCCATGTGGCCCCAAGTTCCTGTACATGCAGGCACACAGACACGCCCTGGACTTAACAGGCGCATTTCGCCCTGTATCTCCCCCACTCCTTGCCATGCCAGCTTTTAATCCCAAATCCTGGACTGCCACCCAAGACAGGGATTGGAACTGGGTGCCATCCTGCCTGTGTCATATATGTGAGGGTCCATCTCAGCCTCTGCCCCGGGCTGGGGGTGGAACTCACGGGTTGGTGGTGGAGAGGATGAACATGGAGCTGTAGGGCACCATGGGCTTGGGTCTGTTCTCCTCCTGGTCATCGGCCTCCTCCTCTTTCTTCTCCTCATCCTTCTTGGGCAGTGGTTCAGGGTTGGCATTTTTGTTCACTGCAGGAGGTATGGGAGCAGTCAGTGCCAGAACTAGCTAGGCCCTGATAGAGAAGCAGAGAGCCTGGCATTGCCTGCTGGATGGGCAAGTTGAGGGTCACATTCAGTCCAACCCTTGGCCTGAGGCAGGATCAGCCCTATCCAAACCAGTCCAGACAAATCCAGCATCTAAACTCTTTATAAAACTGCCATCACCCCTGACACAACATCAGACATCACACCCGATCCTACCACAGGGAAAGCCGGGGGACTGTGGCAGCCAACGTCCGGCTGCTGTCAAAGGTTGTATATATATGCTGAAGAGACCACAGACAGAGGCTGTGCCCCCGCTACAGAGAAAGGCAAATCCCCCCAGACCATATAAATCTGACTAGAGGGGGAAATCCCACTCTGACACCAAATGTCCTCTGTTTTGTTTTCAATTCCCTTCCAAATGATGCTTTTCTTTTATAGGCCTTTTTTACTGGCCGCCACACATGAAGCTGATATATTTAGGGACTCTCTACAAGCCTCTGAGATCTCTGTCCAGTTGTGAAAGCTGATTAAGTTTCTAGTTCTGGGCACAGAACCCAGGAGTCCTGAGGCTTGGGTTCTTCCCCCACAATGTGACCCCACCAGGCTGGGGATGCAAGAGGGGACAAGGAACCAATTGGAGCATTGTGCCCTGTTCTAGGTGTTCTGTCAAGCAGGAGAGTAGGGGGCTGGAGCCAGGCCGGATCTCTCAGGCAAGGCTTTCCCAGCTGGCGCTCAGGCCTGTTTGTTTGGTGATGAGGGTTGTTTGGGAACACGAGCTTGCTCACTGCAGCCGTCTGTGCAGGCAGCTGGCTCCTGTCTCTGCCACGGTGCAGCTGCCTGGTGCTGGAGCCAGGGCCAGAGCTAGCGTGATGGCTCAGGGCTGGGTTTACCTGCAGTTGTAGCTCACGGATGCCTTGGCCTGCCCCATGAGGGATGCCCCAGGCCCCAGGACTGGGGCCCAGAGTTGAAGCAAACGCTCCCGGGGCTTGCAGACAAGGGCCAAAAGGCAGGAGTCCCGAGGCCCAAGTTCAGGCCCCCACGTGGCCCTGACAGCCTGAAGGGGCATGGGGATGGGCAGGGACAGGGCACAGATCAGAGCTTTCCCTAGATGGCTCATCATGCCCCTGTGAGCTGTGGAGAGACACCCAGGGAGCTAGAAGCCCCAGAACCTTTGCTCCTGCTCTGATCTCAACCACTATAAAGCAGCCTCAGCCCCTCCTAGACATCACAAAACAGTCCCTGGAGCATCCACCCTCCCTTGGCTCTCCCAACCCTTGACTGGAGACCCCTCCCCAGCCTTGCTGCCATCCACTGGCTGATCCCTCCACATCCACCAGCTGTCAAGAGGCAGCTGGATACAGACCCCACCATGCCCTGGCCCCAGCCCCTACCTTGCACCACAGTGTTGTGGATGGGTGGCGGAAAGGTGGTGGGGATCTCCACAGCTGTGTATTCAGGCTTCTTGGCTGTCTTGGTTGGGTTGTTCTGGGGGCCAGGGTTGGTGACGATGAGACTGTTCTCGGGAGTCTTGGGGGGCCGGGGGTTGGAGGGCTGGCTCGGGTTGTCAGGAGCCCAGCGGTTGGCAACGTTCTGGGAGCTGGGGGGCAGCTGACCCAGGGCATCAGGGGCCCGGCTGGGGGTGCAGTTAGCATGGTTGCCCAGCTTGGTGGGGCTCTGGGGATGGGGGTTGGAAGTCTCCGTGGTGGCCAGCTTGTTGTTCTTCATGTTATCAATGTCCTCGGCCACTGGTGGCTCTGGGCGCCCCATG
>NW_005842065.1:1399930-1437604 GCF_000455745.1 Alligator sinensis | reverse complement strand
TGAATGGGCCGCGTGGTGGACAGGTGAGGGCCGTGCACTGGGACAGGGCCCTGGTTCTCTCTGAGGGGCAGGAAAAGAAAACCCACAGGGAAAACAGCCAGGTCAGCCAGGGAACAGGCTGGTGGGGGGGAGCGGTGGGGCTGATAGAGACGGCTGGGATGCAGCTGCTTTTGGGGTGGGACATAGCAGCTGGGAGGGGGAAGGGGGGGCAAGGCAAGGGAGAGGCATCTGGATCTTCCTTTTTCTGTTCTGACTGTCCAGCACCTCCCCACACCCTTCTCCATCCAACTAGGATGCCCCAGCCTCTAGGCACAAGCCTCCTCCCCCCTATTCCCTCTTTCTGCTTCCCACCCACTCAGTTACCATGCCAGTTCCTGACAGAGACCAAAGGACATGGGGGTGGTGGTTCTTGCCCCCCACCCACCCAGGGAGCCCCCTGCTCACTTCCGACGCCGGTGCCGCCTCTCCTTGTCCTCCCGCTTGCTGTCGCCATCATATGTGGACTGGGCAGCATGGCGGTGCCGCCGCCGTCTCTCGCCATCTGGCATCTCGCCTTCCCCAGGCCGGTGCCGCGGGCGCCTCTCAGGCTTGGGCCCCTCATCGGTGCCACCCCCATCCTCGCCTGCCCGACGGTGCCCCCGGTGCCTCCGGTGCTCCCGGTCACCATCTCGGGGTGACCCACCACGGCTCTCCTTGCCACCGGCCTGGCGGTGTGGGTGCCGCCGGGGGGGCTCGGCTGCCTTGAGCCGCTCAGGGTCGGCCTCATGATAGCTCCGCTCCTCGACAGGTGGCTCCATCTCGCGGCTCCCACTGCGGGGCCGCCGCAGCTCTGGCACCCCCGACTCAGGTGGTGGGTAGGTGCGACCACTGTCAGGGTCCCGGGGCCGGTCGTGGTAGCGGGGTGGCTTGCGCAGAAAGTCCTCAGCTTGCGGAGGCCCAAAGCGGGGCTCCAAAGGAGGGTCGCTGGGCCGTGTCTTGTTGGTGTTGTTGTTGCGGTTCTCCTGGGGGTCCACCACCAGTGGCCGGTCCAGGTGGGTCTTGATGTCGGGGCGGGAGGGATGGGCATAGGACACCTTCCAGCGTTCCTCAGGATCCAGCTCATTGTACAGGGCCTCACGGCTGGCCAGCAAGTTGTGCTTGCGCATCTCACTTGTCCGCTGCTCCCACACTGACTTAGAGGACTTCTGGTTCTTCTGCTGTTCTTTCCTGAAGCCGGAGGAGCAGGGGAGACAAAAAATACAGGAGCAGGTTCTGGGATCTGGCCTTGGCCCCAGCCTGGTGGACTGACCCTGAGGCCCACAGCGCCCCTTGTTGGCACAGGATGGGGCTGGAGGGGCCAGGAGCTACCCCACAGCCAGCACTCCTGCCCTCACAGTGCCCCCTCCTACAGGTGGAAGCTCCCCCCACCCACTCCATGTTCCTGCCTGCATAGCCCACAGTACCCCCTGCTGGCAGAGGCTGGGGATGGGGGTTGGAGGTCTCCATGGTGGCAGCTCCTGCCCTGTGTCCCACAGAGACCCTGGGCATTTCTCAGCCCCAGGCATAAGCCAGGGGCTGCACCCCTCTTGGAAGCAGGCCCCAGGCCTGGCTGCAAGCAGCCCAGGGAAGAAGCCAGGCCCTGGCCTGCAGCAGGCGCGACACTCACACGGCAATGGACATACTGGCTGCAGACAAGGGGCTCACTTCGGCCACCTCCTTGGCTTTCTGCAGTGCCAGCTTCTGCGTGGCTGCTTCCTCCTCCTCTTGCTCATCCTGCAGAGCACAAACCTGGTGTGAGGGGAACAGAACAGACTCTCTGCTCCCCACCCCCAGGCCCTTCTACTGCACATTGCTGCAGTCAGAGGCATTTGACCCCCATAGGTGAGAGGTGAGAGAGAAAACAGCTTGGATCTGAAGCTGGCCTCATAGCAATCCTAGAGACATGGAGCTGGAAGGGACCTCTGGAGGCCACCTCGAGTCCACCCCCCTGCCTGAGGCAGGATCAGCCCTGTCCAAACCATCCCAGACAAATCCAACATCTGAACTCTTCCTACACTGCCCATCAGTCCTGATATAACACCAGATATCACACCTGAACCTGTCACAGGAAAAGCAGGGGGACCGTGGAGGCCAGCATCCTGCTGCTGGAAAACGGTGACACTCAAGAGATCCCAGATAGAGGCAAACTCCACCAAGTCTGTAACAATCTGACCGGGGTGGGGAATTCCTTCCTGACCCCAAAAGCAGCGTTGGTTTGACCTTGAGTGAAGGGGAAGGACTCCTAGCCAGGACCCTCCGGGGTTGGGTCCCAGCAGGAGCATTGGTACAGCCCAGTACATCACCAGCCTGGGCTGCAGCTAATACCCAAGGGTTGTCTGTTTTTAGCCACTGAATGCCTGTGAAGAACAGAGAGGGCACATTCTCTCCCCTGGACAATCAAGGCTAATTGGAATTAATTGCCATTCAAGCTGGTGTGACTGTCCCCATCACCTTCTCCTCTGCCTGGCTTGATGGGAGTTGAAGCCTGGGACAACCCCACCAGTCAAAAGCTTGGGACAAACCCAATCTGTTTTTAGTCTTAGTCATATGGGAGAACAAGGGACAGTTGCAAAGGGAGGGAGGGAGGGAGGGAGGGAGAGAGGGAGGGATGGGCTGGGATAGGACACAGAGCGGGAAACTATGAGAAGATCCATTGTTGGACACGATGATCCATTGTGGTCCCTTCTGACTCTACAATCAATGAATCTATACCTCGGTCCTCTTTCCTGCCAGGGGCAGGGGGTCGGACACGATGATCCATTGTGGTCCCTTCCAACTCTACAATCTATGAATCTATGAAGCAGGGAGAACATCCTCCACTTCTCCAGCCCTCCTGCCCCCATCAGTGTTTGTTGCTGGCTCAGGCCACAGTGTGAGTGAGACCCCACATCACATTTCAGCCAATGAGATGCTCCCTGAAGTGACTCCAAGATCTCCCAGCTGCCCCCTGCCTCCCCTGTCCCTGGTCACTCTGTCCCACCCCACCCTAGAAGCCACCCCACCTTGGTGAGTTCCTGCGCATTGGCCAGGTTATCGACGGCGATAGCCAAGAACACATTCAGCAGGGTGTCTTGATGGTGGGTCAAGGAAAGGTCCCAGTAGCTCCATCTCCTAGCACCAGCAGAATCAGGGCCCCCGTGCTGAGCTTCTGAGCGGTGAATAGGGACAGAGGGCATGCATAGCACCTGGGGTCTATACCAACCTCAACATCCCAGCAGCTCCTGTACCCCACAACTACCTAGAACCTGGTTGATGCCCACACCCCGAGACAAATAGCCCCATTCAAAGCTCCTGGAAATCAGAAATCCTAAAGAAGTGGGACTGGCAGGGACCTCCAGAGGTCACAACTAGTTCAACCGCCTGCCTGAGGCAGGATCAGCACTGTCCAAACCAGCCCAGACAAATCTGTCATCTAAACTCTTTGTAAAACTACTGGTAACCCTGACATAGCACCAGGCATCACATCTGAACCTGCCACAGAGAAAGCAGGGGAACCGTGGTGCCCAGTGACTTGCTGTTATAAAAGGTTGTTAATATATACTCAAGAGACCCCAGACAGAGGCTGTGCCCTGGCTATGGAGGAAGGCAAAACCTCCCCCAGTCCATACCAGTCTGATCAGGGGATAAAATTCCTTCCTGACCCCAAATGCAGCATCATTTTGAGCAAGACCCTCTAGCTGAGACACTCCTGGTTTAAGTCCCAGCAGAAGCACTGAAAAGGGTGGCTAATGTCCTGCTGCTATAAAAGGTTGTTAATATATGCTTGAGAGGTCACAGGTAGAGGGATTAGCTCTCCCAGCCCTGCAGCTTCCGCCCTGCTGCGTGGGGAAGGTGTCTGGAGGTGTCAGAGATAGCAATAAAAGTGAGACAGCATGACCACATGCCAAGCTCTAGACCTCAGTCCCAGGGTAGGGAAAGAATTCAGAAGTCCCAGGTTGCAGTCTGCTCCCTTCCCTGCATCCTTGGTTTCCCCTCTTGGGGCTGGAGAATAAAGGATACAGTTACCAAACAAGGTCAGGACAATGAAATAGACCGAGAACACCATCCCTCGCTTCACGCCGCCCTGAGATTTAATGCCATCATACATCACCATGTTCCAGTCTTCACCCGTCAGGATCTGGAAGAGGAAAGGACAAGTCCCCCCACCCCAAACAGGGGGTGAAAATCCCATCAAAGTCTTGTCAAGACTACAGCCAGGGACTCGTTGAGATGGGATGAGCTGGGGTTGTGATCCACACAGTAGATCACACATGGAGGGTACACAGGACATAGCCTGTCCAGGAGTGCCCCAATTTCCCTTTCCATGTGTGATGACCTGCCAAGTGCCAACAAAGCCTCACCTGAAACACAGTCATTATTGCTGCCGGGAAGGTGTCGAAGTTGGTGGCTGGAGTCCCAGTGTCAAAATTGAACCTGAGCAGGAGAGACATCAAACCCACCAGTGTTAGTCTCATGTGGCCCCCAGGATGGTCTCTGTGGTGGAGGGGGAGTCCAAGGCAGGGGTAGGATGGAGGAAGACTATGGGTGGGGACAGCTTCCTTCTACACCACTCCAGCCTCCCCCAGCAGGAGACGCTATGAGGGGCAGCTGGCTAGAAGGAGCCCACTGGTACCCCCATCACAGACCTGGATGGGTTGGAGGGGCAAAAGGGGGAGGCAGCCTGAGAAGCTGATCTGGCCTGCATCATGGGCATCCCTCCATTCCCTCCCTCCCCCTGGCTACTCACTGGCCCCCAAAAAGCTGCATCCCCAAAAGGGCAAAGACGACGATGAAGAGGAAGAGGAGGAAGAGCAAGCTGATGATGGACTTCATGGAGTTGAGGAGAGACACAACCAGGTTCCTCAGGGAAGCCCAGTACCTGTGGGGAGGCCAATGAGAGGCTGTGAGGTGTGGGGATGGGAATCATACAGTCCTAGAAATGTGGGGCTGGAAGGGACCTCTAGAGGTCATGCCAATCCACTGGCTGAGGCAAGATTAGTCCTGTTCAAACCAGCCCAGACACATCCATCATCTAAACTCTTCATAAAATGACCATCAGCCCTGACACAACACCAGACATCACACCCGACCCTGCCACAGGAAGAGCAGCGGGATTGCGGGCACCAGCATCCTGCTGCTATAAAATGTTGTTAATAGATGCTCGAGAGATCCCAGGCAAAGGAAGGCAAAATTCCCCTAGTCCAAATCTGGCATCAGTCTGAGCCTGAGTGGAGATTCAAGACCCTCTAGCCAGGACCCTCCAGGTTTAGTCCCAGCATGAGCATTGGCACAGCCCAGTCACTATTCTCAGCCTGTGCCTTCAGCCCTGGGGTCAGGAGAGGAATGCAGTAGAACCCAAGTACTGCTGGACTGGCAAAGATACTGGCCCAGTTCCTTCATGAGAGCATGTGTCTGAGTGGCTACCTGCATGACAGAGCAGGTGGCAGGAGAACACACACGTGCATGGAGCAGGGCACAAGTGTTGGGTGCTGTCGGGGTGGAGGCATGCATGTGATCTGTTCTTGGTGGGCAGAGGCAGCTGGGAGCAGAGGCTGGGTGTGTTTTCAGGCCCCATGATTTGTTGCCAGGGCAGAGGTAATGCATGTCATGGATGCTCACATGTGTGAAAGCCCCCCAAGCCCCCTTCATCCCCGTCCCCATCCCCCCACAAGGAGCGTTAGGGGGATGAGAAGAAAGAGGACTTACTTGGTGACTTTGAAAATACGCAATAACCTGAGAGCTCGTAACACACTGATCCCGAACGACGTGCCGGGCTTCATGACCGCCCAGACCACCTCGAAAATGCTGCCAATGATGACCTGCCGGGGAGCATGAAGCCCATCATGGCCCAGACCCAGCACACCACTGCACCCCCTCAGACCAGAGCCCAGTGTGCCCAGGGCTGGCTGAGCATTCACACACACTGTGCAGGAAGGCAAAGTGCCTTTATGTCAGAGGCATGTGTGTGCACCTGCATAACAGCAATCGCACCAACGCATGTGCTGTCATCCAAGGATACCTGTCCCAGAAGCACCCTCTTGCCTGTACACTGCCTATTAGCATGCACACACACAAATACATGAACTCACATGTGTGCACACATACACATGCATATACACACGTGTGTGTGCACATGTATACAAGCATACACAAATGCACACAAATATACACATATGTAGGTATACATACATGCATACACACACAGGCTTGCACACATATGCACATGCAAACACACACACACGTATATACATGTACACACATGAATGTAAATATACACACGTATATACATGCACACACACATGCCATCTTCCCCAAATGACCATGTTGGCCCAAACTCAGAGCCGCTCTCTGGAGTCACTCCAATTGTCTCCCCCCGGCTGCCAATCCAGAACAGCTCCGTGAACATTGTGTTACTTGGCCTTCCCCGGGGAATGAACTGCACAATGTCACAGGCCACTGGACCTAAACCCAGGCTGTGGAAGCGACTCTGGAGCTGAGCTGAGGCTCGATCTCCCCACACCAAATCTCCCGCATACCCAGCAGGGTGACAGACTACTCGAGGTGGGGAGCAGGACCCTAGGGACAGCAGGGACAGACTTACGGCACAATCGAAGCAATTGAAGGAGGAGTGAAAGTAAGGCCGCGTTCCGAGCCCATACATTTTTATAAACATTTCGGACATAAAGAGTCCTAAGAAAATGAATTCTGCATAGTCTGAAAGACAGAGAGAAAAGGGAAAAGAAGGACTTGCCTCTGTTCTCCTGTGCACAGGCAGTTGCAGGGAGGATTCAACACCCAGCATGAACATGCAGCCTCCTATGGGGTAGGGGCTGCTCTAACAGCTTATGGGGGTCGGGGACTCATTGGGGCTGGGAGGGTTAGGTACTTGAAAGCACAAAGGACCTACTACCACAAGGCTTTTAGAGCCTGAGACAGGTGGGCAGGGTTGTCAACAGTCAGTAAATGTACTGACTGTCAGAAAAAAAAAAAACCAGGCTAAAAACAGTCATCAGTGAAGTCTGTACAAAAATTGCCACTGTCAGTAAAAGCATTCAGCAGCTTCAGCTTGATTGACACTCTGGCAGTGCACAGTGGTGCTTCCTGGTGTCTGAGCACCAGAGCAGTACCCCGCAGGTTGTACTCCCTCAACCATGTGCTGCTGCTGAGCCCCACACTGCCTGTAAAACTGCTGGTTTGTGGGTAGGATCCTCTGTGGGTCTGTGCTGGGGCTGAGGGGTATGGGGCTAGTGGAGGTAAGACTGAGAGGGACAGCATAGTGCTGTTAGGGGCAGTAGGGTGTGGGGATGCATAAGGGATCCCTGGCAGGAGAGACAAAGGAGCACAGTACAAAACCATCACCACAATCAGGTAAGGTTGCCAACCTAAGATTTTTTTTTTCTGAAAACTTTTTTTTCCTGACAACCAAACTTTTTTACTATGGTCAATGTGAAACCCCTATATTTTAACCTAGTCCTTCTCACTGGAGTCAGACAGCAGACAAGGCCTGACAGAAGAGTGACATTTCTGAGACATAAAATGTTGAATCGGTAAAAACTGGTCAGTAAAAAAGTTTGACTATTAGTTAAAAAAAGCTACAGATGATCAGTAAAAGTTGCAGATGGCTCTCGAATTAGCAACTCCAATGTGGAAAGACTGAAGGCGGGGGTACTCACAGAGGAAGTCTGATAGCCAATCTGGCTGGCTGTAGTGTACTACAGCAACACACAGGGTGTTGAGTGCTACTAGACTGAGGACGGTCCAGTAAAAGGCCTGAGTTTTGACCATGCGGCGGATGTAGAAACGCATCCTCCTCTCCCTTTTGTGAAAGAAGGTGGAGTTCTCCAGCTTGGCACTTTTAATGCTGGCTCTGGCGAAGGGCGAACCTACCGAGGTGGGGAGAAAAGCCTGTAGGTGTGGAGCCACCCCAGGCTGGGTGGGGCAGGTTGGGGACACAAATGGCGGCAATCTAGGAAAGGACATGGGTGCCAGGGACCTACCGACGGAGGCAATGTCGGCTAGCTGATCATCTGCTTCCTCGGGGGTCAGCAGGTCAGTCTTGCTCTTCTTGATGGCAGCTCTCTGCAGAGCTCCCATAATAGGAACATGGCAAGAGAAGCAGATGTCATCCTAGGGAGGTCCCCAGACCACTCAGCCCTGGACACTGCTCCCTGCCACCAGGGGCTGGAGTGACTAGAACCTCCTGCCCCCACTCTGCACAGCACCCAGTGCTGGGGAAAGCTTGGCCTGAAAGAGCTAGGAGTGCCCCAAGAGCCTCTGGTCCAGCTCCTACTGGGAGAGCCAGGCTAGAGATGCCCCCAAGAGCTTCTTCTCCTTTCCCCACTCCCCAGAGCACCCCCTGCTGGGGAAAACTGGAAACGGCCACAAGAGCCCCTGTTCCTGCCCCCGCTCCCACAGCAACCCATGCTGGAGTTCCCAAGAGAATTCCTCCCCCATTTTTTCACCAAACCATCAGCACCAACATCCTTCTCATTTTTTAACCCGAGGCTTGGATGGATGCCTCAGCCAGTGTGGCACCACTCAGAGGTTCCTGGAAGGGGAATCCTCCCATGGCTCTGGACTCACAGGGTTGGAGGCAAAGAGGGCTTACCATCAAAGGGGTGCCTCTGCTCTCCCTCTGTCTCGTCCTCTGCTAGGATCACTTCTTCTGGAGATAAGGTTCGGAGTTAACTGGGGTTAGGACCCACTGGCCCCTGAGGACACTTACCCCAGTGGGGTGGAACGAAGCTGGGGATGGCAGGGAAGGGGGCCATGTATGGGGGGGGCAAGAGGGGCTTCATGCCCTGAGGGAGGGGGGAGTCAGAGGTCAGGAGACAGATGTGGGGTCTCCTAGGTTCATCCCAGGGGGCAGGGAGACCCCCCACCAGCCCTGGAGCTAGTGAGTACCTGCTCCCCTCGTCCCCCATGGCCTGAGATGGGTCACCAGGGGTCTCCACTGTGGGGGAGACCAGCCCTGTGCTCTTTCCCAAGCCAGTGAAAAGCCCCTCCCTCCCCCTTCCCCCAGCGCCCAGGGCCGGAGGCACTTCCAGGCTCAGGGACCCAGGCACCCCCCCTGCACCTGCTTTGGAAATCCATTCCATGTAGCCATTGAGCTCCCGTTCAATCTGCTGCTGCCGTCTCAGCTTCAGGAAGGCTCGGCGGTTCTCCACGCGCTCCCTCTCTTTGGCAAATTCCCTGCAGGCACAGACAGCCTCAGAAGGGGGCCTGGGCTCCCCTGCAAGGGTTTGGGGTTAGGAGTCAGATTTAGAGGTTAGGGTTAGGGTACAAGGATTAGGATTAAGGTTAGAGATGGAATTAGGGTTTAGGGTTAAATTTAGGGTTTGCAGTGTAGATTAGGGTTAGGTTCTGGGCACTGTGGGTCAGTACGTGCGTTTGTGTGTATGGAAGGGGATGCATAGAGCTCGCAATTCAGGATGGCTCTGCACTTGTATGCCTGTGCCATGCATGTGCAATGCCTATTCATATTGTACCACTGGCACAACAGGTGGGGTGGGGGCCCGGCACCCGGGAGCGTTACCTGCGGATTGGGAGCTATGTTCTTACCCGGACAGCACCCCCAGCACAAGGTTCAGCATAAAAAAGGAGCCAATGATGATGAGGGGGATGAAGTACAGCCAGTTCCAAGTGTTCCCTGAGGCATCGTTGCTCTGTGGACCCAAGACAGAAGGGCTAGAGTGAGATACCAGGGCTGCCAGATCTCTTCTACCCAACCAGCCCTGGCTCACCCCTCCCAGTGCCCTGGGTTTGCCCCGAGGTCTCATTTTCACTTCCAGCAGGTCCCATGCCCTACCCAGAACCCATGGTGAGGCCAAGAAGGAAAAGAGCATGATGCCAGGTGCTTCCAAAGTGCCTGGAGCCCCCCAGGAGTGAAGACACACCCCATCCGCCTGCTTTTTTGGGCCTTGAAAGCTGACATTAGCAGCAGGTCAGCAGCCTGCTCCAGGGCAGCTGCTAATGGAGCTCTCCCCACCCCCTCCCCTTGGTCCCCCTTTGTCCTCCCATTCTGGAGCAGGAGTGGCCGGAGGGGGAAGGGAGATGGAGGGGGCGGCTTTGCGAGTGGCTAAAAGAGGCCTCGTCCCCATTTCTGGCTGCTAAATATAGGCCGAGGAACAAAGCACGTGGTGGGGACACAGTGAGCTTCTGCTGGTGTTGGGAGCCTGGTCCAGTGAGAGATGTGTCTGTTGGGGGAGTGGGGGGTGGTGAAAGTTGGGACCAGCATTTGTCCCTAGGCAGGAGATGCATATGGGTGCCAGGGCTGAGAATAGAGTCTGCGGCAGGCTGGACCCCAACAGCCCTGGCCCCCCACTGGGGCACCTTAGAGGATGCCCTGGGGGAGAACACAGATCCACACAGGAAGGCAGGCAGGAGGCCTGAGCTCAGTCTTCCCCTGACAGAGCCGCCTTTGTATCCCTAAGGCTCCTAGCCACCTGCTGATGTGCGGCTGACTGAGATGAAGCACTATGGCTGCTGAACAGCAGGCACCAGCCCTGGCCCTGGCTCCCCCTGCACCTCTCTTTCTGGCCTGGCCCTCATCCCTTGGGCTGCATATGCTCTCATGCCATAGCCTTATGGAGGAATCCACGCCATGGCTAGATTACATTTCAAACATACCACCAGGGCAGCGCTGATGCCTGCCTATGAATGGGAGGTGAGATAGGCATTAGGCAGCCCCTTGAATGCATGCACATGCATGCATGCACACACACACACACACACTCACACGAGCATGCATATGTATGTCCACATGGATACACATCCAAGCACGTGAATGCACACCTCCACGGTTCTGGGGGCCCTGATACTCCATTCATCCCCCTCTTAGAGCTTCAGGACAGGAGACAAGCTCTGCTACCTCCCTCTATGGCTCCTCCTCTCTCCCTGCATCTCTCAGCTCCCCAGCCCCCTCCATGGAGCTCTCTCGTGCTCTCTTTTTCCCTGACTCGGCAAGAACGCCCCAGCTCATTAATCCCACACACGTGGCCGCCCGCGTGCCTCAGCCGCGGAGCCAGGCAGAGGGGGACAGATGCACAGAGAGGACCTGGCTCCTGGTTCTACCTGTGCCCCTGTCCCCAGGTCTAATATTGGGCCCAGTGCCTCCCAGGACCAGGAGGGTTGTGGCACAGAACACAGCTCCTCAGAGGGGGCGACAGTCCCTGGCTCCCCACTGCCTCTTGTCAGGACAACCACTGAACACCCATGTCCATGCGACTTGCACAGTGCACAACCAGTGCCCACAGCTGGCAGATCCACTGACCCTGCAGTGATGAGCTGGCCCTTCTGTGGGCACAGTGACCCCACTGTGCAAGCTGGCACCCCAGCCACCTGTCTGCAGTGACCCTGCAATGCAAGCTGATACCCCAGCCACCTGGCTACAGTGACCCAGGAGTGCAAGCTGGCACTCAGGTCCCCTGGCTGCAGTGACCCTGCAGTTTGAGGTGTCATCCAGGCCCCCTGACTACAGTGACTTTGCAGTATGAGCTGGCACCTAGGCCATGTGGACATAGTGACCCTGCAGTGCAAGCTGGCACCTAAGCTATGTGGGTGCAGTGACCCTGCAGAGAGAGCTGATATTCAGGTACCCTGGCCTAAGTGACCCTGTAGTTCAAGCCAGTACCCAGGCAGCATGGGTGCAGTGACCCCACAGTGCAAGCTGGCACCCAGGCCCCCTGGCTGCCATGACCCTGCAGTACTATCTGGCACCTAGGCAATGTGGGCGCAGTGACCCCGCAGTGTGAGCTGGCACCCAGGCCCTCTGGCCACAGTGACCCCATAGTACCAAGCCAGCATTGGTAAGAGACAGACCCAAAGGCCTCTTGGCTCTTAGCTGACATAACCCTTACCACCTGCCTATTTCACAGATGGGAAAACCACGACTGAGAACCAGAAAGCAACTCTCCCATGCCTACAAAGCAGGTCACCATGACCAAGATCAAGTTAGTGACTCCCACAGCTGCAAAGTCATCGCAGAACCCAGGCGCCCTGATTCCTGTCCTGTGCCCAGACTGCTAAGACTCATACCTTCCCCTCTTCCCAGAGCACTAAAAGGCAATCCAGCCCAGCAACCATTCCCCGCAACACACCAGTCCATTGATCCTGCACCCCATACCCAGTTCCAGGAGCCCCCCTGGGGCAGAACTCACATTATAAAGGAGGTCGGTCCACCCTTCCATGGTGATACACTGGAAGACCGTCAGCACAGCGAAGAGGATGTTGTCAAACTGGGTGATCCCATAGTTGGGGCCTTCCCAGTACTTGGAGCAACGGGTCCCATTGGGGCAGGTGCGGGCTGGCTCGTCCATGCCACATGGAACCCGGTCCTTGATCTCACCTGCCAGCCCGGAGGAGGGAACACGTTGTGGGGTCAGGGTTGGGGGGGGGCTGGGGCCAGCAGGGGTGATGCCAAACCCTCAGCAAAGCCTCAGCCACACAGAGCAACCTCCCCCACCCAGGAGCTCCATTGGGAGTACAGGGAAGGGAAGGGAGTCTTCAGTGCTGGAAGCCTAGAGAATACTGGACCAGAGTTTGGGAAAGCCAGGCCATGGGGAGGGGACCTGCAGGCTCCATCCTGAACCTGTTCTCCCACCATGGAGCTGCCCCAGGTCTCAGGCTCGAACTGCAGCATTTGAGACTTGCCCAGAGCTTTGCAGGCAAACTAGATGCATAGAGCCTGGTCTCCTGGGCTCTACAGCCTCTCCAAGCCCTTGGACCCCAGAGGGCTGCATCCAGGCCAGCTCTGACCCAGCGTTCACTGTGATTCTGGGACTCTAGTGCCTGCCTGGGCTGAGGCTGGCTAACCAAGTCCATTTCCCATCTATGACAGGCAAGGCCCGCAGCCCCAGCTTCCTTCCTCCCTCCCCACTCTTCCCCTCTCCACTGCCATGACGTGGGCACTTGGCAGAAATAGCTCTCCCTCAATTAACACCACCTTCATCAAGGGAGTGAAATAATTAGGCCATTCCATATTGAGCACAGGCCACAGGCCCAGGGAGAAGGGGAAAGAGAGAGAGAACAAACAGCAGAGAAAACCAGTGGATCTCAGAAACTCCCTGCCCCCCACCCCGGGCCATGTGTCTGGTTACCCCTCAAGCCCAGGTGCCCCCCTTCCTCCCCTCCCTCAACCAGAAGGACTGGGAGTTCCTGCCACCTAAAATCTCCAAGCCCAGGGGAGAGGCCAACCTCGTTGCCAGAGCTCAGGAGGAAAACTGAGGCAGTCACAGGCCCAGAGCCAGCTGGTGAGCCCATGCCAGAGAATACAGGTGTCCTATCTCCATGCCCCAACTCCTGGACTACCACCTTCCCTCCCAGGTCAGTCTTGCCCAGGGTAACCCACCACCCCCCAGCCTAGCACCAGTCCCCCAGTACATGGGATGTACCTGTCACCGAGTCAAAGCAGGTGGTGTGAAATTTCCCCATATAAAATTCTAATCCTATGATTGCAAAAATAAGGATTGCAAAAAACAAAAGGAGGCCAATCTGGAGGAGAGGTATCATCGCCTTCATGATGGACTTCAGGACCACTTGTAAACCTGGAAGCAGGGAGACAGATTGCAGGAGTGGGGAGGAGAGGGTCAGGCCACTGCTGCATTGGAAGGGAAGAGACCCCATGCCCTCTGCCAACCATGTGGAGACATCCCCAGGGCCTGTCCCATGCTAAGATTGGCCGCTTGGTGGGGCACAGCTGGTGTATTTGTTCCCCCATGGGACACTTTCCTTCCAGGCCTGGATGATGGAACAGCTAGGACATCCTGGTACCTGGCACCAAGAGCTCTAGAGCTAGGTCAGTAGGAAACCTCTGTCCCCAGCTCCTCCAAAGCAGGAAGGGACCTTGTTTCAAGCCTCATGGGACAGAGATCAGGGGGTGCAGACCTTCCCCAAGCCCCATGACAGGTCTTCTTTGGGCTGGGGGGGCAGGGCATCTTGATGGTCTCAACTCACTTGGGATCCCAGAGACCAGCTTGAGTGGCCGGAGCACACGAACAGCCCTCAGCGTCCGCAGGTCGAACTCAGAACCGACTTTCGCGAGTATGCTGAAAGAGATGGAAGAAGGGAGAGAGTGAGAAGTGTATGGGTCAATGGTGGGGGCTTCCCCAGGCTGGGAAGGAACCCAGCAGTCCAGGCTGGAGCAAATGGTGCCAGAAACAGTGACACCATCAGTACATTGCTCCTGGTGGAACCCAATGCCCTTTCCAGCAGGGGCAGATGCAGAGCGGGGCACATTCCTTTATTGGAATGTCCATTCATTTGCTATATCATATATTATATATAAAACTACAACAAACTAGGCAAAAAGCATTCCCAGATGTGGCTTCATTCATCCTGGAGTTGTTAGAGTTAAATGTGCATCTCTTTTTCCAGATTCATAAAACAAAATCAAGCTTTCTTGAGCATCTGGACAGTACCTCCAATACTTTCTTGAAAGGGATTTCCACCCCTGAGCTCTTGTTCACCTGAGTTTATATATCTCCACTTGAGTTCATGTTTGTAGCTAGAGTTAAATAAAAAAACAACAGTTGGCAGGGCTGGGATACAGGAGTGTCCTGAGTAGGGGCAGTGAACAGACAGTAGCATGGCAGAAGGAAGGCTAGCCTGAGTAGTGGAATCATTTAAAGATCATTTAAAAGGAAAGAGGGTCATTCACACCCACAGAGTGAAGAGTTTAGCAGGAATCTGGTAGATGATAATGACCCAGGAAGCCAATGGACTCCCTCTGGTGCCTGAATAGAAATGCCCCTGGCACTGCCAGGCAGTTGGCTTTCAACTTTGGATGGAGCAGGAATCAGTGCATTCTCCCCTCCCCATCTGCCCCTAGAGGGGACAGCTGAGAAGGGAAGCCTCAGGTGCCTGTGATGCTGCTAGTAAAGAAGAGACACCTTGAGCAGCACAGGGTGCTGTCACCTTTGCTGATGACAGCTCTAGGCAGCATAGAGACTCCTCACGGCAGTGTGGCATAGACCCCGAATCTTGGAGGGATGCTATAAACCAGCAGACACATCCTGCTGGTTTCTGGATGGCACCTTCAGAAAGGACCTCAGCACTGATGGTCCCCGTGGTACCAGTCACCTGGCATGTCCCCAGCCTGACCAATAGTCAGTCCCCAGCCTCTGCAGAGATGGGACCCTCCTGACCTCTCTGGGCTTCAGCATGGGAGTGAACCACTTGCCACCCCCAAAGCTAGTCATATTTCAGCCCTGGGTAGGTGCTCCCTACACAATGCTGCTACAAAGCCACCACCTTCTTCCTGCCACCCCCACCCAGAGGTGGCTGCATTTCAAAGACGAACGAATCGTTCCCTATTTAGCTCTCCTGGGACGAAAACAGTGCTGGGAATGTGAGCGCTGGGTTCATCTCTTTCTTATGATAATTAAAAGCTGAATCACAGGGGTTCAATAAGCAACTCCAGTTACGAAGCTTTTCTATTCTTCCCGGGCGACAAGTCGTGAATCAGCAAAGGTCACACTGAAAGAGGGGGGAGGGGGGGGGGATGCGTGGGGAGAGAGAGATGGAGAGACAGAGCTGCCCAACTGGCCTCATGCTGCCCAGATCAGTCTAGGAGGTGATGCTAGATAACCAGGGGAGCTGGAAGGCTGACACTCCCATCAGCTAAGTCTCATAAGGATTGCAGAGGGAAGGGGGGAACGGTATTTTTTCATCTCCAGCACCCCTTTGCTGTCCAGTCACTGCCCCGCTCCCAGGTACCAGCTCCCCGCTGAGCCCTGTCCAACCCCTCCCTGCCTACAGTGGTGTTTCACAGTCCCTTCAGCCTCTGGGACACCAGCTCTCAGGCGCAGGTGAGGGGGCTGCAGCTGCCTGGCCTGTCAATCATCCAATGTCGCCTTTAGCTCATTACTAGCTCCACTCCTACAAACTCAATGGTCCAGGTCACGTCCCCAAGCTGGGCTCTGCCCTGCCCTGGGGTCTAGGCATTCCAGGAGGGGGAACATGATGGGCACTAGGAATCAAGTCCCCTCTGCACACAGCCCTATGAGCCAGGAAGCCACATTCTGAGCCTTCCTAGAGGAGCAGGGGGCAAGGGAGGTTGCATCCAGGCTCTATCCACCCCCATGGTACAAGCTGGGCCATGGTGTGCCTGGGGACTGCTCTCCAGCTGGACAGACAGACAGATATGACAGCGCAAGGTCTAGCTCCACCAGCATCCCCTGGCTTGGCAGCTGAGTTAGAGGCCTCATGCCCTCCGGCCAGATGACAGCACGAGGCCCATGGCCCCTCTGCCACCTCCCTGACCTGAGGCAGGAGCCGGCTGAAGTTCGAAGTCACCAACTGACAGGTGCTTCCCACAGGGCATTGGCGCTTTGCTATTTTTAATGGGAGAATTAGCAAGGCCACAGCGGCCTTTGATGCCTTAAAATAATCTCAGCAGGCGGGTATTTATAGACGTGTTGACGCCGCCGCTCTCACCTCCCCAGAGCTGGGAAGGAGAAGGTAGCGCCAAGGGACCAGGGGGATCCATTCCACATGGAGAGGCTGGTGGGGGGCACTAATCCACCTGACTGACTACCCAGGGCTGTGGGACAGGCCTATTATAGCCAGGTCATGGGTTTGGGTAGCCAGCCTCTGCAAAGGCAGGTGTTGAAGTCCTAGCTTCCCTCTGGATCATGGGGAATGCTAGCAGCTACAGAACCTAATCAATTGAGCATGGAAATGCGACCACTTCTCAGTTGGGCTGCTGGACTGCCACAGAGCCAGATCACCTGGGGCTAGTGGTGCTGAAATGCAGCTGGCTCTGGGGTGGGGAGGGGATAGGGCAGCCCTGTGTCTTCCGAGGGAGGTCAGGGGATGGAGATCAGATGCTTCCAGCTTGCCTCTGCTCCTCCTTTCTCCAGGCTTGGACAGAGCCAGCCCTTTCTGCCTATGTCTCCCCCAAGTTTCTAGCCCTCCAACCACTCTGGAGGCAATCCTAGGGGCTCTCATGGATCGGTCCACACCTTTCTTGGTAGGCAGGACCCAATGCAGGACATGCCTGTCCCGCGTCACAGCTCCACTGCACATGCCTGTGCAGTGCCCTGTACTAGGACATGCTGATTCCAGCTCCTGACATGATGGCCCATGACTTGGAAGGTGCCAGGCATGACCATAATGCACTTAATAACTGTACAGCACCCAGCACAGCAACGTCCTGCCTTAGAAGTGGAGCTCCCAGGAGCTACTGTAATGCACTTAATGTACAGCACCCAGCACATCAATGCCCTGGCTTAGAAGTGGGGTTCTCAGGAGCTACAATAATACACCTAATAAGAAAAGAGGGAGGGGCTCCCAGATCTCAGAAGTCCCAATTCCTGTACCACCCCCCTCTAGTCAGTAGACGAGAACCCAGGAATCCTGCTGCCCAGCCCCCACCCATCCAACCAGTTCCTGCTCCCCACCTACGGTTGACATGACTGGGAGTCACTGCCCACCTGGGGATTATCCCGTCCCTGTCATGCCAAAGGGGTCTCTTCCCATTTACAAGGTCTCCATAGCAACGGGCCATTTCCCATTCACAGTCTCCACGGTTACCTTCCTGTGCTCATTCATGCCTGTTGCCGTGGTGACTGGCCCCATCTCATTGATACAATCTGCCGCCTGTGTGTGTGCAAGCATACACGCATGCGCATGTGTTTGTATGTGTGCACAAGCATATGTGTGAGAGAGAGAAAGAGCAGTGAGGTGGGGAGGGGGGGCACAATGGACCTGGCCTGGACTCCCCCACCCATCCTGTACCCCTGTCTTCCTGCACCCATTGACCCCTCTCTGCTTAGCAGATTCTGGCTCAAGACACCAAGATGTCCCATGATCCCTGCTCATATCACACATGTAACTATGCCAGAGCCCCCACATACTATTCTGGCTGCATTTCCCACCCCCCAGTGCCTGATTACTGCCCCCAGGGAGCTGGGAGACCCCCCGCAGGGGTCCTCCAGAGTGGAGGGAAGCAGCCTCCATGCTCCCCTCTCCCCTTCTTTTCCCCTCTCACATGTGTGTCTCTCTCGCCTCCCCTGCTCCATCACCACATATAAGACCCACCAGAACAGGAATAAGGCTCATACTGCGGCCATGGCTGTGGGGCTCTCATGTTCTGGACAGCTCTACAGCAGAGACCCAGGAACAGGCCAAAGCAGCTGCCTGGGAAGCCAGGTCTCCCCAGACCAGGTGCGAAGATGCCTGGATCCCCACCGTGCCCGCCAGGCCCTGAGCCCCTAGGCTGGTGCCCCAGCCCCAAGCAGCCTCATGGGGCAGGAAGACACCAGCCCCTGGACCCTCTCCCCAGGACACAACTTCTCTCCTCCCTCCACCCCTTTCCATGGCCAGCACTGCTCCCTTCACCCACGTCCCTATCATGCCTCCCCCTCAACTAACTTCCCACCATGCCCTGCCCCTCCTACCCCACAAGGCAGAGCTAACACCTGAGGACAGATGAACAGACAGACAAGAGGACCCAGAAGAGGATACATGAGTATCTCTGGCTCCCTGGCCCAGCCCAAGGAGGGTCCTGGATGCCCCTGAGGGCTCCCCTCTAGCTGCCCTGCTGTGCCCGCAGCCCATACCTCTAAGAGAGGCCTACACTGGTCTGGTTCCACCCCCTCCCCTGACTCCCAGAGGCAGAGATGCAAAGTCAGAGGGTGAGCCCTGCTGGGGCCATGCAGGTGCTGGGGGGGCAGGGAGACCAAGAGACTAATGCCTTTCCTGGGCACTGGTGTGCCCATTCTGTCTGCCCTGGACATGGTCAGCCTGGGGAGAATACCTGATTGCGGGGAGATGGGGCTGCAACCCCTTTTGGGGTCCCCTGTGGTTGGGGTGGGATGGGGGTGGGATAGAATGGCTGGCTGGAGTGGAATGGGGGTGGTGACTGGAGGTGAATGGGGCTGGAGTGATAGGGAGGTCCCTGGTACCCCAATAGTGCCAAGGCAGGGGATAGGTAAAGACAACCCCCATCATCCACTGCGGGGGAGTGGATGAAGCTGGGACCAAGGGCAAGAGGGGGAAGGGAACTGACGGCAAAGGGCCGCCTGGCCTGAACTAACTGATGTCCCCCTGGGTGCTGGCAGGCACACAGGGCTGGTGTCTCCACATGCAGCCCCAAGTGTGGGGGGCACCAGGGAAGGGGAAGTCAGCAGCAGAGCACAGCAGTGTTGTGACAGCGCTAAACAGCACGGTCTCCCAGTGCCAGGGACGCAGGACAATAGCGCGTGGCAGAGGCAGTAATTAGCAGTGCACCAGGAGTGGGGGCTCCCCAGGACAGAGCAGAGGAGACCAGGGAGCAGCTGGGGTTGGCTCCACCCATGGGCCACATGCACATGCATGTGCTCCCCTTGCACTCTCACACACACATGCTGACTACCTGTACATATGCGTGCACACACACATGCATTGTACATGGCCTGTACACACACACATGTGAACTCTGCCTGTACATGTGTACATGCACACACATGTCCCCCTATGCTTATACATAGCCTGTACACACACACACACACACACACACCCCTCCTGCACATGTATGCACACACACTCTCCCCTATGTTTACACACAGGTATATACATGGCCTGTACACACACACACACACACACACACACATGCTCTCCTATGCTTACACACAGGTATACACACAGCCTGTACATATACAAATATGCGCACGCTACCTATACAGATGCACATATACACACACATGCACAAGCTCCTCTATACTTACACACAAACATGCACACACACACTCACCTATGCTAATACACAGGCAATCATATAGCTTGTACATATACAAACACGCACAAGCTACCTATACAGATGCACATGCTGCCCTATGCATACAGGCATGCACGTGGCCTGTACTCACACACACACATGCACACACACATTCATACACTCATGCACTCACCTATGCTCATGCACAGGTATACGCATGGCTTGCACATGCATATATGTACACTCCCCCTGTGTTTACATGCATACTGCTTGTACACACACACATATGCACAGGGTCCCCTATGCATGCACAGTGCCTGCACACACATGCACATACGTACACACAAACACACAACTCCCCCTGCACTTACACAACAGGCACACATGTACGCATACACATGCTCTCCCTAATGTACAGGCTGCCTTCCCCATATATCAATGATACACTGAGATACACAAACACATGACCACATTACCTGAATTTGCATGTGCATATGCCCTCTCCTGACACACTCATGCCCTCCTCCCATGCATGCACAACACTGCCACATGCATGAACTCATGTTTGTGCACACAGACACGCATGTGCCTTGTACACGCAGGAGTTGGCATACCCACATTCTTTTGTGCCTTCCCATCCTGCTGGGCTGGGCCTGCCCTCACTCCCCATTCCTGCAAGGGGGCAGCCCCACTGGTCTCCACCTGCCCCTGGGCCATGGATAGACCTTCGATTTCCCTGCTTCAACCAGGGTCTCTTTCCTGTGTCTGCACACTTGCCTATACATGCACAACCTCCCTCCCCAATCTCCCTATTTCATCACCTTCCCATATGTACACACATGCCTGCACATGAACAACTCCCCCCCAATTCCCGATCTTCCTACTTCAACTCCTTCCCGTGTGTATGCACACATCTGCACACACACGGGTCCCCTGATCTCCCTGCTTCAACTCATTCTCACATGTACATACATGCCTGCACACAGAGTCCCCCAATCTCCCTGCTTCAACCCAGGGTCTCCTTCCCATGTGCACACACGTGCCTGGACATGTGCAGCCTGAACATGCACAGCTCCCCTTTGTCTCCCTGCTTAACCTTGTCCACAAGCACACATATGCCTGCACACACAGTCCACCAATCTCGATCTCCCTGCTTCAACGCAGGGTCTCCTTCCTATCTGCATACACATGTCTGGACACACCCGGTCCAGAAATGCACAGCCCCCCTGATATTCCTGCTTCACCCCCTCTCCATGTGTGCACACACACACACACACCCCCGCCCCGATCTCCCTGCTGCAATCCAGGATCTCCTTCCCATGTGTACACATGCTTGGGCACACACAGTCCAGACACGTGCAGCCTCCCTTATATATCCCTGCTTCACTCTGTCCCCATGTGCAAACACACATGTGCTGGTACATGCAAGCAGAAGTACCCCCACAGCGCTGACCCTCTCACTACCCTGCTGTCCCCATGTCTCCCCCACACCATTCACAAGGCCTTCAGGGCCCTGCCATGGAGATCTGAGGGGCCGGTAGCCAGCCCCACCCACTACCCTTGTGCCTCAGTTTCCCCTGTATCACTGGAGGGAGGAGGAGCCCGCAGCCCTACTCCCCTCCCTCCCTGCTTCTGCCTAGCTCCCATTCAGGCACAGTGGCCTCTCCAGCATGCCAGGCACGTCTGGAAAGCACCTATAAGGTACTAGCTGGGAGGACTCCCTCATCAGGGCTATGCCTGGAATACTAAGGAGCCCTGTGTTCCCCTGCAGCTGCAGGAAGACAGGCTGAGGGGGAAGGGGGTGCACTGGGTGCCAAGAGGGGAATGGGTTGGGGGGGAAAGAGGGAGGATAATTGAAAGAGGCCTCTGCACCATCCCAGCCTATTTGCTTGTGAAGGCAGGCCAGAGCCCCGCACCCACAGCCACCAGGCATGCATGTGGAGACACTCAACATCTCATGGGTGGGAGGGTGGAACGGGGAGACATACACACAAGCAGTGTGGATGTGCCCACAGGACTGCACCAGGCACCAGTGGGGGGATGGGTATCTCTGAGGGGATGCCAGGGCAGGGCAGGGCAGTGCATAGCAGGTGTGTACACATACATGTGCACACACTCCATTGTGAGCATGCATGTGCACACAGGCTCCAGGCTGTATTGTGAGCACATGGATGCACACATGTGTCCACATGCACCATTCCCCTCAGGCTGCAGTGTGAGCACACATGTAGGCACACCCTGCAGGCTGGATGACAAGCACCCCCCACCCAGGCTGTAGTGTGACCACACATATGTGCACACAGACCTCAGGCGGCAGTCTAAACACAAACACATGTGCACTTACACACTGCTCCCTTCCCCCCCAGACTGCAGTGTGACCATACATGTGCATCCCCTCCCACCCCAGGCTGCAGTGTGACTGCACACATGCACACACCCCCATGGTGAGTATACAAGCGCAGAGCCCAAGTGGACACACTCTGCTCGCCTATCCCAGCCTGCCCCACGAGCTGTGCCAACACTGAACCCCTGCAAGCCCAGCCCAGCCCAGATAGGCAGTGAGCACAGAGGCTGCCAAGACCTCTCCCGGAGTAGGGGGCATGTCATGGCCTCTGGTGATGTGAGGTGGGAAAGGGAAAACCAAGGCACCATGGGGGTCTCAGAACCAGTCAATGGTGGGGCTAGAACCCAGGAAACCCCACTGCTTCCACTGCTCCATCTGTCTGGTGAGAGATGGGACCAAGGATTCCCGGGCTTCCTCCCCCACTTTCTGCTGCTCTAACACTACTACTCAGCCCAGCCACACCCTACTCCATGCATTCAGCCCAGTTTCCTAGCAGGCCACAGCCCCACATGGCTCAACCGCAGTGAGCTGAAGGCAGCACCCATTCACCCCATGAGTGAAGCATGCATGTGCACACGTATGCACATAGAGACACAGAGACTCCACCAGCAAATCAGACATGTGGGTCCAGAACAAGGCCAAGGGTGGGGAATTCATGGCTCAAGCAGAAACTGAGATGCAGCCAGTCAGACACAGGCAGTGGGATGGAACCAGTTAACGCTGTGTCCCAGTCCTCCCTGGCTGAATGCAGGCAGTCCAACTCCCAGCCTGCCTGGCTGTAACCACTAGGCACCTGCAAGACCAGTGGTGGGGTACAAACTGTTTGGCAGGTGGGCCACAAATTCAGCTCCTCACCCTCCCTGAATGCTGCTCTGACCCCTTCCACTGCTGTTCTACTGCTCTGCTTTCTGCTCCCTGCCCTGTGCTCCTTGCTTAATCTGCTGCTCTGCTTTCTGCTCCCCACCTGGTCTACTGATCTGGTTTCTGCTCACTGCCCTGTGCCCCTTTCCCCATCAGCTGCTTTGTTTTCTGTCCTCTGCTTCATCTGCTGCTTTACTTTCTGCTTGCTGCCCTATACTCCCTGCCTGGTCTATTGCTCTCCTTTCTGCTTCCTGCCCTGTACTCCCTGTCTGATCTGCAGGTCTGCTTTCTGCCCCCTGCCCCACCTGCCACTGCCTTGCTTGTCTTCTCCCTAGTCTGCCACATGCCACACACAGAGGATGCCCATGCCACTTGTGTCATCTGTGCCACAGGTTGGCCACCCCTGGCCTAGACCTCACTCCCTCCCCCAACTATGGCCATTGATCTACCTCTGGACATGAGAGATGCCCACACGCAAGGGAAAAAAAGGCAGTAACTCACCCCGTAAGAACCACCACGAAGTCCATGACGTTCCAGCCATTTCTCAGGTAGGAGCCTTTGTGGAAGGCAAACCCCAGAGCAATGATCTTAATCCCAGCCTCAAAACAAAAGATGCCGATGAAATATGGTTCCGTGTCATCCTGGATATTGTGCAGTGGGGAGGGAAGGGAGAGAGAGAAGCAGAGTGAGGGGGTGGCATGAAAGCCCCTTGCCCATGGGATCATCGTGAACACACCCTCTATCCCGTACCCAAGTCAGCACAAGGCACAAGGGCATGGCCAGTGGGGTGACCTGAGCTTGATGGGGTCCAGGGGATGTAGGAAGGTGAGAGCATCCCAAGCCAGACTGTCTTTGGGTGTGGTGGTAGGGGAACCCAGGAGTTCTGCTCTTCCCACCGCTGGAACAGTTTCTGGCTCTGACAACTGGAAAAATTTCCCTGCACTAGAAGCCTGGCCAAGGCTGGGTGGGGCAATGACTGTGGGGAGCTGGCCAAGAACACTAGGAGGGCTATTTGGAGTAGAGGTTTTGGGGGGGGTCTTTCCCAGCTGGGGCACCGATGGACAGACACACTCTTCCAACAAAGCCCAGACTGCACCTCAAAGCCCCAGGTGGGCCAGAAACAGCTGCTGCTTCCAGACCCATCGTTGCCTGGCCCAGATTGGCATGGCGTGGACAGGGATGAATCTAGGACGAGCTGCCACAGAGAGAAGGCAGCCAGGGCCCGGGGGACAAGGCAGCAGAAGCAGCTGCTGGGGATGTGGGAGGAGGGGCAGGGAGCATGTGCCTGGCTCCCTGGAGGTAGGAGAGGGAGCCCAGGCACTCACCAACCGCTCCGACATGGGGGTCTTGTCTTCATCGGGCAGGTGCTGCTCCAAAGCCAGGACGATGCAGTTGGCTATGATGGTAGCTAAGATCATATATTCAAAAGGAGTGCGGGGAGTCAAGGAAAGCTTCAGTCTCAGCTTGGCCCACACATGTCTGGTGCCAGGAAATGGGGTTGCTTCGGGCATCAGAGCATGGCTCCATCATGGGTGCAGTTGTATGTTCCAAAGGCACCTAGTGCCAGCTGCCCCAGAGACTTTCTTTCTGTCTCCCTCCTGGGATCCCTCTGGAGGGTCCCAATCCTCTGGTTCCCCTTGCCTCACCTGTGGAGGAGCCTCCTTAGCACTCTAGGAACTACAGCTGTCCTCCTCTCCACACCATGTTCACAGGCACTGGCCAGCCTGGCCACTCCAGACCCTCCCTGGGGGATACCATGGCTATCCGAGTGGATAGGATCGGGGGGAATGATGCTGACCTCATTGAAGATACCCCAGGTTGGGTTAACTCTGCCAGGGCCAGAAAGAGCCCAGAAGGAAGCTGAGATTAGGCCCCGGCACCAGGTCTGGAGCCATCCCCAGCTCTGAGAGTGAGCTTGGCTAGACAACCTCAGGCATATCCCCTAGCCTCTGTTAATTCCCCCCACCAACTTGCTATGGGTCCCCCCTGGGAGCCCAGTTCCTTCTCCCCTCACCCCACCTGTGTAGCAGCCAGGTGCAGAAGGGGTTAATGGAGCTGAAAGGTGCGGTGCCTGTGGGGCTGGCCCAGTCGGAGAAGGCTGGGGTGGGGGGGACTGGGATTGCAGTCAGTGCTGCCTCCAATGCCCCCCCAACGCTGCAGGTCTTTCCTGCCCATTGATTGACTTGTAGGGAAGGGAGCCTGAGTCAGGGATCCTAGGGCCAGGGGGATGTGGGGAGAGCTGGAGAGGATGAAACTGCCCCCATCCAACCCCCAGCACCATGTCTGCACCACCCCCATCAAGGCCCCTGGGGATCTCCTCCCCTTTCCATCCTCCAGTACAGTTGAGAAGCCCCCTGGTTCCACCCCCCACCACCCCAGGAAGCTTCTGTGGATGCTGCATATGCTGCTGCCTACTGCCACAACCTTCATTAAAACTAATCACTGTCAAAGGCTCAAGTGCCCCCCACAATACACCCACCCTCCCACACACACACATACAGGAATTCAGGAGTCCTGGCACTCACACCTAAACACAGCCAGGTCTAAGCATGAACTGAACTCCACTGGAAACTCACAGAGTTTCCCAACTCTTGTGGGTGGCCCTTCTTGCAGCCATTCTACAGACAAAGAAACTGAGGCACACATGGAGGGGTTTTCCCTGTGAGGCAGAACTGGGAGGTGGAACCCAAGAGTCCTGGCACCCAGCTCCTTTGTCCTGAGCATGAGACCTCACCCCTCCCTGCCCCCCCTTCCTGAAGTAACAGGACCCAGGAGTCCAGCTGGCCCTTTTCAATCGCTGGACAACACCTGCGTCCTGCCACTGGGGCCTTGCTTCCCAAAGTCACTGCTATTGCCCCCCTTCTAGATTAGACAATAAGTCTGCTTTAGACAGACCTGTGTATATGTATGTGCACTTGCATGTGCATACTTATAAAACACTGAATCTCATGAAAGAAGGGAATAGTTTTTACACCCACACATGCACACAGACATGCGCACACAGGGTGAACACATACACACTGCATGCACTCACACTGCACACATGCACACAGGTATGTACTGCATACAGGCATGCACATGCAGACTTCACACTACGCACGGCACAGACACATACACACATGTGCACGGACAATGTCACATACATACATGCACATAGACACACATGCACACGCAGGCTTACTTTACACCACTACACATACACACATACAAACATGCACATGCAGACTTACTTCACACACACTATGCACTGCAGAGACATATACACATGTGCATACACGCACATACATGCATGCACATGCAGGCTTACTTCACACACACTACACAGTGCAGACACACACATGTGCACATACACACATGCACATACATGCATGCAAATGCAGACTTCACACATGCTATACACATGTGCACATGCAGACTTACTTCACACACTACACATATGCACAAACACAGACACACATGCAGACTTACACTTTGCACACACACTACACATGCACATACATGCATGTGCACACATGCACATATACCCATGCACATACAAATGTGTAGACACACAGGCACACACCCACACACATAGATATGCACACTTACACTCACACACCAAAGTGGCTTGCTGCAAAGCTCTTCCTCTACATTTAACTTCTGAGCCACCGCCATTCATGTGCTTCTCCTCATAGACCTGCTTCTCCTGCTCCAGGCCATGGCCCAGAGGGGTCAAAGGATCACAGGTGCAACCAGCACCTTGCTCCAGACATAGCACTGTCCAGTGTGTGGGCTCTCATTAACAGGCCCAGGGGAGTCCCAACCAAGCCCCTTTCCCTTGGCCCCTGAAAATGCTTCCCATGGCAGCAAATGCTCTAAAACACGTTCTTTTCTCTTTGAGTAGACACAGCACTGGGCTAGTGGTTAGAGCAAGGATCTGGGATCCAGGACTCCTGGGAACCATCTCAGCTGGCAGGGCTGAGGGCAGCAGTGCTGGGAGCAACAGTGCTGGAAGCAGAACCCAGGGAAGCAGAACCACCCCCAACTCCCTCTGGGCTTGGCAACAGGCTTCTCTCTGGTGCAAAAACACCAGGCCAAGAGGCTGTGCACACCCAAGAATCCCGGCTCTCATGTGCTGGTTCTAACCACTAGGTCCTCCTTGTCTCCCAGCCAGAAAAGAACCCAGGAGTCCTGACTCCCAAATCCTTGTTCCAACTGGTTGCATCCCTCAGGCACCATGGCCTGAGACACCACAGCCACCCAACACTCTCCAACCAGGCTTTCAGCACCGTGGCCAGCACCTGCCAGCCCCTGCCCAGAAGGGCACCCATGGGCATGTACCCCACCCAGGGACAGGCCTGGGGGAAGGGAATCTGCTTGCCAAGGAAAGCTTGGGCAGCAGGGAGGCCCCGTGAGGCACATTCAGACCCTGTGGATCCCTCCACCATGGCATTTTAGGGGCATAGGACCTGTGCCAAGGGAACCATCTTGGCCAGCTCCCCCAGCCCCAGCTAGGACAGCCTCCCAGGGCCAGCATACTGGCAAGGTTCATCATAAAAAAAATCAACTCCAATATTTTCTGTCTCCAGCAAGAAGCTTTTACTTTTGCCAGTGGCATCGATCTCATCCCAGAGGCTATTGGAAGCCATCCCAGGAGCTTAGAACTCAATAGTGCAGCACCCAATCATGGCCCGTGGCCTGGTTTGGAGGGTGCAGGACCTGGGCCGAGGCAGCTGGGGCCCACAGGCAATGGGCACCAGGGGCTGATGCAGCTTGAGAGGGGCTAGAGCAATGCTCTGAGAACCTGGCTGCTGGCTGGGATTAGGTCTTAACTGGTCCAGGATACCAGTGGCTTAAGGAAGAGCTGCAATTTGTCTGCCTAGGCTGCAGTGAGCCAGAGAGGGGGGCACAAGGTTGATATGATTGTGATCTCCAGCCTCTTCCCCCTGTGCTTGGGGGCAGAGAGGGCATGAAAATGGTTGACCCCAAGAGACTGACTTCTGCCTAGGGAAGGCAGACTCAGACACAGGGAGACAGCAGCACCAATAGACAAAGAAGGAAAGGTGGAGATAGAGTAAAGAGGAGAAGAATCGCTGCATTCCTTCCCCCCGATGTGGCTCCTAAGATGCTGGTGCCCGCAGGCTCAGGGCTCGCCTATCCTCACCCTTCCCCATCCATGCCAGGAAGGAACAGGGATGTTGCTGACCCAGCACCGCGGCGTCTCTGCCGGCTGTGCGGATGCTGCTGAAGCATGCGTTTCACCTCCCTCCCTCCCCCCAGCTTGGCAATGGATCAAGTTCCCGCACAAGCCTTGGCGAGTGCTCAGGCTCCCAAAGAGGAGGAGAGGAAGCTAGATGCCTCTGCCACGGGTTCTGTGACCTGGGCTCGAGGCTTCCAGGAGGGCACCCTGCTGCTACCACCTTCTGGAGACCCATGCCCAGGGCCTTGGGCTGCACTGATACTCTCAGCCTATCACTGGGGTCATCCCAGAGCCCCTCGGGGTTGTGACTCCCTGCCCCCACCCCATCCAGAGGTAGGAGGGGACTAAAAGCACCCACCCTGCACCCTCCTGTGCTGGCTCCCTGGTTCTCATTCTGTCCCCTTTTCCCCTGCCAGTGCTAGAACCCAGGAGTCTGACCCCTCCTACTGCCTGGCTGCAGGGGGAAGGCAACTGCCAAGCCAATATAGACCAGGAGCTGCCCTCTAGGGAGGTAAGGCAGCGTCAGCTGCAAGCCTCTGGAGGGAATGGAAAGCATTGGGTGAGCTGGGGGCCTTCAGGAGGCTGCTGGGCAAGTCCTGAAGGCCAAGGGCCTTCCCCCCGGGGCCAGCCCCCCCTGCAGGGAAGATGCCTGTGGGGAGTCACTGCCAGGCATAGCCTTGATAGCATCTTAGAGAAGGATAGACGGATGTTCCCTGCCCTGGTGCTGGGAGCTCGGGGCTTAAGCCACCAGGAGCTGCCCAGCTGGACTGGAGCCACCCTGATGCTTATGCGGGGTGGGGGGGGGAATTCTTCCTTTACATGCCGCTTTACCCTGCTCTCACTCTTGGCCCCCACACTCTGTACACCCCCAGGATCACAGCCCCTGCTCTCAAGCAGTGCTCAGGCCACACCAGGGCAGGACCCTTGCCCAGCCTGCCTGGTCTTGAATTTGAACTCCCCAATGCCACAGTCTCCTATCCCCCACCCCCCTGGTTCCCTCTAGGTCTGGTCCTGGCCTCCTTCCAGCCAGCTGGCTCCCTCACCCTGCAGCAGCCTTGCTCTTTCTCTCCACAACTGGGCTGGGAAGGAGATCAAGCCCTTTCCCCTGTCGTGCCTCTCACACTGTCTCTTGGCTTAAATATGGTTTAATTTTGCCACCGGGGATGTCCCTGTCTGTCCCTCCCACCCCTGGGTCCCTGATGCCACTGCTCAGAGATGACTCTAACCTGCTTTCCCCCAACAAGACCTTTACACACCAGAGACCAAGTCTCCAGGCCCTGCTTTGAAGCAAACAGAATTCCCCTCTTTGACACCAGCTGACCCTGTGCCTCCTTCATGCCCACCCAGCCCAGCTGAAGGCTGAAATGAGGCTACTTCTGGGGTGAGGCCTGTTCACACAAGCTTGCCTAGTGCCAAAATGTAGCTGCTTCTGGGGTGGGATGGGACAGAGGTACAAAGTGTGGCCAGGTGGCAGTTCAGGGCAAGAGAGTACAACTACAGAGGGAGAGTTTTAAGAGCATTTCAGGGGCAAGGGGAAAGATGGGTACAGGGGGACACCAATGAACTACCAAAAGGGGAGCATCCAGAAGGCAGGACCCTGCTTCCAGCCTGGAGAGCTCCTGCCAGTTTCTCCTGAAACACCAGCATTGCCCCCCATGAATCAGGCCCATCCCTCAGGAGGACACGTGGGACTCTGGGGGAAGGGAGGGGAAGGGGATCAAGGGCATGAGGAAGGCATCCCCTGCTCACTGTAATAGGGTAGGGAAGACAGTTGGACCCAGCTGTGAGTCAAGCAAAGGGTATGGGCAGTAGCAGAGATGCTTTGGTGTGAGGGCCAGCACTACCATGTCCCCTGGGCAGAGGAGAGGGCAGAAGAAAGGAAGGAAAAACCTAGGGCAGATGGAAGGGGAAAGAGACAGGGCCAGAGGAGAGCAGGAAAGTGGGAAACTGGAAAGCAGGGCCCTGAGAGGCAGAGAGGGCAGCTGGAGATGAGGGCATTGGTTTGGCTGCCTCACGTGCAGCACCTCATTAATTTCGCTATCAAATGAGCCAGCATGTTGCCACCTGATGAAATATTTAACCAGGAGGCACCCTGCCGAGATCAAAGCCCCTCGTCAACAGCGGGACCCTGGGGAGACAGACACAGACAAGGCGGCTGGGATTAAACGAGAGGGCACATGGCTTTGCAGAGCAGGGAGGGACCCAGCCAGGTCCCTGGGGGCAGCAGGAGACCCTGGGTTACCAGTGGGGGGCACAGTCCCCCCATCTCCCCCAGTGCCACATGGGGCTGCTGTTGGCTTAATGGGGGGGGAGGGGGAGGTTGGAGGCTATGGTTGGAAGCCATGGGCCTTGAGAGGGGTCAGTGGCCTCCAAAGCAGAGGCATCTGGTTCCATCCCCTCTGTACCAGGAACCTGAGCACTCATCAGGGTGTGCACAGAAACTTGAGCTGTTGCCAAGCCAGGGGGAAGGGAGTTTGGGTGGAAGGGAGATGCATGCAAACTCCAGTGTGGCTAGATAGGAAGACAGGAGGATTAAATATGAGGCCATGCAAGAGAAAAAAGCAAGAGGCAGTAGACTGGATAGAGACTGGTGCCTTCCCTGTGGGAGTCAGTCAGTGCAAGGAAGAAGCACAGGATCATAGGCAAGAGGGGCTGGAAGGGACCATGCCAAGGCATCTCATCCACCCCCTTGCTCAAGGCAGGATCACCCTAAACTAAACCATCCCAGTCCAATGTCTGTCCAACCTGCTCTTGAACACTGCCAGGGATGGAGATGCCACCACATCTCTGGGCAGCCTGTTCCAATCATAGAAATCCTAGAGATGTAGGGCTGGAAGGGACTTCCAGAGGTCAGATCTAGTCCAACCTCCTGCCTGCAGCAGGATCATCCCTGTCCAAACCAGCCCAGACAAATCCATCATCTAAACCCTTCATGAAACTACCATCAACCCTGACAGCACCAGGCTTCACCCCTGAACCTGCCCCAGGGAAGTCCATGGGACCACAGCAGCCAATGTCCTGCTGTTGTAAAAGGTTGTTAATAGACACTCAAGAGATCCCAGGCAGAGGCCGTGCCCCTGCTAGAGGAAGGCAAAACCCTCCCAAGTCCATACTGACCAGGGGGTAAAATTCTTTCCTGACCACAAACATGGCATCAGTCTGACTCTGAGGGAAGGGGCAAGAACCTCTACCCAGGACTCCTTGGGGTTGAGTTCCACCAGAAGCATTGCCACAGTCCAGTTGCCATTCCCAGTCTGGGCTGCAGTGCATACCCTATGTCTCTGGGGGAGGCTTAAAAACAACCCAATACAATGCTTGACCCCTCCTCAGAGTCAGGAAGTTCCTCCTCATCTTCTGCCTCAGTTTCCCCTGCTGCAGCTTAAGACTGGTGCTCCTAGTCCTGTCCCCTGTGTCCGGAGAGAAAACCCCATCTCCATCCTCTCTGTTATCTCCCTTCTGGGATTCGAAGACTGGGATCAAATCCCCCTTCAGTCTTCTCTTCTCCAGACTCAATCACCCTTGTTCTTTCAGGCTGTTTACATGCCCTGTCTACAGCTACATCTACAGTTATGACTATGGCTATAGCTATGGCCATGGCCTCTTCTGCTGCCCACTCCCCTCCAGGCCCTCTCAGGCAGTCCCACATGCTTTCCCCCCAACATCTACTAATCTCCTAGCATGGCTCATGCTCCTCCTAGCCCCAAAGCACTAGAGATGCCTCCCACTCACCAGGGCTGCCATGATTCACCACCATGAGCAGGAAAACCCAGCCCAGCACTACTGTGAGACAGTGAGACATCCCCACCATGAGGATAAAGGAGCAGAGCCTGTTGCCTCCTGAGCTTACATGGCTCAGGAACCCAGCATAAATGGGCCTCTCTCAAGGCAGGGGCTGGTGAGTGCAGCCAAACATAGCTCCCAAGAACACCTGCAGAGGAAGCTCCATCTTGGCCAACAAGTCTCCTTCCTTGGGTTGGCAAAGCCACCTTGACCCTTGGAGCCTATAATCCCCCCATAGCCTAGTCAGGCTTGCTCTAGGTCTGGATCTCTTTTGGCCTCTGGTTTTCAGGGCCGTAGCCTGGGAGGAAAGGTTTGCCAAGGCAATAAAAGTCAACAGAGGCTCTCACTGCAGCAGACTCTGGGTTAGGCCTGAATGGCTGGAATAAACTCTGGTCCTGGAAATAGTGTGATGGACTCACAGAATCATAGAAAAGTTGGATAGAACAGAGCTCCACAGGTCACCTCGAGTCCAACCCTCTGCCTGAGGCAGGATCAGCCCCCTCAAACCATCCAGTACAAATCCACTGTCGAAACTCTTGGTAAAACGACTTTCAGCCCTGACACAGTGCCAGGCATCATTCCCAACCCTGCCACAAGGAAAGCAGGGGGACCATGGTGGCTGCTGTAAAAGATTGTTAATAGACACTTCAGAGATCCCAGGCAGAGGCTATGCCCCCACTACAGAGGAAGGCAACCCCCTCTCCCACTACAGTCTGTGCCCGTCTGACCAGGGAGTAAAATTCCTTCCTGATCCCAAATCTGGCATTGGTCAGACTCTGAGCGGATAAGCAAGATCCTCTAACCAGGACCCTCCAGAGTCGTGTCCCAGCAGCAGCACTGGCATAGCTTAGTCGCCCTCCCTAGCCTGGGCTTCAGCCAAAATCCAATGCCCCTGAGGGAAAACAAAATAAACCCTAACACCTGTAGCAGCAGGAGGGGGAAATATTCCCTTCTGGCCCCATGCAGCAACCAGCAAAGGCCAGCAGCCTGGGAGATCCCCAGAGCAGAGTGTGGGCAAAGCTATGCCAAGATCATCCCTGAAAGATGCCTGTCCAACCTCTCCTGGGGCACCTCTAAGGATGAAGCCCCCACCCCCAATGCCCTGGGCATCTGTCTCCCCACCTCACAGTTCTGACAGTGAAGAAGTTCTTCCTGAGATCCAATTTAAATCTATTTTGCTGCAACATCAAGCCACTCTCTGCAGCAAGGCAAAGCAGCCTCTGAAACACCTCTAAGGAGCCAGTGAACAAGCCTAGAATGGGATCCAGGAGTCCTGACTCTACATAACGCTAAGATGACCACTGCTGTCTAAGAGCTTCCAGCCCCCTCACTCCAAGCACCAGGATGGGAACCTAGGAGTCCTAATGGGCCACACTATCTCACCAACAGCCCTTGTTCCCTGCTGTGGTAGCTGGAGGAGGCAGCAGGATACTCTGTGCAGAACTCAGTTTACTGACTCCAAGATGACTTTGAATGATAAGACGACCCCCCACTCATTAAACTGTATACCTGGAAAATGATAACATCAGCCTGTTTTCAGGGCCAAGGGCTGAATAAGAGCCTCTGCTCTGTACTACTGGCACCTCAGACAGAAGGCACCACAGAGGCCTGGCAGATGAATTATTTACGGGCATTATGGAGAAGCCAATTCACCAAGGGTCATGGCATGGGATAGAGGGAGGATCAGGGCCTCTGCCAACAGCACCCCCTTCCTGGTAGAAGAGAGAGGGCAGAGGGAAAGCTGAACTCAGAGCCCAGCGGCTCTTCTCCTCCAGTCCCAGAGAGAGTCACTGCAAATGCCCTGGTGTGGAAGCAAGATGAAGAGGCATCTCCGAAGCTTCCCTGCTTTGGTGGTTCACACCAAGGTAAAGGAGAGGGGAATTAAGCCCCTGGACCCTCTGATGCATACAGAAGCAGGGCACATGGAGCTGGCTTGCAAAGGTTAGGGCCACAGTGTCCTAGCAACTGCTTCAAACATCCTGTCATTCTACATTAAAACCTCAGCCTCTTCGAATCTTAGAGAAGTGGGGCTGGAAAGGACCCCCAGCCAGGTCACATCTAACCCAACCCCCTGCCTGAAGCAGGATCAGCTCTGTCCACACCAACTCAGACAAACCCATTGTCCAAACTCTTAGCAAAACTACACCATCAACCCTGATGCAGCAACAGACATCACCCCCGACCCTGCCACAGGGAAAGCAGGAGGATCACAGCTGCTATAAAAGTTTGTTAATAGACGCTCCAGAGATCCCAAGTAGAGGCCGTGCCCCTCCTACAGAGGAAGGCAAACCTGCCCCCAGCCCATCTCAGTCTGATCAGGAGGGAAAATTCCTTTTTAACCCCAAGGCAGCATCCTGAGCAGAGAGGCAAGACCCTCCAGGTTTGAGTCCCAGCAGAAGCATCGACACAGCCCAGTCATAATCTTATGTTTCTCCAGCTCTTCATCCCCCATGGTAGGGGTGAGACATGACGGCAGCTTCACCACTGCGGGGAACCCTGTGCAGCTGTTTGAGACAGGAAGTGGCACCGAGGGGGCAGGTGGTTCTCTCCACTTCTGCTCTGCATTTGCTGTCTGCCTGTGGTCCTCTTAAAGCTGCATTCAGAGCCTAGCTGGATGCTGGACACTGATAGGCTTGCAAATGCATTTATCCTGGGATGAATCAATTTATCCCAGGTCAAAACATAATCACACACACATCCATATCTCTTGCCCTGAGATATATTCAAAAGAAGTTTCCTGGATAAAAGATAGTAACAGTTTATCCCAGGACATTGCAAAGTATTTCTGTACAGTTAATCCAGGATAGCATCACTAAATCAAGAGCACTGCAATCAGGTGCTCGTTAAACCTGGATTAGAAGGGTGATGTGTGTACATGCCTATAGAGATGCTGCAAGCAACAGGCCTTAGACACTAGAGGGTAAAACTTTCCAGGGCATGGAGGAGACTAAGGACTGGGTTTTTGAAGGTGTTTAGAGGATGCAAATAAGATAGCAAGAGGCCCTTTAACCTTTAAGGAAACCAAGGCTCTGAGCTCAGCCAGAACCTGTTACCCTCTGGGTATAAATCCATAGAAATCCCAGAGCATCTGCACAGGCAGGAGCCTCTGGACATCACAGCCAGTTGTGTCCCTGTGTCCCCATCCCCCCGTGTCGTTGTCGTCGTCATGTCCCCCCCGCCCCGCTGAAGGCAGCTTTATTCCCATCCAAACCAGCCTGGACATGTCCTATTCCCAGACATGTCCTACTCCTAAAACTGCCTAATTCTGGTGGTTTATTTTAAATAACACAGCAGGCCCAGCCTAGTGGGGCCTGAATCATGGAAAAGAATCACATAATCATAGAGAAGTTGGGCTGGAAGGGACATAGTCCAACCCCCTGCCTGAGGCAGGGTCAGCCCTATCCAAACCACCCTCTACAAATCCAGTGTCCAGCCTCTTAGCAACACTACACCATCCACTATGACACAACACCAGCCATCACAGCTGAACTTGCTATAGGCAAAGCCAGGGGGACCGTGCAACATCTGGGAAACCCCCAAGGGATAAAACCCAAAGGAAAACTCCTCTGGTCAAGTTTGCAAATGGGGAGAAGTCTAACAAACCAAGAGCTTCAAAATAACTTCCCCATCCCCAGGCACTGGCCAGGGCAGGGACGCAGTCCCAGCATGGCTTTCAGGAGGGTTGGTTCAGCACTGCAGAGCTGACATGGATTTTTCTCTAACTAGTTTAATGTCCAGAAGTGTCAGCCAGCAGCCACGTGGAGACCTGCAGCTATCAGACCCACTGCAAAGACTTTGACCTCCAGCTCCATTAGGTGGTGACAGTAGGAGGCTGTTATTTCCAAGGTGGGAGGACTTTGAGGCACATGTTAGTCTAGAAGGGCAGTGCAGATGCTTCCTGCTTTGCTTTTCAGCCCACCAGGAAATGGCTGAGGGGTGACTACAGCATTGGGTGAAACAGTAAATCTTTATCAGGGGGCCCTCAGCCCCACCTACCCAAGACGGCTGCAGGAAGCTGGACCCACTACAATCAATGCCAGGCACGTACCTTTGAGGCGAGGGCACTGCCACTGCACAGGCACCCATGACAGCTGTCTCCACCCGCGAGCCCCCTTCCATTCATTCCAAGATGCATGACTGAATTGCACATGGCAGTTTCTAAGCAGTTGTCCCCACATGGGGATTCTCACCCCCAAGTGAAAACCCAGCAGCCAGCAAGGAAGACAGATGCCTAGCTGTACAGAGCGGCTTGTCCCCACCCATCTCCCTGCCCATGGCCTTCATTTCCTTTCCATGGAACACATCTAAGCGGGAAGTAAATCACCAGCCTGGAAGGAATCTGCCATGAGCAACATGCCCAGGTTAGCTTGTGGGGAGCCATCTGCCCATGGGATAGGAGCATGTGTGCAGAGGAGGTTATCACAGGGAAGCTGATGGGCCACAAAGCCCTGCTGTGCCTGTCTCCTTGCCCTGTGTGTGTGCTCATGGCTTTGAGGTGCCTCAGTAGGAGCTGGATTTGGAAAGCCTAGTGGAAAATCCAGGTGAGCACATAAGGCCCCAGAGGCAGTAAACAAAACCCTCCAAATGCCCATGGAGGCAGGTGGGGCTTCCAGGCATGACTTGAGACAGAGAGATCAGCCTGGCTATGGATACATGGGGACATGGAAGAATCTCAGCTGTCTGAGCTCCAGAGAAACACCCAGGAGAAATGGAAAATCCTAGCTGCCCACTCACATCCAGCACTGCTACATGTCAGGCATGGATCAGGTCCCTGTGCACTGGACAGGGAAACCGTGCATGCACACATGCAGCCCCATGATGGAGAAGCACCTGTAACACCAGGCATGGATACCACTCACAGCCCTTGACACAGAGAATCACATACACATGTGTGTAACTCAGCTACAGTCCCATGACAGCCATGGCACTGAAACACCTCATGCATCCAGACACAGCTGCACACATGTACAGACACACACACCATATACCTAGACATAGATATGTGCACATCATACACCTAGACACCACAACACATGGACCTACAACACTGAAACACCTCATACACTTTCACACAGCAGTAGCCTTGCACACATGTACAGCCCTGCATGCTATATACCTACATGCATGTCTCATGCACCTAGACACTGGAATGCAAACAACACCAAAACACCTCCTGTATCATCACACAGTTGCACCCCTCCACATATGTACAGGATACATATGCACCATATACTTAGATGTAGATACATGTATGTCTTGTGCATCTAGTTACCAAAATGCACAGACCTGGACACCCACAAATTATTATAGAGACATAGACACCAAAACATGCATGCTATCACCACAGAGCTTTACATGCCTAGGGGTTACCTGCCCTGTGCTGCCCTGGCCACAGAGAACAGAGCTGCTGAGTTGAGGGTCAAATCAAGCTGTGGAAATTCTGGCCTCATCACGATCCATGGGATCCCACAGACCCGTTGCTGACTTCTGCAAGCCCAGGTCAGTGACCCAAAGGGACAGGGACATTGGACCTGAAGCACTGTGTCCCCAGTGTCCTGAAAACATCCCCGAGAAAAATGGTGACACAAGGGTCTCAGGTGGCCACATGAAGCAGTGGCAGGAATGGGGGGAGGGGGGCCAGGAGCCCCTGATGTCAGGTCATAAGTGATGCTGCCAACAGCCAAGTGTTAGTATCAGGAGGGGAAGGGGAAGACCAGCTGCAGACAGGAAGGTGGCACACAGCCAAGCCACAGCCTACGTACTTATCTGACCCACATCAGCTGCCGCCTGGCAGCCCCGAGCCTTTCAGTGCCCTGA
>NW_005842065.1:1398506-1399920 GCF_000455745.1 Alligator sinensis | reverse complement strand
GTAGGGAAACGGAGGCAGCACGCAAAGACAGTGCCTGGCCTGGATCCCAAAGTAGATCCAGGATTTGAACCCAGAGCTGCCTCCCCAATGCCTCTCTATTATTTCTATTTGCGGTAGCAATGACAGACCCATCTCAGGGCTAAGGGGCTGGCTGTCCCAAGCCCTGTGTACACCCACGGGCTTGCAATTTACATACATTTCAATATTTAAATACATCATTTTAATACACTGAATTAAAGTAGAGCCCCCCAAGAGCTTACCACTTAAATCCAGGGGGAGATGGATGTGGACACAGCTAAGGAGCTGGCTGTACCAGGCCCTGCATGCACCCAAGAGCTCGCAATTTACATACATTTCAATATTCAAATAAATTATTTAAATACACAGAATTAAAGCCCTTTGCCTCCACATGCTGCAGGAGGAGACAGCTGAGCTTATACAGTATCAAATACAGCCAGGTCCTGGCATATCAAGGGGCCTCTCAGGTGTTACCATAATGCTCCTAAAATAATCCACAGTGCCCCTCAGACTAGGGGCCTGGCTGGGGCTCCCAGGTACAACAGTCACAGAAATAACAAGGGACCAGGGCTCCTGCCCTAGCCATTCCCCAGCTCTTTGCCAGCTCCATAACCAAGGCAGAGAGGGAAGGAGTGAGAGGGCTCAGGCTCTAGGGTTGCAAACTCCCAACCAGGTTTCAGTAGTGCCTGTAACAGCTCACTAACCTGCCCCACTGGGAGGCTGGATTGGGGCCTTCTACCCCTCTCCCCCAACCAGTGGGGAACCTGAGGCATGCTGGGGCTGAGAGGCAGCTCTCCATGAGACTCTGACTCTCATCACAGCGCGAACAGAAGCAGCTGCTGTTGGAAAGGGGGCACTGGGGAGGGTTCTTTGGGAGAAAATGACCCAAAGCATCAGAGCAGGGAGTAGAACCCAGGAATACTGGCCCCCAGCCCCCAGCCTGTACCTCAAAGGGGTGTCGGAAACATGGATTTTCACAGTGGCAACTGGAAACCAGATCCCAACCTCAGCAGCATGGGATGAAGACAGCAGCCTGCTACTTATGAGAGGGGCCCATCCAGCATCCCAGGAGCTACTGGAAGTGCTAGTGGGGGGCAGATCATGGATGCAGGGACCTTCCTCTGCCTTAAGCTATAAGGAGTCTGACTCATGGCTCTTCTCTAGCCTGGCAGCAGGGGTTTGGGTGGGGGGTGCCACCCCAGCAAGCATTCTCCATTCCCACCATGCATACGTAAGAGCTGCCATCTTGGAAGTCCAGGGCTCTGAGGCATGAAGGCACAAGGACTAAATGGTCCAGCAACATCGTCCAAGCAAGTGGGTCTGGAACATGTAACATGCTACCTGCGGAGCATGCACACATCCAAACATGTAAAGGGGTGTCTGGTTAGGGAAAGGA
>NW_005842065.1:1379660-1398475 GCF_000455745.1 Alligator sinensis | reverse complement strand
CCCCCCCATGGCCCCTCTCACCCACCAATCTTTGGCCAACATATTTCTCCTCGTTCAGCCCTTTGCTGAGCTGGGAGAGATGTGGCCACATGCTATCTCTCATATGTTCATGCTCATGGACCGACAGACCCCAGGGCTCAGCAGTCACATCCCCCCTGCATGGCTAAGAGATGCTGGAGATCCCATGGCAGTCACGTGACTCTTGGATCTGGGGCTTTAAGACAAGGCTAAGCCCCATAAAACATTCAGGGAAGACACTGGTTCTTTCTCCATCTAATCCCGCCAGTACCCTGGGCTTACTAGCCTGGGACATGTCATGTGAGCTTGGCATAAACCAGGAAGGACTCTGATACCAAGGGAACCAGTACTACTGAGATGCCCAAGCATGAGGCCAACATACATGTGTATTTGAGACATTCAGTCACCCAGGAGGGGGCAGATTCTGATGTGGATTAAACCAACACTTGCATCAAGAAGCCTCTGGATACAGAGCGGGACAAGAGGAACACTGAAATCCTAGAGATGGTGGGCTGGAAGGGACCTGCAGAGGTCACAAACCCCTGCCTGAGGCAAGATCAGCACTATCCAAACCATCCCAGACAAATCCATCATCTAAACTCTTTGTAAAATGACTGTCAGCCCTGACACAGCACCAGACATCACCCCCGACCCTGCCACAGGGAAAGCTGGGGGACCACAACCGCTGACATCCTACTGCTAGACAAGGTTGTTAATAGATGTTCAAGAGATCCCTGGTAGGGGCCGTGCCCCTGCTAAGTAGGAAGGTAAACTCTTCCCACCCTCCCCAGTCCATACCAATCTACCAGTGGGTAAAATTCCTTCCTGACCCCAAATCCGGCATCGGTCTGACCCTGAGCGGAGGGTCAAGACCCTACAGCCAGGACCCTCCTGAGTGGAGTCCCACCAGAAGCACTGGCACAGTCTAGTTGCCATCCCCAGCCTGGGCTGCAGCCAACACACACTGCCAACGAGCAAGGCTTAAAAACCCCGATGCATGCAGCAGAAGTGGGGGGAAGGGGGTGGGGATTATAGGATAGTAATTGCTTCCTAGAAGCAGACCCCAAAAGGACCCATCACAGTCTGTCCCATGGACACTGCCCACCCTGACAGGGCCAGGACCCAATGTGGCATCATGGCTAGTCCTTGCAAAAGCAGAAAGCAACGAAAATGTTTGCCCTGAACCTTTGGCTTCAGCTGCCCCAAGCAGATATAAAACAGCACTCACTACAATCAGCCCCCACCCCACAGCTCAGCCCCCAGAGAGCCAAGACTGGTTCTATACCAAAGTCAAATGGACCTTCATGATCCCCATTGCCCCAAGCCCAAGAAACGCCACTAGTATGACAAGCAGTGGAAGGGGCATCGTGGGACCAGATCCTGAACATTCGGGGAAGACTCTGATTCTTTCTCCAGTGAACCAGCCCAGTTACCATCCCCAGCCCGGGCTGCAGCTCTGTAAGTCAGGGGAGCACCACAGAGGTATATGTGTTGGCCTTAGCAGCTGATCAGGGACTGGCTGGTCCAAGGTTAAATGCTAGGACCCTAGGGAAGGGCAGTGTTTGCAGTTTCAAGGACACAGGGCCTGACTCCTGCCCTCCATTGCCATGTGCTTTACACAGTCATATATGTTGATGCCAAAGGAGTACAAAAGGGGGTTAAAGCCCCCCTCACCCAGTAGAACAGCAGCATTTCATACTGGTACCATGTTAGTGCCCCAGGATCATAGGGAAGTCAGGCATCTCCATGGCATCTCATAAGAACATCAGACCTGGCACTTCCTGGGTCAGACCCTAGGTCCACCTTGCCCAGTCTCCTGTGTCACATGGCAGCAGAGAGCAAGTGCTGGAAGGGAGAGTGAACTGGGTCTGACCTGGGTTTTTCTCCCTGGTCCTCTCTCACTCACAGCCTCCAGCATTTAAGGTCTAGGAAGCTCTTATTCAGATGCCACTCTGCTCACTCCTATGCTCAATAGCTACTGGTGCCCCTTTCCTCCAAGAATGTGTCCAGTCCCTTTTCAGATCTGGCTAAACTCTCAGCTTCCACCACATCGGATGGCAACAAGTTCCACCCTTTCATGACATGCTGGGTGAAAAAGAACATATCTTCCAGACCCCTGCTCAAGCCAGAATCAGCCCAAATTAACCATCCCAGCCCTATGTCTAGCCAACCTGCTCTTGGAAACTTCCAAGGATGGAGACTCCACCATATCCCTGAGCAGCCTGTTCCAAAGCTTGACCACCCTCCCCTCATACTCAGAAGGTTCTTCCTTATCTCCAACCTCAGTTTCCCTTGCTGCAGCTTGAGGCCATTGCTCCTAGTCCTGTCCCCTGAGGCCACAGGGAAAAGCCTATTTCCACCCTCTCTGTCATCACTCCTCAGGTATCTGAAGACTATGATCAAATCTCCCCTCAGACTTCTCTTCTCCAGACTCAAATCACTCTAGTTCTTCCAGCCTGTCCTCATCAGTCCTGCCTCCCAGACCCCTAATCATCACTGTCACTCTATGTTGGACTCTTTCCAACCTGTCCACCTCCTTCTTGAAACACAGGGCCCCAAACTGGACCCAGGACTCCAGGAGAGACCTCACTAGGGCTAAATAGAGCAGAAGAATCACTGCCTCTGATTTACAAGTGATTTGCCTAAGTCCCCTTGTTCTCCCTCTGGCAGGTTCTGATGCAATGTCTTGTGTTGTGCCAGGGTTGTTATGTAGTGTTACTAAGAGGTTGGACAATGAATTTGTCTGGGATAGTTTGCATGGCGCTGATCCTGCCTCAGGCAGGGGGTTGGACTAGATGTGACCCCCTAGAGGTCTCTTCCAGCCCCAGTCTCTAGGATTCTATGTGGGTCAAAAGTACATTTTCTTCCCTCCATGAGACCACAACAGCATTTCTTAAAGGAAAGCTTCAATTCTGCAGGGAGTGAGGAGGCTCAGTTGGACAAGAAGGCCTTGAACATAGTGATGTACATGCATTTCCAATAGCCCCGTAATTCATCCCCGGGTTTGAACCTATAGCAGCAAGAGGCAGATACCCATACAAGGACCCGCATTTGTTGATTAAATGCCTACGAGCCACAGACTCTTCCTGAATGGTTTGTATGTTACATTAATAGTCTACTAGATTTTATAAGTTATTCTGTCTCTGACTGGGAGCAGCCCAGAACCTCTGCTGGGACAGGAGGCACGTCAATCTAATGTCTGTATACACCTATCTGTCCTGCATTCATACTCTTCCATCTGCCCATGATTTCCCTCCCAGGCCTGTCCCCCTAAAACACACATTCATAACCACATCCTGGCACACCAAATACCAGCAGACAGTATCTTCACAGAGACACAAAGCTCCATCAGGTCTCTGCCCTTCTCAGGAAAGTCTGTCTTGAGCTCTCAGGCCACCAACAGATGTTGCAATTTATCCCAGGATAAACCATTTTATCTGGGGACAAAGTACACTGGTACAGATGCCCATATCCATTGTCTCAGAATAAATCCTACAAAACAATTCTGGATAAGAGGCAGGGACAGTTTATCATGGGATACTGCAAAGGGCACCTGTCCAGTTATCCTAGGTTAGCAGCATTGCATCCATGCCAAGCCCGAGATTTCTGTTCCAAAACAACACAGACACGATTTATCCAGAGATAAATCCCATGTCTGTTCTTAGCTTCAGTGCCCAGTTCTGGTCTCATATATAGGGGGCTTAGGCTGGCGCTGGCCGCTGACTCCATTACAATGTGAATGCTTAACGTAGCTCAATCTTTGGTGCCACAGCCCCACCAAGGCAGGCTCAGCACCGTCTAGTCATCTGTGTGCAAGGAACATCTAACCTACAAGGCTTTGGCCCTCGCAGAAAGGCAAGTTTGTGAAGGCAGAATCAGCCCCTGAATTGCCCAGAGTCCATCACTTGTGAGCAGCTCCAAGACACTCCTTTCACAGCCTCATGTGCCTCACTTCCTTGGAGCTTTATGACAGTGCTATACACAGATTCCCTGAATGGGAAGATGAGGAGTGGAGGGGTGGTGCCAGTCCATAGTGCATTACCCTAATCACATACAAGATGGGCCAAAATATCCATCAGACTCTTGCCTAAGGGCTCTGGGCACCCCACGTCACTGCAGTAAAAGGGAGGCGGACAGTGATTCTCAACCAGGGTACAGCAGCACCTTGTGGTGCCTTGCGATCCTTTCAAGGGTGCCACCCAACGTCAGCACAGTTAGGTGAGCAGACATGATTCCCGAGGTAAACCCAGACACTGCAGAGAGAAAACCAGAGGGTTAAAAACCATTCTGTCCTGATGTGGGTTGACTGAATTCTTTGCAGGAGAAAAATTACTCTAGGATTTTTCTGTAGTGAAAAACTGAGAGAAAACAAAATGCCAACATTTTTCTTAGGGGCTTGGAGTCTAACAAGGGGTGTCCTAGGTCTCCAAAGACTGAGAACCACTGAGCTAGGGAGTAGACCAGAGGGAACAATTCAGCTAGCATGGCCTACATGGAACCTCACAGCCTTTAGCCATGTAACTTCCACGACTCTGGGCACAACACAGTAAAAATCTGCCTCTGAGCCCCTGCCCCAAGGGTCACAGGGGATGTATAGGCCAGGAAACAACAGGTCAGAGAAATCAGTGTCTCTCACAAAGCCAGTGCCCTGGAAAAGCGGTCAGGAATGTGAGTGCTTCCCCCATCTCCTCCACCTTCCTGCTTTCCACAGCACCCATCAGCCCAGGAGCCAAGCACTGCAGCACACATGCTCAGTAAGGCAGCTTTCAGCAGCAACTAGCCAAACCACTTCTAATTCACCAGGAGTCTTCAGAGGGAACCTAGGGGGCAGGGTCTGCTCCGGCCAAAAGGGACCGTTCCAGGTTGATGCTGGAATCCCTGGTTGAGAACCAGGCCCCGACATGCACTGTTTGTCCATGCCAGGCAGCAGAGAAACCCGTGCTGCTGGACACCACTGCCAGAGAGACTCCTTTACCCCCAGCGCTTGGGTGAGATCATTTCTCCCAACAGAAAGGTATCCACAGACCAACAAACCACACGTTAAATTCCAGGCCAATGCACCAGCCAGGCTTTCATACCTCCTGCCCCACCACAATGCTACATTAGGTTATAACTTCACCAACTGAGGCAGCATCAAGTCATGAAGGCATCTGGCTCAGAGATTAAAAAAAACCAAAAACTACACCAAGCTAACAACGCATGCAAGACCTTCATCAACCAGAGCATGAATGGAAAACAGCCCTTTTCAAAGGCATGCCAGCCAGCTTCGCAGGGACAGGCGCTGGCTGGGGAAAAGAAGGGGGTCTCTGTGACTTGCTCTTTCCCAGGGAACCCAGAAAGAAGGGGGGAAAAATCACAGTAGAGAAGAAGAGTGGTACATACCAAAGTTGAGGCTAAACAGGCAGAAGAAGCAGTTTCTCAGCATTTGCTAGCCAGCTTGGAGGCCCCATTCATTGGAAAGATTCCAAGGCAGAAGGGTCTCTTCCTTACTTCTTCTACCCTTCCCTCCCCCTCCTCCCCTTTGACAATGCCACAGGGACAGGATCCTTTCTGGGCAAGTCTCCAGGCACTGTGTGTGGTACCCAAGGGGCCTGATGCTGTCACAAAAGGCCCCGGCATCTCTACCATGGATCTTGCTGGCAGCTTGCCCCCCTGCCCCACGTGGCCAAGGTAATTCAGCACAGAACAGGAATGGCTAGAAACCCATGGGAGATCTCTGAAGAGGAAGGTGCAACACATACTCATCTCTTGGGACCAAACGCTTCTCTCAGGCCCCCCACCCTGGCTAGAAGTGAAGCCAATCCAGCAGCCTGCAGCTAGGTAAGCAGTGCCTGGCCCTCTGTGGGCATGGGACTAATTTCTCAGTATTGCAAACACAGACCATCCTCCTGCCTGCCCTCCACAATTGTGGCTGCCAAAGGGCAGCAGAGAGGCCCTGAGCTTCCTAATCTCCCTGAACAGGACAGCCCTCTTTGCTGTAGACCGCCTCCCCACCCCACAACCTCTAGGTGGGGGAGGTGACACCCAACCACGCATTCTTCCCCCTATGGAGGTAGTGAACTCCCTGAGCTGGGATGGGGGCAGATGCAGTTGGGTGTGGGGTGGGGGTAAGACTGCAGCTGTATCCCTGAAGGAGGGGAAGTTGGGAGAGTGCGGAGGACCAGGGGGGAAGGGGCTGGGTCCAGGGAGGACGTGAAATGAGGGGGTGCCGATGGCTGGAGGGATGTGTGAGTCTGCAACTGGGGGATGGGTGAGCAGGAGAGTGAAGAAGTCTGGGTGTGGGACCAGTGGAGCAGGGGATGCAGATGTATGGGCTGGCGGGGGAGGGGGGGATGGAGGAAGGTGTGAAGAGCCAAGGCAAGCCTAGAGAAGAGGGGTGGGAGGGAAGCTGGGGTGCAGGGATAAGGCAACCGTGTCTAGGAAGGAGAAGGGGTGGAAGGGGCCCACCAGAAAGGATATGGCCATTCGGTGATCTTTTTGGCGTATTTCCTCACCACGTTATCCTCGCTGAAGAGGAAGAGGGACCGGTTGACCGTCAGGCAGTTCTGCCGGACAGGGATGGGGTTGTAGAGAGCCATGGTGCGGGCTCGCTGGGCCATCGACTGCTTGTACATCCTCTGTGCCCCAGGGGGCCCGCCCTGGCGGCCACCCCCTGCACCCCGGCTGCCTCCACCGCCTGCTGTTCCCCCGGAGCCAGCTCCCCCGATGCCTCCAGCCCCGTAGCGGGCCGGCATCTCATCTCCAAACCGAGCCATCCTGCAGAGAGCAAAGGGCCGGGGGTTACGATGCTGAGGATGCTGCTGGAGAGAAGCTCATCACATCCCATCAGCTGCTGCCCGCTGATGCCTGGTGGGGAAAGGGGGCGATTTCGAGGGGTCTTCAAGCAGGAGCACGGCTGGTGAATGCTGGAGAAACCCTGGACATCCTTTTTTCTCTCCACCTCCAGCAGGAAAGGAACCAGTGCGGCCCCCCCTCCCCCCCAACCCCGAAAAAGCAGCAAGAAAGGAAGGGGGGAAAAAAGAGAGATGAATGCACCTGCCCCTCCAAAGCTGCCGTACAATTAAAAAAATATTAATCAATGCTTCAACCTCACCCAAGATTCCCCCAGGTTAATAAAAAAACGTGAACAGGGCAGCCAAAAAAACCCCTGCAATTAAAAATCTTCTCACTGCACCACCGGCAAAAAGCCTGCTGTGGAAAAAGGCTGCTGACAGCTCAAGCAAGAGAGAGACATTTAAAAAAATATAGAGCGAGAGAGATACGATAAAGAAATGTGCAATGAAATCTAGCAAAATTCAGCACCTCCTCCAGCCCAAAATGCAATTAAAAAAAAGAAGCGATTGCACCAATTTCCTCACCCCTGCTTCCCTTCAAACCCGAGGGGGGGGTGGGGGGTGCTACTAAGGATAAAGAAAATGCACCACCAAATATATATATTATATATACCTATATATATATATGTACACACTCATATATATATGTATAGGTATATATATTTGCAAGGCAACGGTTGCAAAAGAAAGAAACAAAAATGCAGCCCTCTCTCTCCGTCCCTGGTCAGCTTGGCAAAAGCTTTGCAGACTGGAAGGGGAGAAAATAAAAATACCACCCTCCCCCTTCTCAATTGTTTTCTGTTCGTTTGGCTTTAAATCAATGCATCCCCTCAACCTTTAACCCCCCTCCCCCCCACTGAAAAAAAAATTAAAGATTCAAAAAATTTGCAACGGGGGGAAAAAATAGTCTTTAAAAATCCCCCTCCCCCCAAAAAAGCCCCCCTTCCAATGTCTCTGCTTTCACTCGTGCATCATCCTGCCGTCTTCAAGAGCTTGCGAAGTCTTGAGGATTAAAAAAAAAAGAAGCTACTGGGGTCTCTTTAAGCTTCTTGAGATGTAGGTTGGGTCTGCAAATTCACCGGCGGTCTCTGCTTCCCCCTTAATATTTTTTTTCCCGTGTGTGTGTGTGTGTGTGTGTGTGTGTGTGTGTGTGTGGTCAGTCGTGCATCATCTTGGAGCAGAATGTAGCAACGAAATCCTGTAAAATCCAAAAATGAAAAAGCATAGAGAGGTAGGTCCCATCCACCATCTACTCATAAGGGTTTCCTAGATGCTGCAATGTCTAGTATTTTTTTTCCGCCCTGTATTCCTCCACCTCCTCCTCCTCCTCCTCTTGGGTTATAGCTAAAATAAGACTGGTGTTCGGGAGGGAGGGAAGGAGGGAGTGGGGGGAAAAAAGAGAGAGAGAGAGAGAGAGAGAGAGAAAATGGAAAGAAAAAAAAAAAAGGTCTGATTCACTGGCAGGTTGAGCTATAATGTGCAGCAACTGATCAATTGAATGCAAGCACCGACCATCCAAAAGACTCAGCAAAGCTTAGCACATGATGGCCTGGGACCAATCGCAGTTGCTATTGCCCAACCAAACCCAGCGGAGTTTGAGAGAGAGGGAGAAAGAGAGACAGAGAGAGAGAGAAGGGAGGTTGGGACATTTTTCCACCACCCTCTACCTCCGCCAGTTTGGAAAGCTTGGAAATCAACTGCCATTCTCCTACCCGCCCCCGTCCCCTGCCCTCCCCCATCCACTACCATCCCCAGCACACTCCAGCTGGGCTATGATCTGGGCTGTGCTGGTTTCAAATATCTCTGATTTCCCTGGAGTGATGGAGCTGTCACCGTCCATGTGACAAGGATCACAGCCAGGGCCCTTAGATTCCATTGCAGGGCTCTAGATTCTTGGGGCGGGGGGGGAAGTCTGGGGGCCCTGGATACTCCACAGACATCTGCCCCTTTCTCCAAGTGTGTTAATTATCCATGCATCCCAATTTTACAACAGTGTCCAAGGGAGAGGCGAATCTGCATGTGTGTGCACATGTGTGTATAAGCATGTGTGTTCGCATGCGAGATGCTAGATCTTAGCCAACCCACAAAACTGCCTGGATGCCTTGGCTTGGAAGAGCAATCCCTGGCCAGGGGCTGTGGTCTCCAAGCCTCCAAGGCCAATCCAGCCCCAGGGCCTGGGGTGCCATGGCCACTGATCTCACTAGCAGATCCTGAGGCTCTTGTTACTGAAGGACCATTTGCCTCCACATATGTGTGCACATCAGGGGCTTCCCCACATGCCTGCTGCTTTGCAACACCTGCCTGGCATTCCATACTCTTAACCCCAGGCACAGGAGACTGGGCCCATGCCAGCTTATGTCTCTTGTCAAGAGCTGAGTGATCCCAGCCTAGCCCCAACTCCCATGGGCTACAGCATACATACAGGCAGGGACCATGGAGCAGCAGGGAACTCCTTATGCCCTGTATTCACCATCCAGACCAGCCCTGCTCTGGTTAGCATGAACTTCCCCAGATGGTGGTGGCATTTGGCCTGAGTGAGAAGCAACAGCGCTAAGCAGGGAGCCTGGATGGCATTGGGCATGTGTAGGGCAGGAAGGTGTATGCGGGTGAGGGGTGTGTGTGATGGGCTGTGGGTATGTGAGAGGTGTGGGGGAGAAGTGAGAGAGAGAGTGAGAGAGAAGTGTGAGGTGTGCGAGTATAAGGTGTGGGTATGTGAGGGGTGTGCGTGCACGTGTGTGTGAGGTGTGGCTGTGGGGGTGTGCGTGCGTGTGTGTGTGCATGTGTGAAGTGTGATATTGTGTGTGGGGGTGCATGGTGTGTGTGCATGTGCATGGTGTGTAGGCAGGGAGGAACATATTGAATACACATTGCTAATTACTAGCGCGTGGTCTCCTACAGCAGTTGAGGCCAAACCCTGCCTGGAGATCCCTGGACAGCCCAGTCACTCCAGCATCTGCCCCTCCAACAAGATGCAGCCCTGCTCTGGGACCCCGCTGTCTCCTGAGTGGCCCCAATCCCCATGCCCACACAGCTGGCAGGATTGGGACCCCTGGGACAAAGCTCTTCTCTGGCTGCAACAAGGTCACTATCGTGGGATTCCTAAGCCCAACGCCTACCACCACCTTCCTGGCCTGGCTCTGGGAGCCATTGAATGGCCACAGATTCATTCACATGGCCTAGGAGGAAGCAGATGATTTGCCTGCATTAATGACCACAGCAGTGCAAAGTCCTGGACCCCACACTCCATTCTCAATCCAGGATCACAGCATTTCTGGCTGAGGAAGACAACTCAAAGGGCCCTGATTTCACACCAGCCTAGAATCACAGCTGCCACACACCCACAGCTGCCTCCCAAAATTGTTTCCAGGCCATAGCCAGTGGCTTTGCACGGGGAACGGGGACAGCGAGAACTGCATAAGATGTACTGTCCACACTCTTCATGGTGGGGAAACATCTCAGGAGCAGGAGAGGGGGATCTTTGGCCAGACTGGAAGAGACCTGCAGAGGTCACATCAAATCCAAACCCCCTGTCTGAGACAAGATCAGCTTCATCCAAACCAGCCCAGACACATCCACTGTCCAACCTCTTAGCAAAACTACCATCAACACTGACAAAACAGCAGACATCACACCTGAACCTAACCCATTGCAGGAGATCACAGCAGCTAATGTCCTACTGCTACAAAGGTTGTTAAAGAGATCCCAGGAAGAAGCTGTGACTATGGGATAAGATTCCTTCCTGACCCCAAAGGCAGCATTAATCTGACCCTGAGTGGAGGGACAAAACCCTCTAGCCAGGATCCTCCAGGTTTGAGTCTCAGCAGGAGCACTGGCACATCCCAGTTGTCACCCCCAGCCTGGGCAATATTTAACAAAGCAAAGCAAGAGCTGGAGAAACTTATGGGGAAACCATGGGCCGGGTCACATGAAAGGTCTGAACTGATGGGCCTGATTCTGGTTTTGCACACCAATGTAAATTATACCAGGCATGGAGCAGACAGACACACAGCTATCCTGGGATAACAGTTTACAACAGGCAGCTAGTGCAGCATCTTCCCTGCAAGTGGCAGGGAAGCAGGTGCCTGTCTTTAGCTAAAGACTATCCTGCAATAAGCATGCCTGTCTTGAGCCAAAGGCTATCCCAGGATAACCTGTGGACACACAACATTTAGCATAATGTCGTGTACTGTCTCACTATAGTTTGACCCCTGATTTTTCCCTCAGGTGATTCCACACTGGACTGGAATAAGTTACACCAGCCCAGGGCTATATGTCATGTGTCTGGTTCTATTTTGCACCTAGGCTTTATGCCTGATCCCTAAAAGGGATCCTATCCATAGGAAACACTGTGTGAGAAAGCCCTGTTAGGAAGACCTAAGGAAACCCCTTGGGCTGATGCAATGGCCACCAGAAAGGAAGTCTGCACTGACAGGTGGTAGAAGACAAGGCTGCTAAGGACATGAAGAAATGAAGCTAATATTCTCATACAATAGAAAGGTTCCTACAATGGAAAACAAACAGATAGAGACTTCCAGGAATTTCACCACGCTGCTGTAACACAGGGCATGTGGGAGACCCATGGATTTTGCTGCCTAGATTGACTGGGAAGGAACTGATGGTGTTTAGGTTGCTTCAGGGCTAGAGAAACAGGCTCGCCTCACTGAGGCTGGGGACGACAGAGAAGAGACAGCTGGTGCCGAGATGTCCAAATAGGAAGCCTCTTCCGTGTCGCTCTGTGAGTCAGCCTGGAGGACGGGTTTCTTGCTAGGAGCAGAATGTTCTGAACCTCAGCTGAGAAGCTTCTTTTTGGCGAATGTCAGCCAGGCTGCCGGGGGAGCGGGGGGAAAACATGGCCGAGCCCTCAGTGCTGGGGGATGATAGCTGGAAGTGGGGTGTGACCTGTTCCAATAGGTTCTGCAGATGTAAATGCCAGCCAGCCTGGCTTTTCACAGCAAAGTCCTATTCCCCTGGCACCATGGACGCTGACAGAAAGGCATGGGTTAGCTACCATGCCCAAGCAACAGGCAGAAGGCACCTGGCAGGGAGTCTGGCTTGTGCCCCCACTGGGGCAGGAGCCATCTAACATCTGCTGTGCCAGGCTGCTGCCAACAGGTTGGCATTGGGGAGTCCACCACACACCCAGGAGGCCATGCACAGGCCCTGAAGAAGGGCCAGAAAGATGCTGAGTCAGGCGGGGGATTGGGCATGCTCACACTCGCCCACTGCCATGTGTAGCTGTGGCAGAGTCTGTCCATACTAGGATTGTGGGTCCCCAGAGGAGAGACAGGAACCAGACACAAATGCGGAGATGGGTTTCCTGAAGGCACCAGAGACCCCAGATCATAAGGGCACTTCAGTGAGCTCTCACCCCTCAGAGGAGGCATCTGAACTCAGAGCAGCGAAGAGCAGAGAAGGTGACTCCTTTGCACCCTGCAAAAGGCTTTTCCCAGCCGCTGAAAGAGAGGAGAACTTCTTGGAAGGCTGTGAACACTGCTGCCCACCCAGCACGTGCTGGATAGCTGCACCCATCACAGCCATCTGGTCCCAGAGTGAATATCAAGTCTCACCTGCTGTATGAGATATACATGCCACAGGACCGTGTGTCCCAGCTTTCCAAACACATCCTCCCCAACACTCTTGAACTGGATAGTCCCTGTTTGCCATTTCCCCTGTGGAGGGTAAGAACTAGAGTCTAGCAGTGCCCCAATGCCAGTGGTTCTCAACCTTTTTAGCCTGGAGCTGCCCCTTGTTAGGCTCAAGATGCCCCTCAGAAAATGCCAGCTCTGAGTTTTCACTCCTGTTTAGAGGTAAAAAAAACAACACACTGCTGTGTTGGCTTTGACTCCTCAGATCTCATGAAGAACCTCTGGCATTTGAAAACTTGTCAAACCCAATCCCAACAATGCAGTTGGTCCAATAAGATCACCCAAAGAAATCTTTGCCTCTTGTATTTCCTAGACCTCATTAGACTCAAGACACTCTTTGGATAATGGCAGCTCTTCCCTGTTACATGTATTTTTTGACTATGGAAAAAATAATAGAGCTATTCTTCATTTGCAAAGAACTCTGAAGGCCACAGCAGGGCAGAAGGTTGGTGACACCATGTGCTCCTATTTGAAATCTCTGGGTTTATCTTGTGAATTGGGCTTGCCCACATAACAGTGCTAACATCATGTGGCCCCCCTAAAAAGATCTCAAGGCACCCCAGGGTGCTACAGCATTCCAGGTGACAATCACTGTCCTACAACTTCTGCACTCTGAATCATGATCAGTGAGGACTTCTGGCTTGGGAATCAAGTGAAGCCAAGAGCTTTAAGGTGACTCGAATGCAACCAGTCACACCCAGCAATAATATTCCTCAAATCAGCCAGGCACAGAGGTAAGGGAAGACCTGGGATGTAATGGAAACCACTGGCATGAAGACATTTGATGAGAATCTTCAATGGTGCAGAATCTTCTCTGAGCATTGGGCTGATCCAGCCAGGCACTTCCTGGGACCAGGATGGATCCATCCATAGGAGCCAGCATTTTGCAAGGCAAGTTGCAGATCAAAGGAAGGGGTTATGAAGGCTGGAGTCACCCTCCTGGACTGGAAACAGCGGATGGAAGTGTTAGGACATCCAGAGTCCAATATGGCCCATTTCTTCTTCAGGGTCAGAAAGTGACTGACCTTGAAACCCTGCCCTGGATCTCTGACAGTATCTCTGCTGCACTCAGCTGTGCCAAGGAGGGGTTCAGCCCTGCAATGAGTGGCATAAGGTGCTTGGCACTGGGGCCAGAGCTGAGGCACTGGTAGCAAGTACATTGCAGTTTGCAGATCTAAAGGATCCCAACAATCATCAAATCCTAAATAAGTGGGGCTGGAAGGGACTTCCAGAGGTCACATGTAGTCCAACCCCCTTCCTGAGGCAGGATCAGCTATATCCAAACCATCCCAGACAAATCCATTGTTCTATTAGCAAAATTACACAATTAACCCTGACACAGTGCAAGACATTGCATCTGAACCTGCCACAGGGAAAGCGAGGGGAACACAGCGGCTAATGTCCTGCCGCTGCAAAGGTTGTTAATGAATGCTGGAGAGATCCCAGGCAGAGGCCATGTCCCTGCTACAGAAGGGAATTCCTCCCCCCACCCACCCAGAGTCCATACCAATCGGAGTAGGAGGGAAAATTCCTTCCTGACTCCAAATCTGGCATCAGTCTGAGCCAGAGTGCAGTGGCAGGACCCTCCAGCCAGGACCCTCCAAGGTTGAGTCCCAGCAGGAACACTGGCACAGTCCAGTCCCCATCCCCAGCCCTGGCTGCAGCCAATACCTAATGCCTCTGAGGAAGGCAAAACCCTTCCCCAGCCCCAGCCCCAGCCCCCCACACAGCTGCAAAGGAGATGAAAAAAAATCCTTCCCAGCCCCACATGGTAACCAGCAAAACCCAGGAGCCTGCCTTGGTGGTCAATCTCAGGGCCTGATCAGGCCAATGGCTTTTCTGCCCTTTGCCCCGAGATGATTTGGACAGACAGGACAATCCCTACATATAAGAATAAACAAATACTGATCTGACTTCAGTTCCAGAAACACACCCAAGTCCATAGCAGAACACTGTCACCTTCCTGGACATCCCACCCCTGACCTCCATGTAGCTGTTCTCAAACAACAAAGCTTTAAAAACCAACTGGACCATGGTAGCAACGTGGATGGAAGACAAACCTCTGTCTTCCTGTATGTTTCAGGGACGGGATAGATCTTAACATGTTCAACCTGATCATTGATGAGCTGCATTCGTGAATAAAGTTTAAAGACAACTGGAACACGAAGATACAGGACAAGAAATCATCTGTAGACAGGACTGTGTTAAGCCTAGTCTAAATGGAAACCACCACAGATCCTTATCCCAGTACTGGGATTAGCTTTTGTGACCTCTTTTGTCTGCTTTATCATTTCTTTGCCTCTCTCAGCCCTGGCCCCCACTCCTTCCTCTTCACTGCCTTGAGGATTCAAAGAGAGGCAAGTGGTTGTGTTATTTGGTATTTGAATCACTCTATTTGATAGCCTGCGCCTGTCCTTTCACAGCCTCTGGTGAAGCAAACTCAGGTCCACAAAAGCTGATACAACTCTGATTTAGTTGGCCCATAGGTGCATCTCTATCTTGCTTTCTTCCAGGATGACACCCAGCGTCTTTCAGCTCCAGGTCAGAGAAAGCGGGCAGCCAACTGGGGAGCCTAGAGAGTAACCCCAGCTGGCAGGGAAACCAACAGACTGGATGTCTGTAACGCTCTGGGTTAGAGGAAGCCTGCATCCACCTCCCTCACCCCCGGAGCAGAATGACAACCCATGCAGACACCCATCTCTGAGACAACCCAGGCCCCATCACACAAGGGACAGGACTGAGGCCCAATGGCTGGTTCCCTGCAATTGGTGCCAGAGTAACTAAAACCTACCCTGTCGAGACAGACAAAAAAAACAAAAAAAACCCCAGCATGCTTGTCTGTGCCACGCGCTCACTAATTACACTAACTATATACACACACTATAAATATGCCGTGCAGTGCTGCATAAGCAGACACAGCAGGGGGGCTGTCTTGCTGCCACTGGTAGGAGGAAGGGAGTAATGAGGGCTGGGGACCCTGTCTCCCCTGTAGCCCTGGGCTACCAGGAGCCCAGGCAATGCTAGCAAAAAGAATCCAATCCCCTAGGCACAGGGCACTTGAGTTAAGAGCATAAGCAGTGGTCTCAAGGATCCATCTTGCCTGGGGTCCTGTCTCCGACAGCAGCAGGAGTGGATGCTATAGAGAGAGAACATCGAACTGGGCATCTCTAGAGCAATCCATCCCCAATTCAACACCCTCCCTAACATCTACCATGTTCTGCATGCAAGAGGCCAGAGGAAACCCCTCCAACCATTCTTTTCAATAGCTAGCAATAGAATTGTCCTCAATGAATCCATCTAGTCCCTTGTTGAATCCGGCTCTGCTCACTGCCTCTACCCCCTCCTGTTGTGATGAATACCACACATTAATGATAAGATGAATAATAAAGCCCTTTCTCTTGTTAGTTTTTTTAGTCCATCTATGCTCTTTTCAGTGGGTGCCCCCTGGTTCTAGTATCCTGGGATTTGGTGAGCAACAGTCCCTGGCCCTGATCACTTGGTCCACACCCTTCATGATTTTATAGACCCCAATCCCATTTCCCCTCGCCTTCTCCTCCCCAGACAAAAGAGTCCTGGGCTTTTTAGTCTCTCCTGGTCTGGCCACTGCTCCATGCCCCTCATCATCCTGGTTGTCCTTCTCTGGACCTTTTCTAATTCTAACCCTTTGAGATGTAGACACCAGAACCACATACAGGATTCAAGATGTGAGAGCCCTGTGGATTTGTATAGCACCATGATGATGTCCTCCATTGCATTTTCAATCCCCTTCCTAACAATGCCCTTCTTTTATTGGCTTTTTTGGTGGCTGTTGCACATGCAACTAACATTTTCAGAGAACTCTCTACCGTGACTCCAAGGTATTTTAATATGCTGTGGTGGCTTGTACTGCTCAGAGCGAAGGAAAAAGGTCTTGCATTTGAAAACTTGTCTAACTCCATCCCCACTATGCAGCTGGTCCAATAAGATATCTCATTCTAAGAAATCCTTGTCTCTTGCATTTCACAAATTCAGTCATAGAATCCTAGAGAAGTGGGGCTGGAAGGAATCTCTAGAGGTCCCATCTAGTCCAACCCCTTGTCTGAGGCAGCATCAGCCCTATCCAAACCATCCTATACAAATCCATAATCTAACTCTTCATAAAACTACCATCAACCCTGAAACAATACAAAACATAACACCCTAACCTGCCATAGGTAAAGCACGGGGACCACAGCAGCCAATATCCTGCTTCTACAATACATGCTCTTAAATAAAACATGCCTCTTAAAACATTTATAAAAAGGCCTGAGAAAGAGACCTTCCAGCCTGGGGAGGCAGCATGGTCCATGGGACCCAGCCCAGCCCAGAGAGGCAGAGAACCTGGAATCCAGTCCTGTAGAGAAAGCTGAAGACTATACTGTAATATGCATGTGAAGGACCGATACCCACAGTATATGCTGCACACACTGAGCATCTACGCCAGTGGCTCTCAACTTCTTTAGGCTCAAGGCTCCCTTTGTGAGGCTCATAGCACCCCTCAGAAAATGCCAGCTCTTAGTTTACACTTGTCTTTTAATGATGGAATAGAAGTACAGCCATTTTGCTATTGCAAGAAATTTCGAAAGGCCATAACAGGGCAGCTTTTTAACACTCTGGATTCCTATTTGAAACTGTTGGGTTTATCAGGTGAATCAGATTTCCACACCTAACCTTGTTAATGTTGTGTGGCTGAAAGGGTCCCAAACACCTGAGAGGTGCCATTTCACCCCCAGTGAGAATCACCAGTCTATGCATATGCCCTTAGTTTTCTCTGAAAAGGAAGCCCTTCACCTCCATCCTCCAGAGCTGGGGACGGGGATGAGATGCCAGAGAATTATGAAGCACTGACTGCCACACGGAGCTCAAAACTGCTCCCTGGGATCTCAACAGAGAGAAACCACAAGCCCAAAGCAAAATGTGAAGAGAGTCGGGAAGCTTTGCTGGTCACCGCAGCTGGTGCATCAATTTAAAACACAGGTGCAGCAATCCAGAGTGTACCGTTGTCACTCACTACCAGGCATAATGGACTAATTTGATAGAAGACCTAACCTATTTTCTCTCCTCTCTTTCATTCCCACTTGCCCTGACGTCACTGGACCCCTTTGTTCAAGATAATGCTTTTGTCCCATGCTGGCAGATCTGAAACCACCTAAATATAGTCCTCGAGGCACTGTCTTAAGAAGCAGTTTAAAGTGCCTGCCTCACAGGCTCCAGAATAAAGAAAACAAAGTAGAGCAATTTGCAATTTGCCCAGGCCCCTTTCCTAGGAAGGAACTTTATTCAGGCTGAAATGGGGATTGTAAAGGAAAAGAAACAATGTGCAGTGAAATTTCTTTGTGCAAATGGGACTTCAATTCCCACTGGAAGCAGGGGATGATGGCTGGGTGTTGGCTAAAGCTCAGGCTGGGGATAGCAACTGGGCTTTGCCAATGCTCATGCTGGGAACTAAATCCTGGAGGGTCCTGACTAGATGGTCTTGTCCTTCTGCTCAGAGTCAACCTGACACTGCATTTGGGGTCAGGAAGGAATTCCAACTCCCCCCCGCAAAAAAAATCATATTGGAATGGACTTACTGGAGGGATTGCCTTCCTCTGTAGCAGAAGGGCATGGTCTCTACCTGGGGTCTCTTGAGCACATATTAACACCCTTTGCAGCAACAGGACATTGACCAACGTGGTCCCCTGGTCTTCCCTGTGACAGGTGGCAAATTGGCTAGAGGGTCAAACCCAGAGAGTGGTGGTGGAGGGGTTGGTATTGACCTGGAAGCATGTGGGCAGTGGGGTCCTGCAGGGCTGGGTCCTTGGACCAATACTCTTCAATGTCTTCATCAGTGACTTGGACGAGGGAGTGAAGTGTGCTCTGTCCAAGTTTGCGGATGACACAAAACTGTGGGGAGAAGTGGACAGGCTGGAGGGCAGGGAACAACTACAGGCAGACCTGGACAGGTTGGACAAATGGGCAGAAAACAATAGAATGCAATTTAACAAGGAGAAATGCAAAGTGCTGCACCTGGGGAGGAAAAAGGCCAGCACACCTACTGCCTAGGAAATTACCTGCTTGGTGGCACGGAAGCGGAAAGGGATCTTGGAGTCCTAGTGGACTCCAAGATGAACATGAGTCGGCACTGTGATGAAGTCATCAGAAAAGCTAACTGCACTTTATCGTGCATCAGCAAGTGCATGACAAACAGAGCCAAGGAGGTGATACTTCCCCTCTATCGGGCGCTGGTCAGACCGCAGTTGGAGTACTGCGTGCAATTCTGGGCGCCACACTTCAAGAAGGATGCGGATAACCTGGAGAG
>NW_005842065.1:1370307-1379558 GCF_000455745.1 Alligator sinensis | reverse complement strand
AGTGCCTGAGCGGACCCCTCCAGCCAGGACCCTCCAAGGTTGAGTCCCAGCAGGAACACTGGCACAGTCCAGTCCCCATCCCCAGCCCTGGCTGCAGCCAATACCTAATGCCTCTGAGGAAGGCAAAACCCTTCCCCAGCCCCAGCCCCAGCCCCCCACACAGCTGCAAAGGAGATGAAAAAAAATCCTTCCCAGCCCCACATGGTAACCAGCAAAACCCAGGAGCCTGCCTTGGTGGTCAATCTCAGGGCCTGATCAGGCCAATGGCTTTTCTGCCCTTTGCCCCGAGATGATTTGGACAGACAGGACAATCCCTACATATAAGAATAAACAAATACTGATCTGACTTCAGTTCCAGAAACACACCCAAGTCCATAGCAGAACACTGTCACCTTCCTGGACATCCCACCCCTGACCTCCATGTAGCTGTTCTCAAACAACAAAGCTTTAAAAACCAACTGGACCATGGTAGCAACGTGGATGGAAGACAAACCTCTGTCTTCCTGTATGTTTCAGGGACTGGATAGATCTTAACATGTTCAACCTGATCATTGATGAGCTGCATTCGTGAATAAAGTTTAAAGACAACTGGAACACGAAGATACAGGACAAGAAATCATCTGTAGACAGGACTGTGTTAAGCCTAGTCTAAATGGAAACCACCACAGATCCTTATCCCAGTACTGGGATTAGCTTTTGTGACCTCTTTTGTCTGCTTTATCATTTCTTTGCCTCTCTCAGCCCTGGCCCCCACTCCTTCCTCTTCACTGCCTTGAGGATTCAAAGAGAGGCAAGTGGTTGTGTTATTTGGTATTTGAATCACTCTATTTGATAGCCTGCGCCTGTCCTTTCACAGCCTCTGGTGAAGCAAACTCAGGTCCACAAAAGCTGATACAACTCTGATTTAGTTGGCCCATAGGTGCATCTCTATCTTGCTTTCTTCCAGGATGACACCCAGCGTCTTTCAGCTCCAGGTCAGAGAAAGCGGGCAGCCAACTGGGGAGCCTAGAGAGTAACCCCAGCTGGCAGGGAAACCAACAGACTGGATGTCTGTAACGCTCTGGGTTAGAGGAAGCCTGCATCCACCTCCCTCACCCCCGGAGCAGAATGACAACCCATGCAGACACCCATCTCTGAGACAACCCAGGCCCCATCACACAAGGGACAGGACTGAGGCCCAATGGCTGGTTCCCTGCAATTGGTGCCAGAGTAACTAAAACCTACCCTGTCGAGACAGACAAAAAAAACAAAAAAAACCCCAGCATGCTTGTCTGTGCCACGCGCTCACTAATTACACTAACTATATACACACACTATAAATATGCCGTGCAGTGCTGCATAAGCAGACACAGCAGGGGGGCTGTCTTGCTGCCACTGGTAGGAGGAAGGGAGTAATGAGGGCTGGGGACCCTGTCTCCCCTGTAGCCCTGGGCTACCAGGAGCCCAGGCAATGCTAGCAAAAAGAATCCAATCCCCTAGGCACAGGGCACTTGAGTTAAGAGCATAAGCAGTGGTCTCAAGGATCCATCTTGCCTGGGGTCCTGTCTCCGACAGCAGCAGGAGTGGATGCTATAGAGAGAGAACATCGAACTGGGCATCTCTAGAGCAATCCATCCCCAATTCAACACCCTCCCTAACATCTACCATGTTCTGCATGCAAGAGGCCAGAGGAAACCCCTCCAACCATTCTTTTCAATAGCTAGCAATAGAATTGTCCTCAATGAATCCATCTAGTCCCTTGTTGAATCCGGCTCTGCTCACTGCCTCTACCCCCTCCTGTTGTGATGAATACCACACATTAATGATAAGATGAATAATAAAGCCCTTTCTCTTGTTAGTTTTTTTAGTCCATCTATGCTCTTTTCAGTGGGTGCCCCCTGGTTCTAGTATCCTGGGATTTGGTGAGCAACAGTCCCTGGCCCTGATCACTTGGTCCACACCCTTCATGATTTTATAGACCCCAATCCCATTTCCCCTCGCCTTCTCCTCCCCAGACAAAAGAGTCCTGGGCTTTTTAGTCTCTCCTGGTCTGGCCACTGCTCCATGCCCCTCATCATCCTGGTTGTCCTTCTCTGGACCTTTTCTAATTCTAACCCTTTGAGATGTAGACACCAGAACCACATACAGGATTCAAGATGTGAGAGCCCTGTGGATTTGTATAGCACCATGATGATGTCCTCCATTGCATTTTCAATCCCCTTCCTAACAATGCCCTTCTTTTATTGGCTTTTTTGGTGGCTGTTGCACATGCAACTAACATTTTCAGAGAACTCTCTACCGTGACTCCAAGGTATTTTAATATGCTGTGGTGGCTTGTACTGCTCAGAGCGAAGGAAAAAGGTCTTGCATTTGAAAACTTGTCTAACTCCATCCCCACTATGCAGCTGGTCCAATAAGATATCTCATTCTAAGAAATCCTTGTCTCTTGCATTTCACAAATTCAGTCATAGAATCCTAGAGAAGTGGGGCTGGAAGGAATCTCTAGAGGTCCCATCTAGTCCAACCCCTTGTCTGAGGCAGCATCAGCCCTATCCAAACCATCCTATACAAATCCATAATCTAACTCTTCATAAAACTACCATCAACCCTGAAACAATACAAAACATAACACCCTAACCTGCCATAGGTAAAGCACGGGGACCACAGCAGCCAATATCCTGCTTCTACAATACATGCTCTTAAATAAAACATGCCTCTTAAAACATTTATAAAAAGGCCTGAGAAAGAGACCTTCCAGCCTGGGGAGGCAGCATGGTCCATGGGACCCAGCCCAGCCCAGAGAGGCAGAGAACCTGGAATCCAGTCCTGTAGAGAAAGCTGAAGACTATACTGTAATATGCATGTGAAGGACCGATACCCACAGTATATGCTGCACACACTGAGCATCTACGCCAGTGGCTCTCAACTTCTTTAGGCTCAAGGCTCCCTTTGTGAGGCTCATAGCACCCCTCAGAAAATGCCAGCTCTTAGTTTACACTTGTCTTTTAATGATGGAATAGAAGTACAGCCATTTTGCTATTGCAAGAAATTTCGAAAGGCCATAACAGGGCAGCTTTTTAACACTCTGGATTCCTATTTGAAACTGTTGGGTTTATCAGGTGAATCAGATTTCCACACCTAACCTTGTTAATGTTGTGTGGCTGAAAGGGTCCCAAACACCTGAGAGGTGCCATTTCACCCCCAGTGAGAATCACCAGTCTATGCATATGCCCTTAGTTTTCTCTGAAAAGGAAGCCCTTCACCTCCATCCTCCAGAGCTGGGGACGGGGATGAGATGCCAGAGAATTATGAAGCACTGACTGCCACACGGAGCTCAAAACTGCTCCCTGGGATCTCAACAGAGAGAAACCACAAGCCCAAAGCAAAATGTGAAGAGAGTCGGGAAGCTTTGCTGGTCACCGCAGCTGGTGCATCAATTTAAAACACAGGTGCAGCAATCCAGAGTGTACCGTTGTCACTCACTACCAGGCATAATGGACTAATTTGATAGAAGACCTAACCTATTTTCTCTCCTCTCTTTCATTCCCACTTGCCCTGACGTCACTGGACCCCTTTGTTCAAGATAATGCTTTTGTCCCATGCTGGCAGATCTGAAACCACCTAAATATAGTCCTCGAGGCACTGTCTTAAGAAGCAGTTTAAAGTGCCTGCCTCACAGGCTCCAGAATAAAGAAAACAAAGTAGAGCAATTTGCAATTTGCCCAGGCCCCTTTCCTAGGAAGGAACTTTATTCAGGCTGAAATGGGGATTGTAAAGGAAAAGAAACAATGTGCAGTGAAATTTCTTTGTGCAAATGGGACTTCAATTCCCACTGGAAGCAGGGGATGATGGCTGGGTGTTGGCTAAAGCTCAGGCTGGGGATAGCAACTGGGCTTTGCCAATGCTCATGCTGGGAACTAAATCCTGGAGGGTCCTGACTAGATGGTCTTGTCCTTCTGCTCAGAGTCAACCTGACACTGCATTTGGGGTCAGGAAGGAATTCCAACTCCCCCCCGCAAAAAAAATCATATTGGAATGGACTTACTGGAGGGATTGCCTTCCTCTGTAGCAGAAGGGCATGGTCTCTACCTGGGGTCTCTTGAGCACATATTAACACCCTTTGCAGCAACAGGACATTGACCAACGTGGTCCCCTGGTCTTCCCTGTGACAGGTGGCAAATTGGCTAGAGGGTCAAACCCAGAGAGTGGTGGTGGAGGGGTTGGTATTGACCTGGAAGCATGTGGGCAGTGGGGTCCTGCAGGGCTGGGTCCTTGGACCAATACTCTTCAATGTCTTCATCAGTGACTTGGACGAGGGAGTGAAGTGTGCTCTGTCCAAGTTTGCGGATGACACAAAACTGTGGGGAGAAGTGGACAGGCTGGAGGGCAGGGAACAACTACAGGCAGACCTGGACAGGTTGGACAAATGGGCAGAAAACAATAGAATGCAATTTAACAAGGAGAAATGCAAAGTGCTGCACCTGGGGAGGAAAAAGGCCAGCACACCTACTGCCTAGGAAATTACCTGCTTGGTGGCACGGAAGCGGAAAGGGATCTTGGAGTCCTAGTGGACTCCAAGATGAACATGAGTCGGCACTGTGATGAAGTCATCAGAAAAGCTAACTGCACTTTATCGTGCATCAGCAAGTGCATGACAAACAGAGCCAAGGAGGTGATACTTCCCCTCTATCGGGCGCTGGTCAGATCGCAGTTGGAATACTGCGTGCAGTTTTGGGCGCCACACTTCAAGAGGGATGTGGATAACCTGGAGAGGGTCCAGAGTCACATGGCTAAGGGCTTGCAGGCCAAGCCCTACGAGGAGAGACTAGGGCACCTGAACCTCTTCAGCCTCTGCAAGAGAAGGCTGAGAGGCGACCTTGTGGCTGCCTATAAATTCATCATGGGTGAGCAGAAGGGAATTGGTGAGGCTCTACTCACCAAGGCGCCCCCGGGGGTCACAAGAAATAATGGCCACAAGCTAGCAGAGAGCAGATTTAGACTAGACATTAGGAAGAACTTCTTCACAGTTTGAGTGGCCAAGGTCTGGAACGGGCTCCCAAGGGAGGTGGTGCTCTCCCCTACCCTGGGGGTCTTCAAGAGGAGGTTAGATGGGCATCTGGCTGGGGTCACCTGAACCCAGCACTCATTCCTGCCTATGCAGGGGGTCAGACTCAACATCTATTGAGGTCCCTTCCGACCCTAACATCTATGAATCTAGGTTCGGATGTGATGCCTGGTGTTGTGTCAGGGCTGATAGTGTAGTTTTGCCAAGGGGTTTGACAATGGATTAGTACAGACAGGATGGTTTGGACAGGAATGATCCTGCCCTTTCCAAACCATCCAGCCTGACTTCTCTATGATTTAGGGATTCTTTTCTATGGGCTAGCCCACACTAGGCCAGGACTGCCATGCTGTTTAAAATAAGCCATCAGAATTGGGCCGTTTTGAGAATGGGTGAGACAAGGACATATCTGGTCTGGTTCAGACGACCTCTGGAGATCCCTTCCAGCCCAATTCCTCTGATTCTAAGTGAGTGATGGCAAAAAGAGGAACTCAGCAGCAGCCTGTCTCCAGCTAGAAGCCTGGAAGTGGAAGGGACAAGGTTTTACCAAAACCCGGGAGCTGGCTTCTTTCCAGAGTGGCAGGCAGCAGTTCCTGCCAGCACAGACCTGGTTCCCCAAGCTCATAGGACAGCTTCCCTTCTCCCCAGCATGTAACCAGAGCATGCCTATGAGATGGTATTGTGCCCCCACACCTCCAAGGAGCCATCAGGGCCATGGCCAGCTGGCATTGCCTAGAGTACTCTGAGCTGTCCTGGGATTAGCACAGTAGACCAGACCCCAGGATCAAGGATATCCAGCTAGTTCCTCAGGGTAGCAGAGAATCAGGGCCACTATGTGAGACAGAATGGAGGACATACAGACAGTAATGCCTCTAAGGCAGTGTTTCTCAACCCGTGGGTCACAAGAATATATGAAAGGGTCGTGAACAAACTTTTAAAATGGATTCTCATTTAAAGGAGAAAACATGGGAAACTATGGGTTTTCCCTTGCAGGCTGGCAGAGTGGGCCCTATACTGCTAACAGCTGGAAGAGATTCTCCTTGGCTCCGACATGGGGGCCATATGATTTTCAAGCAGTCGGATTCAAGTTCTAGCTCCAGGAACTCTAAGAACTTCCAAGCTAACATGCTGCATTGTAAAGCGGCAGCCAAGGACCTAAGCTGGCTACAGATTATAGGAAAGTCAGTCTGGAAAGGACCTCATGAGGTGGCATCTAACCCACCTCCCTGCTCAAGGCAGGATCAGCCCTAACTAAACCAGTCCAGCCACATGTCTGTCCAATCTGCTCTTGAATGTTGCTGGGGATGGAGACTCCGCCATGTCTCCTGGCAGTTTGTTCCAGTGCTCAACTCCCACATAGTCAGAAAATTCTTCCTTATCTCCAGCCTGTTTCCCCTGCTGCAGCTTGAGGCCACTGCTCCTAGTCCTGTCTCCTGTGGCCACAGAGAAAAAGTCCATCTCCATACTCTCAGTCATCACCTTTCAGGGATTGGAAAGCTAGGATCAAATGCCCCCTCAGTCTTTTCTTCTCCAGACTCAATTACCCTAACTCTGTCAGCCTGTCATCATCAGTCCTGCCTCCCAGGCCCTTAATCATTCTTGCCACCCTGCACTGGACTCTTTCCAATCTGTCCACCTCCTTCTTGAAGAGCGGGGCTCAAAACCAGACCAAGGACTCCAGGGAGGCCTCATCAGTGCTGAATAGAGTAGGGAAATTACTACCCTTGATTTGCAAGAGACACTCCAGTTCATACAACCCAGGAGGCTGTTGGCTTTGTTTGCAACAAGAGCACCCCGTTGGCTCCTATTCAGCTTATGGCCCACTGTCAGCCCAGGTCCTCCTCTACAGTGCTGCAGTCTGGCCAGTCATCCCCCAGTTTGTATTGGTGTGTGCAGTTATTCCATCCTGTGTCCTGGACTTCATACTTATCCTTGTTCAATCTCACCTGGTTGATTGTGGACCATTTCTCCAGTCTGTCCAGGTCACTCTGGATCCTAACCCTGCCTTCTGGAGCATGCGTAGTTCCATCCAGTGTCATCCTCAAAGATGCAGGAGATGACCTTCAAGTATTAACCCCAAATTCTGATCACTCCCACTTTCCCCTCTTTTGGCTGCTACTTTGTTGGCTTGCCAATCTCTACAAGGCAAGGAGATTTGCTGTTTGACTCCTGTTTCTAACCCATTCCCCATTCTCACATGCAGCAGCCCAGGTGTGAAGGCTGTAGATGTCTGGTTTCCTTTGGCAGATGGTCCATTGTTTCCTTGCTGTGATCATTCCTGGAGATGTCCTCATTCTTCCCAGCTTGGAAAGGCTTCATTTGAGGTCATGGAAAAGGAGAGCCTCCTGGACCAAAGAAGACCTGACAGGTTCCCTCCACACTAAATCTACTGTGCTCTGTCCCCAATTGGAGACTTTAAAATACTAGCACGTGCAGAACACTCTAACCTACAAACCTGTGTGCACTAGGATATTGGCCAACTTCTGGATGCTGAGACAAAAGCCATCAGATGCCCCATTCTCTGAGCATGGCGTGCCTGCTTCCCTCTCACCGCTGAGCCGTTCTAAACAAGTCAATGGAACTACTCATGCGGGTAAAGTTAAATCCATGCCTGCCTGGGGCTTAATTATTCATCTCTGCAGCATCTAGGGCTGAGTACAACCAGCCTGACTGGGGAGCTAGTCTGATTCGACACGGTAATTCTTAGGTACTCATACAGCTTCCACTTCTGAAGCATCTGGATGTCTAACAACCTTCCAGGCTTTTATTCTCACATCTGTCTGTGATAAGGGTATTCTGTTATCCCCATTCTAGATATGGGGGATAGAGTAGCAGAGAGAGCAGAGGGTTCGGGCAAGGCCAGGACTCATAGCCTAGTCTTCTAAAGCCCAGTAACTCTAAACCTCAAGACCAGTCTTAGCTCCGTTTTCTGGTGATGTGTTAACCTGGATGCCAAAATATTACATAGGAACATAAAAACTGCCATTTACTGGGTTACACCCTAAGTCCATGGTGCCCAGTCTCCTGTGTCACACAGCAGCAGAGAGCAGATGCTAGAAGGGAGAGTGAACTGGGCACCACCAGGGTTTCTCCTCTCCCATTTGCAGCCTCCAGCATTTAAGTTCTAGGAGGTTGTGATTCAGAGGCTGTTCCCCTCACTCCCCTGCTCATTAGCCACTGATGCCCCTTTCCTCCAAGAATGTGTCCAATCTCTTTGGGAATCTGGCTAGACACAGATTCCACCATATCTGGTGGTGACAAGTTCTACACTTTAATGACTCATTGAGTTAGAGAGAACTGCCTTGTGTTGGTTTTAAACTAACTGCCTACTAGCTTCATGCTGTGACCCCTCGTTCTTGTCTGGTGAGAGCTAGTCAGTAATAAACTCCTACTGACTTTCTCTTTACCATTTAGTATTTTGGAAACCTCTCTCATGTCCCCCCATCAAGCATCTCATTTCTAAACTAAACAAGCCTGGCCTCATTAGTCTCTCCTCATATGGAAGTCCCTCATTAGCACTCATCATCCTTGTTGCCTTTCTCTGGACCTTCTGTAGTTCTTCTCTATCCTTTTGGAAGTGTGGGGACCAGAACTGGGCCCGATATTTGAGGTGTGGATGCACCATGGCTTTATAAAGGGTCATGATAATCATCAGATTGAGCTCAGTCTAAGGCCGTCTGGTTTACTCTGTTAACCCTTTCTGCACAGCGCCATCTCAGAAGAGGTTTAAAAACAAAGGAAGCATCTTCTAGAAAATCATAATCCTTATTCTAATTGAATTGCCTGTTTGTTTACTCTTGCCCCATTCACAACGCTATCCCGCCTTAATTAGACAGACCATTTTTACTACATACATACAATAATCTGAGGCCTTTGATCTTGCACATATGTCTCGCTCTTTACTATATGGGCTCAACAATGGGAACACACTGTAAATCGCACCCGCTAATCCAATCAGGCTGTAATTAAATCTTCCCGTCACATCGTGCGGGAAAGATAAAAGATTCAGTGATGGAAGAAGCACAAACAAATAGTCTTGCGACTCGCTCTCTCTTTCTCCCTCTCAAAGCCAACCATGAATAAAGAGCTGCACGGATGGGTAATTGTTTTTATAGTGCACTGGTAATAAATTGATGCAAGGTTTGGAGCCAGTGAGAAGCCAAACTGTAGAACTGCAAGGGGGGGGGGGGGGGGGGGTCGATTAAAAAAT
>NW_005842065.1:1357277-1370248 GCF_000455745.1 Alligator sinensis | reverse complement strand
GGGGGCTGTTCTATAATAAATCGGCAGTGAGACCAGCTCCCTACCCTGTTGGATGCTTTGCAAATCCGCACAAGCAACCACCTCTAGCCTGAGGTGCTCATGATCTCATCTAAGATAAGGAAAAGAGGAAGGGTTTGTTTTTTTTGGTTCCCATTTCACAGCTGGTCAAACTGAGGCAGAGAAAGAGGACAGCCTATGGAGTACTTTGTAGCCACACAAAGACTTAAACCCACAGCTGCTGGCTGCCAGGCTCATGTGTTAGATGTAACAGTCCAACTTTGCTGAGCCTGATGATTCAGGTCCCTTGTCTCCAAGGTTTGCAGGCAGCATGGGATCGCTTACCACAGTCCATCCAACCCTGTCATGTGGAGTTGGTGCATACTATGAAACAACTGCTGCTTTCCTCCCCAGAGGGGACTGCATTTTGGTTGCAGTAGGGCAGGAGCTGAGAGGGAGGGAGAAATCTGTCAGGTGCCATCTCAGTGGAGGTAGGTTCCAGTCCTACACCACAGGAATAAAGAAGGCCGGGAGGAGGAAGCGAGGCCTCAGTGGTGCCAAGAGTGATGTCAGCAAAGCTCGTCCAATTGTATTAGTGTCAGGGGGCCCGTGCCAACAGCCACTCTGCAAGGCTAAGAGTGTCAACAGCCGGCATGCCAATATGCAGTAGTGAGACTTGCCATCCTGACAAGGCAGCTGCAAAAAGCGCCATGGTGAAAGACAGAGTGCTGCTGTTTCTGCTCACTATGGACATGCATGTGTGTGTACACATGTATGTGTGGGCATGCACACGTCTACACATGTGCACAAATGCATGCATGGGTGCAGGTACGTATGCACATGAGTGCATGCATGTGTGGGTGCATGCGAGTATGTGCATGTGCATGCATATGTCCAGGCATGCATGTGTCCATATGTGCATGCATGTGCATTCAAGTGTTCATGCCTGTGTGTACATGTGCATGTGTGCACATGTGAATATCCTGACCTCTCCCCTCCTGGTACACAGCCTTTTGACTGCATGCCATGGGGCTGGCCAGGGGAGTGGGAGGGTGGCCCGGTACTGGCACCACAGGTCAGCACTGCCATCTGAGTACGAGGCCCAGCTTGGCCGCAGCTCAGAAGCGCAGTGGCAACAGAGGGGCCGAGCTGGCACCACGGCTGTCTGCAGTGCTCGTACTCCCAGCCGGTCCCTTGAAGCGCAGCAAGGTCCGGAAGCGCCTGTACGTGCCAAATGCAGAGCCTGCCTAGGGCTGTACAAGCAAATGGGGAGGGGGTGGGGATGGGAGCGTGGCCACGACACACAGGACTGCAGCCCCAGCTTCCAGCCACACAGCCTCCCAGGGCTGGGAAGGGAGACGCGCACTGCCAGTTGGTGGCCAGCGTGAAACCAAGATCCAGGGCCTCGTGGGCAAGCGCAGCACTAGGAGAGAGACACGGGGGCCACTGCCATATCTGCTCTGAGGCTAAGCAAAGGCTTTGGGGCCCTGAGGCTGCTGTGCCCTCTTTCCCCAGCACTGGAAAGCTACAGCTGAAGGGAGCCAGAGAGCTGGGCCATGTCTCAGCCTTTCCAGGATATCAGAGCTCAGTCAGGCATCCCACAACATCCCCCAGGAAGCAGCCCCTTCCCAGGCAGCTGCTGGCTTTGTGGTGGGCTGCAGGAGAGAAGCCCCCTCTGGAGTAAGTGCTGACCTGACTGTAGGTCAATTGAGCTTCCCAAGGCCTGTGGCAGCTAATGGACTATGAACGCAGAGGGAAACCAGGGACAGACCTCATAAGACCTGCCATTTCCTGGGTCAGACCCTAGATCCATCTTAGTCTCCAGTGCCAAAGAATGGATGTTGAAAGGGAGAGTGAACTGGGTCTGACCAGGGTTTCTCCCCCTACTCATCTCCCACTTGCAACCTACAGCATTTCAGGTCCAGAATGCTCTCATTTAGAGGCTGTGCCCCTTACTCCTGTACTCAAGAGCTACCAATCCCCTTTCCTCTAAGGATGGGTCCAATCCCTTTGTGAATCAGGTTATACTCTGAGCTTCCACCACATCTGGTGGCAGTGAGTTCCATGCTTTAATGATGAGCTGGGTAGAAAGGAACTGCCTGATGCGTGTTTTCAACTAACTCAACTGGAGGAAGCGTGCCAGCACAGAACAGACCAGAGGGAGCTGAAGATGCTCTCACACCCTGCTTCTCCCCTACTTGTGTGTTCCTTCCCATCTCTAGCCCTGATTTGCAGAGGGGCTGAGCACTGGCAGCTCCTGCAGGTGCTGGGGGTGCTTGCTGATGCTCAGTGCCTCTAAGAACAAGGCCATTCTCTGTTAGGCTCAGGTCTCTCAATGCCAGGCTCAGAGTGATCCCAAATCCAAGGTCCTGAAAGGTAGCCTCCACCCCCTGGCCACATAACCACCGGCTGCAGACAGAGCCAATCACCTGCAGATCTTCATGCCAGAGAAACTCCTGAAGCCAGTCACTGCAGGGAGATGGTGGTGTAAGCATAAGCCCATGGCCACCCACACTGATGTGCAATTGAGGGGCATTTAGCAATGTCACTGGAATCTGATGTACATGGATCCCAGAGAACTGAGGGTCCAGTTCATGCCCCCGTACCCAAACTGTAGCCCCTCCATCCACCCAACTGAAGGAAAATCTCTCCATCAGCCATACAGGGCCCAGGACATGAAGAAGATCTATCCTGAGCCCAGGCTGGGAAATGCTGCCTCTGCCTACAGGAATCTCATCATGCTTCACCAAGCTGGGGAAAAACACAGAGCAAGGGAAAGGCTTTGCTCAAGGCAACAGAAGGGGCCGCAGGAGGGCTGGCCGCAGAGACCTGCTGGCCCCAGGCTCAAAAACCCTGCCTGATACAGCTCTGCAATCTGTTGGAATTGAAAGACCTGCTTGGTTTGCTCTTGCCTGGGCCACAGCCCTGGCTTGTGGGAGGGGTGCCAGGCCAAAGAAGAGAAGTGGAACCCCGAAGGCGTGGAGGGTGGGATGAAAGTGAAATGACCTCCAGGGAAAGGCCTGTCTCAGTCTGGTACCCAGATGCTCCTGAAAAAGAACAAGTGATGAAGAGAGCCACAAGAGAGATCTAACAGGTCTCATTCATGATTAACTCCTAGCCCCTTCTCCCTGTGGATATCCAACCCTCATGGTAGGAAAAGCCCTCAGGAGGCAGATTTGATAAAGCCTGGGCTGCAGGTCTACTACCTCTCACCAGAGCCTCAGGAAGTCTTTAGAGAACCTGCTTCTAGCTACAGGGCTTCCTCCCCATGACCTGCCCCACTTGCCTCACCTTCTCTGTTCCCATGAGATCCACTCCCTCCCACATTCTCGGCAAGTCACTTCCTTTCCCATTTTGCATTGCTTCCTTTCCCAACTCAGGCAAATGCTCTGCGCAGCTCACTCTGGAGACTGGTTAGATCCTTGCCTCATTCTATTGCTGAGTATAGAAGTATCCAGCTCAAGCAGCTCTTGCCCAGACCCCCAAGGTCCAATGCTTTGGGAGCCCAATCTCCCATTAATCAGGAGCCTGTCTCTGACCCACCCGTTCCTTGCAAGAGCTCAGAAAAGAACCCAGGAGTCCCAATTCCCACCCCCCAGGTCTATCCTTAAGTGCTCACTCCCCTGCAGGGTACAAAACGCAGGCACTGGCTAAGCCCTGACCTCTCTATTAGGGTGATGGTTAATCCCCCAAGGTAGATGCCCCAGATACTATAAGGCTGCAACTCCCCTTTGCATGGAGAATGAGCATGGACTAGTTTCCCCACGCTATCCAGGTGCTGCTGCAGCAGTACAAGGCAACCAATACCAAAGGGCAGCTGCGCAGAGTCCCAGGGCCTTTCTCTCTGGCCTCGCTGTTGAAAGGGTGACTGCAGACCATGATCTATGGAGGCTGTTGTATTTCTTCAATTCCAGTGTTTCAGCTGGTGCATGGTGGGGGAGATCTGGAGAAGGGGAAGGGGGAAGCTGGCCCATCGGTCGTTGTCATAGTCATTTTCCTCTTGGACAGCTAATGGCTATGGGCTTTGTGCCTCCAGCGCTCCCCGCTGTCTCCTGATCCTCAGAGCGTGAAGGGGTTAATGGATTTCCCAGCAGGTCGCTCTGCTGCTGAGGAGGAATGAAGCACTTAGACTCCTGGGCTCAGCACTTTCAAATTTCAGGCCACTGGGAAGCAGCAGATTGCGGGGGGAAGGGAAGGGAAGGCAGAGCTGGCTGCAAGCCCTTGGCGAGGGGAGATGAAGCAGCCACAGAGGCAGAGGAAGAGCTCACAGGGAGGCTGTACGATCCCTCAGGCCCTGGAATAGAGCCTGGGAAATACCCACCAGCCCCCGGTCACCTGCTGCAGAAGGCTGGGGGGTTACTCCTCTCACTCCCCCACCACCCAGATATTCAGCCCAGTTTCCGTCCTGCACTAGGTCAAGAGAATAACCCCACACCTGATCCTGCCTTGAGCCAGGGGCTGGACCCTATCCCCTAGTGAGGGCCCTTCCAGCCTGATTTCCCTATGATCCTATCTGTGACCCCTAGAGGCAACCAGGCCAAGAGCTTGAGCAGCTCCCAAGTTCTTCTGCCCCAGTATTTGTACAGCACCTTGCACACAATATTTGGCCCTCTGACTTGGGTGGACTTGCCTAACTAGGGAATGCTGCTGGAGGCAGCTGGCATGGACTGACTTAAGGGCCTCTTTAGAAAGATGGGACACGTGTCAGGGGCTTTTAAGCCTTCTTCAGAGGCACTGGGTATTGGCTACAGCCCAGACTGGGGATGGCGATTGGGCTGTGCCAATGCTCCTGTTGAGACTCAACCCTGGAGGGTCCTCTGTAAGACATTGACCTACACAGTCCCTCTGCTTTCAGTGGCAGGTTCAAGGGTGACATCTGGTGCTGTCAGAGCTGAGGTAGTTTTACAAAGAGTTTAGATGATGGGTATGTGTCTGGGATGATTTGAACAGGGCTGATCCTGCCTCAGATTGGGGGTTGGACTCTACATGAACCCTGGAGGTTCTTTCCAGACTCCCGTCTCTAGGATTTCCATGACCTCCATCACCCGCCATGGAAGCCAGCACATGGTGTCCCATCTACAGGCACCTTCAGGTGATAAAAGGCAAAGAGTGGCAAGGGTGAGGGCTGGGGCCACAGCTCCCATTACATTCTGGTCACATAAACAGGATGACAAGGTGGGGGAAGGACACAAGTGGAGGGATGGACCAGAAAGGCACATCAGGGAAAAGCAAGGTAGGAGGTCTATTTACCAGCCCCAGTGGCAGTATTAAATGTATCTCATTGAATGACTTGGAGAAGGGGGGGGGGGGGGGGGGGGGGGACACAGGACACAGCAGGAAAACAAAACACCTCTCAGCAGCCAGGGCAAAGTTTCTTTTTTTCAGGGCAAGCTGCAAGCCTGGCAGGTCCCACTGGAACAGGGATGGTACCATAGGAGCTGAAGCAGCACAGATCATCCTCCAAACTCATATCTGGCCCTTGGAGGCTCCCACATGCAGCTAGGCCAAAGCCTTGACCCCTTAGTGGGCAAGGAAAGTCCAGGGGCAGTTTTGTCATAGGACTACAGCAGCATGGCTCCATCCTGCATGCTACCTGCCCCTGACAGGGGAGTGGGTCAAGAGCTGAGCACAGGATGGGGAGGTGAAGCCCCACCAGTGAATCCTGCCTCTACCGCTGTGGGGCTAAACACAAGCATTTGTCACAGAGGAGAATAGAGACTGAAGCTCTGGATGGTGTAACACCTTCACACACACCCCGCCTCCCAGCCCCACTCCCCGAACCATTTGAGCACTCAATTTCTGCCTTTTAATAGAATCCAAGAGAAGTGGGTCTGGAAGGGATCTGCAGAGGTCACGTCAAATCAAATCACCTGCCTGAGGCAGGATCAGTTCTGTCCAAACCAGCCCAGACACATCTCTATCATCTAAACTCCTCATAAAATGAGGATCAGCCCTGAAACAACACTAGACATCACCCTGAACCTGCCACAGGAAAAGCAGGGAGACAACAGTCCCCAACGTCCTGCTGTTGTTAAAAGGTTGTTAGTATATACTTGAGAGATCCCAGGCACAGGCTGTGACCCCGCTACAGAGGAAAGCAACCTCCCCACCCCCCCAAGCCCGTACCAACCTGACCAGGGGGCAAATTCCATTCTGACCACAAATCTGGTGTCGGTCTAAGCCTGAGTGGAGGGGCAAGACCCGCTAGCTAAGACCCTCCAGAGTTGAGTCCCAGAAGGAGCATTGGCACATCCCAATCACCACCCGCAGCCTAGGTTGCAGCCAACTCCCAGTGCCTCTGATGACTTTCAGACTAAAATCAATGCTGGGCAGATGAATGGAGGAAGGCAACTGAGGTCTGGAGCAGAGATGTGGCCTGCTCAGGTTGACTCCACCATCAAGCTGGCACATGGAGTCTGGAATCCATCAATGACTTCAACACCCTTTCCAGGGCTGGGAGTGGAACCCAGGAGTTCCGATTCTTGGTAGTGGGGTAATAATAGGGTAATGTCCTTGTTTGCACCTGCTGCATAGCTGGGAGAGACATCAGACAAGGGTTGGGGCATGGAGTCCTAAGGAAGTCTCATCTAAAGTCTGTCCTAATGGCTCCAAGAGAGATCACCAGGAAACCTTGCTTCCCTGGATAGTTGGCGGGGGACATCCCCCCTTCTTCCTGATTCTAGGCTGCTTTTGTGAGGGTGACTGCGCCATCTGCTGGACTGTAAAAAGCCTGTCCTCTGCCCTGAAAAAAAGTTTCCATGGGAAAGGAGGTGTCAAGGAGGATGCAAAGAGGTCCTAATACTCCAGGGATTGTGAGAACCACCAGGGGAATGGGAGTCACTGGGGGCAATATGGACATCGTCAGTGTCCAGCAGCTGAGACAAGAGTCATTTGTCTCGCTAGATCCCGGCACCAGGCTTTCACCCACCCTCATCACAATGGAAATGCAGCCACCTCTGGGGTACAGATGTGCATCAAAGAGTCAACCATGACAACACATGCTATGTTAGCTTGGAAGAGACTGTAGGGGCAGGAGAGATGTGGGTTTGAATCTTGGCTATGCTGTAGACACTTTAGCTCTCCAGGCCCATTTCCCTTCTACAGTCATGCCCTGCCACCCCAAGAGCTGGGCAATAAACCCATTAAAAAGTGGGAGATAACAGGGACCAGAGAAGTACTTTTGACAAACAAGATGTGAAAGGGAAAATGATGCAGGGGGATATCTGGGGAGTTAGGACACAAGACCCAGGCTGGACAACCTGACACCAGGTAAAGGGCTAGGGGGTGTGCACTGACAAGCCATCTGGGCCCTGCTAGCACAGCCCATGGGGAGGTGACCTCTAGAAGCACAGCACCCTTCACCGTGCAGGAATAGAAGGGTCAGCTCCCCTCCCAGCACTTAGAAAGCCTCTTGCTCAGGGCATGTTGCCCTCCACCAAGATCCCCTGGGGTGATCCCTACCTCCCAACCGCTCCTGGAAGAAGGTTTGAGGCATAGAGCAGGGGGAAAATGGGTAGAGCCATAACTCTCCATTGGAGACAGCAAGTTTCTAGGGTGATGAGCTGGGATTTCTTACCATTTGCGGGGAGGAAAAGCAAAGAGGTAGGAAAGCTGGAGAGTTCAATGTGAGGGCCCCAAGGGAGCACAGGGAAGTTGGGCTGAGAGGGACCTCACTAGGCCACATCTAGTCCAGTCCCCATCTTAAGGCAGGATTAGCCCAGACTAAACCATCCCAGCCTTGTGTCTGTCCAACCTGCTCCTGGCCACTGCCAGGGATGGAGACACCACCACATCTCTGGGCAGCCTGTTCCAATATTCAACCCCCCAAGAGTGGGGAGGTTTCTCCTCATCTCCAGCTTCAATTTCCCCTGCTGCACCTTGAAGTCAGTGCTCCTAGTCCTGCCCCCTGCAGCCACAGAGAAAGGCCCATCACTATCCTCTCTGTCATCACCTTTCAGGGACCATAAGTTTGGGATCAAATTGCCCTTCAGTCTTTTCTTCTCCAGACCAAACTACCCTAGCTCTTTCAGCCTGTCCTTTCCAATCTGTCCCCCTCCTTCATATGTAGTGCTCCAAACTAGACCCAGGACTCCAGAGGAGGCCTTACTAGTGCCATTTAGAGCAGGAGAATCACTGCAATTGATTTGCAAGGGACACTCCTGTTCATACAGCCCAGGAGGCTGCTGGCTTTTTTGCAATGAGAACACACTGCAGGTTCCTACTCAGCTTATGGTCCACTGCCACTCCATGTCCTTCTTTGCAGTGCCATATCCAGCCAGTCACTCCGCATTAATACATCCATATTAGCGCATGTAATTTTTCCACCCCTGGTGCAAGAGTTTACACTTGGATGGACATGGGGGAGAGCCTCTGAAACAGCATTAACCCTGAACACAGTGCTAGTTCCTTTAGGCCAAGGTAGACTCACAGAGTCCAGGGGCTGAACAGCCACTGGGTGTCAGCACAGGGGCAGGCAGATAGTTTGAAAGTGGACACATTTCCCCCAGGTCACTAGGGCTGAATCCCAGGGCAAAAGAAGGCTGGAAGAGAAGGATACAGATGCATGGGACAGGAGGCTGAAGTTTCAGTAAAAACCAACACACCTGTCAAGCCCAGCATCTCCACAAATCCAGGGTGTTTCATCAGATTGAGAAGTACAGAGCCCCAGCTCCCTGCTAGGCTGGGTCACGTTACCAAGGCTGTTCTTCCCCTTCCCTGCACCCACAGCATCATGTTGGCCTGATGCATCACCTTGCCTGGTGTCCCCATTTCCCGAGACCATCAGACAGGACTCATGGCCCAGATCCATAGTCAGATCTCCCACAGGGGATCCTCGTAGGTAGCTGCGTTCCAGACTCCAGCGGTCCCCTTGGAAAATGCCAGCTCTTATTTTTCCGTAGTCATAGTCAAAGGGAAAAAGTAATAGAGCCATTCTGTTGCAAAGAACTCGGCGAGCCCACAAAAGGGCAGAAAGCTTTTAATGCTGTGGATTTCTAGTTGAAATACTCCCTTGGGCTGAAGCATATGAATCACATTTGCACGCCTAATGGCATTAAAGGTATGTGGTACCCTGTAGCACCCTAGAAAGCATCTTGATGCACCCAGCTTAGAATAGCTGCTCAAAGTAGCTCATGGAAGGGGAAGTTCATGCACAGGAGGCCTCAGAAAAAGCAGGGAATTCAAAGGAAAACAGCTTCCACCTCCTTACAGGAGGCAACACAGCGTCACCCCACTTCTCTGGCTTCAGGTGGCCTGTGGGACATAAGAACATAAGACCTGCCATTTCCTGGGTCAGACCCTAGGTCCATCTTGCCCAGTCTCCTGTGTCACATGGCAGCAGAGTAGATGCTGTAAGGGAGAGTGAACTGGGCATGACTTGGGTTTTCTCCCACTGCCCCCCTCCCATTTGTAGCCTCCAGCATTTAAGATGCCTGTACATGATTAATTGAGTTTGCTCCAACGCAGTCAAGTCTGCTAAAGCATGTTATTGAGCACCCTCCGCCAGCCTCTTGCATCTTGTGTATCAGTGTCCCTGCACATCAAAATGGCAGGGGGGGCGGGGGGGCGCATTGAACTAAAGCTTAAACGAGCTTTAGTTCAAGCGCCCCACAGCCATTTTCAAGCAAGGGGACACTGATACACGAGACACTGTGGCGCTTTATTAGAGTGACTCTCAGAGCCATTCTAATTAAAGTGCTGTGCCCCCCCTGGAGCACATGTAATTATGTAAAAGTGCCCTTAAGGTCTAGGAAATTCTCCTCACTTCCGTTCTCAATAGCTATTGATACTCCTTTGCTCCAAGAATGTGTCCAATCTCTTTGTGAACCTGGCTAAGCTCTCAGCTTCCACCACATCTAGTGGCAGTAAGCTCCACACTTTAAAATTACACGCTGGGTGTAAAAGAATTGCCTTCATTTTCAACTGACCACCTACTAGTTTCATGTGGTGACCCCTCATTCTTGTCTAGTAAGAGCTAATCTATAATAAATCCCTATGGGCTTTCTCCTGACCATTTAGTATTTTGTAAACTCTTCCCCTGTCCCCCTTGGGCATCTCTTTTCTAAAGAAAACAGGCCCGGCCTTTAGTCTCTCCTTGCATGGAAACCCCTCCATGCCACTCATCATCCTTGTTGCCTTTCTCTGGACCTTTGTTAGCTCTTCTATATCCTCTTTGAGGTGTGGGGACCAGAATTGGGCACAGTCTTCAAGATGTGGATGCACCATGGTTTTCTCAAGAGGCATTGTGCTACGTCCCATTTTGTTTCCCCCACGCGCATGGTACTTACTCCCATTCCTTCCGTTGGGCCTGGGGGGTGCTGTGAATCTTGTGGGCTTGATGTGCCATGATGACATCCCGGTGGTCCACCACACCGCCGCGCCTCTTGAGCACAGGGGGCTCCTGCTCAGGGCTCATCTGATGGTACCGCCCATCGTGGGAAGAGGCATCTGGTAGCCCACACCCATCATGCACTGCGTCATAGTAGCTGGGAGGGGATGACGTGGCACCACGGGCCACAGCATGCATTGCCATCCATCAGCCTTCCTGAAGGCACCCACTGCCTTCCGTCCTGGGAACACCAATCTGCAGAGATAGGACACAGGAAGGAGGCCGGGGAAGGTTCCATATATAAGGGCATAGGAATTGCTATTTACTGCATCAGATTATAGGTCCATCTTGCCCAGTTTCCTGTGTCACACAGCGGCAGAGACCAGATGCTGGAAAGGAAAGCAAACTGGGTCTGACCAGGGTTTTCTTCCACTTGGCAGAATCACAGAGCAGGGCCACTCTGGAGGTCCTGTCTAGCCCAAATCACTTGGAGGCAGGATCATTCCCATCCAACAGCCCAGATATGTCCTTGGTCCAACCTCTTCCTAGAAACTACACACAATCAACTTGGCTGCACAGCTATAAAAGCTCCAGACACCAAAAGCCCCTGGAGCTGACCCAGATAAAGCAGGGGGACCCTTTCTAACTGGTCCAATATCTTGAAGTCCAGGGCCCAGGGCTCATGGTCTCTGCTCTGTGCTGCCTGTGAGCATATGGGTCAGGGCCTGTCCTCTCCGTCTGCTCTTCCAGCCCCTGTTTGGCAGCCTTGGGCCTTTACCCTAAGAACATAACACCTGCCATTCACTGGGTCAGACCCTAGGCCCACCTTGTCCTGTGACCAGGGTTCCCCCCCACCTTTCCACTTGCAGCCTCCAATATTTTTAAGGTCTAGGAAGTTCCAATTCAAAGGCCATGCACCTCACTCCCATGCTCAATAGCTACTGATGCCCCTTTCCTCCACAACTTTGGCTTCACTAATTTACTTTCTTGACTTTCTCTTCACTAATTAGTATTCTGTAAACCCTTCTCTTGTCCCCCTTCAAATGTCTCCTCAACTGACCAAGCCTGGCCTTGTTAGTCTCTCCACACATGGGAGCCTCACCATAGCACTCATCATCGTGGCTGCCCTTCTCTGGTTCTTCTCCATCCTTCTTGAGGTGGGGGGACCAGAACTGGGTGCAGCAGACCTTAAATGATGGAGGCTGTAAGTGGGAGAGGAATAGGGGGGGAAACCCTGGTCAGACCCTGTTCACTCTTGCTTTCAGCATCTGCTTGTTCTCTGCTGCCATGTGACACAGGAAACTAGGATCCTGTGGACCTAGGGTCTGATCCAGAAAAGAGCAGTTCTTATCTGTTCTTCAATCCTCTCTCTCCCCCCACCCTGCCAGCCAGCCCATCAGCCCCCACATGGTCAAAATGGTACTTAGGCAGTAAAAAAGCAGGAGACCAACAGCTGCTGCTATTGTCCAGGGCTGCAGATCAGAGGAAAAGCAAGCTTGGATGAGATCTAAACCAACACCATGACCCAGCTGTGGGATGAGGGACAAGTATCTGAAGTGAGCACTAAGCAAACTCTCAACAGCTTTGATAGCACATGGAAACCTGCCCTGAAAAAGTCATAAGCATGAGGGAGGGAAGCCTTTGCACTGGGGTAAGGAGGAAGAGGCTGAAGCATATTGTTATAGGTAGTTGGGGGAGCAGTGAGACCAGAGACCCTCAGGGGTGAACTGTGGGGCATGCAGTGGTGTAGTTCCACCCCCCACCTTTGACGCCCAGTCATCCCCAAAGTTAAAGCCAACTGCCAAGCAGAGAGGGAGCCCACTGACTTCACGGCTCATTATCATGTACCCGATTCCTGCTAAACTCTTCACTCCACAGATGTGAATGATCCTCTCTCCTACTTTAAATGGTGATGTTCCACTAATCAAGCTAGCTTTGCTTCTGCAATTCTGTCTAACAGCTACTCCTGGTCACATATAGCTCCTATTTCACAGTCCTGCCAACTGGTTTTTCACTCTAGCTAAAATGCATGAACTCAGGTGTGAAAATAATTGTTAGTGAAGCATTGGAGGCCCTGTCAAGATGCTCAAGAAGGCAAGATTTTATTTTATGAATCTGAAAAAGAGCTGTCCGTTGAATTCTAATGACAGCAGGACTAATGGAATGACATCTTTTGATTATTTGTTGCTTAGCATGTTGTGTTTATTTTTTTATACGTGCTATATATTGCAAAGGAATGCACGTTCCAATCAAATTTGTACTTGTTTTTGCTCTAGTCTGAAACTGAATCATCTAGTTCTAGGCCTCTCGCTTATTAGTAAAGCTTCTGGTTCCTTTCTAACTTGATAAAAATAAGTGTTGTGTTACATGTGATCAGGCACGTGTACTGCAATGAAGCTGTGTTTATAACACTATAGCAAGGATAACACCTCCCTTCTCAGGGGAGTAAGGCTACTAGGTTTAAAATTCCACATGCAGGCAAAGAGGGTTAAGTGCAAAGTCCTAATTATGACCCAGCCCTCACCTGTGTGACAGCAAGGAAAAGAGCATCAACCCCTTCCCCCACTGAGGCTTGACTACTAGATGGTGCCACAGAGTCCCTGGGCACAGCTGGGGGAGCCAGTCCCATCACTCATTAGCAATTTCC
>NW_005842065.1:1337579-1357246 GCF_000455745.1 Alligator sinensis | reverse complement strand
TGTAATAACCTAGGGGCATCCTGCGGAAGCTGCTAGATTAATGCTGCCATGATTAGCATGTACACACACCAAACAAGAACCTGAAGAGAGACTCAGCTGACTACAGGGGTGGGCACCATGCATGGAGCTAAAACCATGGAGTCCAATGATCTCATGCTGAGATTTATTTAGGCCCTGTTATTTACTGGGTCAGACCCTAAGTCCACCTTGCCCAGTCTCCTGTGTCACATGGCAGCAGAGAAAGGATGCTGAAAGGGAGAGTAAATTGGGTCTGACCTGGGGTTTTTCCCCTGGTTCCTCTCACTTGCAGCCTCCAGCATTTAAAGTCTAGGAAGTTATGATTCAGAGGCTGCACCCCTCATTCCCATGCTCAATAACTATTGATGCCCCTTTCCTCCAAGAATGAATCCAGTTCATTTGTAAATCTGGCTAAATTCTCACCTTTCGTATCTGGTGGCAATGAGTCCCACCCTACAATGATACTTTGGGTGAAAAAGAACTGCTTTGTGTCCATTTTAAACTGACCACCCACTAGTTCCATGTTGTGATCCCTTGTTCTTGTCTGGTGAAAGCTAGTCAATAATAAATCCCTAACAACTTTCTCTTCACTATTTAGTATTTTGGAAACCCTTCTCCTGTCTCCTCCCAAGCATTTCTTTTCTAAACTGAACAAGCCTGACCTCGTTATTGTTCCCCTCCATGCCACTAATCATCATTGTTGCCCTTCTCTGGACCTTCTCTAGTTTTTCTATATCCTTTTTGATGCATGGGGACCAGATCATGGAACATGGGAACACAGAGACAGGAATCTAGGGGTGGCACTTGATCTGTTCAAATGCTAGCAGTGAGGCTAAGGGAACTAGAATAAGGTTGCATCTTAACCCAGTGGTGTTCAATTTCCAGCCCATGTCATCTAGCCCATGGTTTCCCAACAGGTCTGAAAATTTGGTGGTGGGGGAGTCATTTTGGCATTAAGCAGCTGCTCCCCTGCTGCAGAAATTCTAAACCCAGGGCTGGATGATGCGGCCCTGTAGTACATGGGGTTGGGCCGGCACACAGTCAGATCCAGGCATGCAGGGATTCAGGCCAGTTCATAGGGCTATGCCAGCTTCCTGGCTCTCACCCTTGGACAGACCCCACATGCCAAGCCCATGCTGGATACAGGCTGTGGATTGACCCCTTGCCAGTCATCCAGCCTGTGGTGTCAGAGGTTGAACCCTGCCATCTTAATCCATTACTAATCTGTTCAGTACATATGGGCACAGACTTTCCAGCCCCTGGCTCCATCTGCCTAGCATTTGGAGACCCAAATTCCACCCCTGCACTGGGAACTGCCCCATTGTTACTCTTGAAACTCCATAGAAGAATGAGGCTCTGTGGCCTGTCTCTGCACAGATCACCTGACCCAAGTCTCTCCCATCATGAGTTCCCTCAGCATCTTCCACTTGGATGCACTTGCCTTGGTGCCACAGTTGATTTTGGCAACACTTCAAACAATGCTATGGGCAAAGCTGCTGGAAAAATAAGCCAGCAAAGACATAAACCATCAGAGCAGGATGCGCTTTAAAGCTGTCTAGCACCTTCTCTCCCAAAAGACTTCTCAGACAGGAGATTATTATCTAGTGCCTTTCAATCCAGACCACTGTAGGATGTACCATGGGGTTACTTTACCCACCACTGAAACAGCAATCTTGGGTCATAGATGGTCTAACAGCATGTAATGATGCCCCACAACCACCTGAGAAAGGAAGGGAAAGGGAAACATCACTTCCAGCTGAAAATATGGGATGATTTAGAGATAAAAATGCCATCAAGGGAAGCCAAACAAACTCAACCATCAAAGAAAGCTTAAATAAAAACTCATTTCCTGGATCAGACCCCGCATACATCTTGCCCTGTCTCATGTGTCCCATGGCAGCAAAGAGCAGATGCTGAAAGGGAGAGTCAACTAGGCCTGACTAGCCTCCAGCAATTAAGGTCTAGGAAGTCCCAATTCAGAGACCATGCCCTCACTTCTGTGCTCAATAGCTACTGATGCCCTTTTCCTCCAAAAGTGCCCAATCCCTTTGTGAATCTAGCTAAACTCCCAGCTTCCACTACATCTGGTGGCAATGAGTTACCACCCTTTAATGACATGCTGGGTGAAAAAGAACTGCTTTGTGTTAGTTTTAAGCTTTCTACCTACGAGTTTAAGTCTGTGACCCCTCATTCTTTTCTGGAGAGAAACAGTCAATAATACATCTCTATTAACTCTCTCTTCAACATTTAGTATTTTGGAAACCCTTCTTCTGTCCCACCTCAAACATCTCTTTCCTAAAATGAACAGGCCAGGCTTCATTAGTCTCCGCCTGTAGAAACCCCGCCTTGTTGCTGGACTCTCTCTAATTCTTCTGTATTTTTTATGAGATTCAGGGACAAAACCTGGGCACAGTCTTCAAGGTCTCCTTCTTATACTCAGCTTTCTGCAGCTCTTTTCACAACATCTGATGAACTGAACTTGGTTTCATGAAAGCTTTACCTTTAGGTGTATACTATAATGAAATATAATTATAACTATAGATCTCGTATTTAGTTGGTCTATAAAGGTGCATTTCTATCTTGCTTTCAAACTGCTGGAAGCCACTGCCCAGTGAAGCAGCAGGGCACTTGGCTCCATTTCTTTATGAATGCAGATGCTTCACAATAGCTGAATGAGCTACATAGACCCACTAGCTAGGTTACCTAGGTGGGCTTCAGGGCACTTGGGAGGTCTACTTGAATGATCCGATTCACCTGAAACACTGCGAAAGTGGAATTTTTATTTTTGAGCTGCACCCACTGTAAAAAAAAAAAAAAAAAAAAAAAAGGCACTAGACTAGCGGTTCACTGCCTTTTTGGATGCAAGGCTGCCCCCAATGGACTTGAGGCCCCTCCATAACTTTTGTGAATTGAGTGGCACTTATTTCAAAAGCTAACTTATATATATGACACTGCTTATCGCGTGACACAGGGGTTGGGGGTGGGGAATCATCCAGACAGGGAGGAGCTTGAGCCTGACTCCTCCTGTTTATCCCCTCACACCTCACAACACCCTTCCAAGGATCCAGCAGCACCAAGGTACCCCAGTACACAGACTGAGAATCACCACACCATACCCAGAAGTCAGCTCCTAGTCTCCTGCCTGAACCATAGACCAGGCTTACCCAGAGCAAGAAAAGGAAACCAAGGAGTCCTGAATCTCCATCACCTGCTCAACATGCTCCTTGACAGCGCTAGGAACACCAGCTCATACAGCCTGGTCCTGCCCATTTCAGCTCTGCATTGTCTACCCCAATGCTGGACAGGCACAAGGAGAAGGGAGACTGGCAGCAGATGCCAGAATCTTTGGCTGTGCCAGAGATCTCACTCCCAGGATTCCTCAGTGCTGCCCACCTGTCTCCCACCCAAACCCCTCTCTCTGCCAGGAACAGACTGCTTTCCCCCTCCTTGCAGATGGATCTGCCATGTAGACGTCTCCCTGCTGCAGACTCCCCAGCTGGGTTTTCCCTTCCCCCATGCTGTGCTACCTGTCAATAACCAGCAGCTGCGTTCAGGGTGACTGGAAACAACCCTGGAGCTTCTGCTGGGAGAGGATTTCCACCTGGGGCACAGCTGAACTGGAAGCAAAGAACACTGGTCTGTAGTAAGAAGCAGAGTTGTGATAGGGGTGTTACAGGGGCACCTGGCAACTACCGATGCCCACTTTATTCCTTCCCCTGCCTCCAGCACAGAGCCACAGATTCAGTTCTGATACCTACAGCAAGGACTGGACTCTTCATCCAAAGCCAGAACTTGAAGCCCACATGCCTGACTCCCAGCACTTTCCCTGCTTTCACCATTAGCTCACCTCAGGACTCTAAAGGGAACCAGGTGTCCCTACTTGATGCCTCTTGCTTTAACCATTAGGTTGCTCTTCCTCCCCCACCATGTAGCATAAAAGAACCTCTCTGGGAGAGTGAACACATTTCCTTGAACCTTCTCTCACCTCGATCCAAATCCTAAGCCTGAGAAAGAGTTCATGATTAGAGGGAATCTGGATCATGCCTGGGCCAGGGACTCAGGCATGTTTTCCACAGTAACTTACAGTGGTGGGGAGAAAGAGGCAGGTCCCAGTGCAATGGGGAGGATAACATAGGCCTCTCCAACGTCGCTGGAAATACTTACTGGATGCTTTCCAGTAAGTCTCTTTCAGGAACGCAAATCCCCTTGACAGAAACCTTTGGCCCAGCCCAGAGCCATCGTAAAACCTTTTCTGCATCCTGCTCTTGGTAATAGTGACAAGCACTGGGTCAATCCAGGGACAGAAACCCATGTCACCACCTCCCCTCCCAAGAGGAGAAAGGAGGTCCAAGTTTCCTGGCCTAGTCAGCCCTCAGCCTGTCTCTTATGACAGCCACATTGAACCTCCAGCCACACCAAGAAGCCATCAGCTTGTGTCACATAAGGACCACCAAGTAGCTGTCTTGGGGCCAAGACAACCACAGATGTTGGTAGTGTTGGGTTAGAGACCCTTGTCTTGCCAAGAGTTGGAAAAAGACCCATCCCACATGCATCTCACATCCAAGCCATTAAGTAGTAATACATTTCTGGGCACTGCTCCTCTAGGCATGTTTTGGTCTCCAGGATAAATTTTCTTCCATTCTCCTCCTCCATCCACAAAATCATCCTGATCTCCCATAGAATACCCCCTCCATCTCCAGGGACATCTGATCCTAGCATAGGTCAAGACATGTCTGGCTGTAACCTTCAGAAAAACTAGAGAGCACATTTCAGCTCATCCCCCAGCAGCACGGACCAGAACAGTTGCTGAGAGGCATGAGCCTAGAGGATCTGGCCTGACTCTCTCGACCTTTGCAAGCTGACAGCTCCATCACCCCAAGCTGTGCTCTGGAGATCTCAAGCACTGTGGTCATTCTAGCCAGAAAAAATGCTCAAAAGGCAGAAGAGACTGAAAGAGGCAGTTGGAGATTGTACACTTCATGCCTGCTAGAAGCATCTGTTATTTGGAACAGATGATGACGAGGAGACAAAAATAATCATGAGATTCCAGAATCTCTCTCCCTGCCCCTCCAGCTTTTGGGGGGCTTATGTATGAAAGAAAAAGCAGCTAATGTAGCTTTTGGGCAAGGGGAGAAAATAGGGGAAACCTGAATTACTTGCAAACTTTGGAGAAAGAGAAGGGAAAGGAAGAGGTGCACATATTACATATGCAGGAGCAGAAAGAGTTTACAGGGCTCATACCAGCACCCCAGCAGCTCCCATCTGCCTCTCCTTTTGCATCACTAATGCCAAATGCATGTTGCCTTTGGAACAGACACATGCAAAGAAGAAAGGTGCAGGGGAGATCAAAAGCAGAGCTCTTCAAAGCTGGTGGCCATGCAAGGGTTTTGACAGGGAAGTCCCATGACCAGATCTTCAGCTGCTACCCAGATGGATCGAACCACAGCTAGAAGCCAGAGCTCTGGGCAGAGAGGGGAAAAAATTGCAGCAGGTGCGGTGCAGGTTTGAGGCAGGAGGGTTGAAAAGTGCAAAGGAGAGAAATACAGCCAGACTCTAATTAAAACCCTTCCTAAAGCAGAGAAGCCAAAACCAACTCAACCACGTTGCTGCGCTTTCTTTTCCACAGCCTGGGGAGGTTTGAATAGATCCGATTCAACCCCCCCACCTCCCCATTATACAAAGAAAAATACCCCTTAAATTCACAAGAGGTACTTGGAACCTGAACCTCAGGTCTGAAATTATGCCCCAGGTGGAAGTGAAATGCCAACAACAAATACCCCCTGCCACTGCCAGTTTGGCAGGGGAAGCCTGGTGTCCAGCTCCGAGTCCTGTGGCTTCTAATCTCCTCCCCACCCTGGCTTAGAGTTGCTTTTCCAAAGAGCGTATTTGGTAGCCTGGAAAAGGAACATAAATCCAAGAGTGAGAGAGATCGTCCCCAGGGATCCCTCCTCCTGTCCCCCCACTGCTTCTCTGGGACCTGCTGCTTACCTGTTATCTCATCTGATCCTCAAAGAGCGAGCGATGATGGCAGCCAGTGAAGGGTTACTGCAATCAGCTATGTCCAGCACCCCATCTCTCCTCCTGGGGTCCTGCCAGCCTGGCCAAGGTAAAATAATCCATCGGGGGGAGGGAAGGCAGGTGGGTGGGGATGCCAGCCAAGCTCAGGGCATGGTGTTTCCCCTGAAAAGACAGCCTGCAATGGAACCAGTGCCAGCTGATGGAGTCCCAGCTGCTGGGAGACGAGGGGGGGGAGATTTCCCTGATGATGAGGGCAAAGAAGGAGGGAGGAGAAATCAAGCCAATTACTTTTTCCCTGTCATCAGTTCTATGCTAGCAAGAAGGGGAAGGCAGTGAAGGTTGGGGGAGAGGGGGTGGGGTGGGAACAGAACATGGCTTTAAACTACAGGAGCATGGACCCAGCTCCCGGCATGTGGCTGGCGAACTCTGCCCATCTCTGAACAGACTCCATACCAGAGCAGGATGCATTTCTCTGGGCCGTCTCTCCGGTCGCCCCCAGGTAAGCCCCTTATTTCCTGCCCCCATCGCTACAAGGATGGGCATTCTCTCTCCTATCCTCTCTAGCTGAAGAGAGCAGGGAAGAGGGTAAATAGGAGCAAAGGTGATTTTTCTTCCCCCACCCCCTCTCCAAGTCTATTGTCTGCAAAAAGCATCAGTGCCTCCCCAGTTTCCCCAGGCTGAGCTGTCTTTGTCTTCCCTCTCATCAGCTCTATGGTTATTAAGTAAATAAAACAATTTGTGACAGGAACCCAGTTTAAATTATTTATGCCAACAGAAAAATAAATGGTAATTACAACTACAGCTGCCTAGCCCCTCAGGCTGCTTCTGGTTATGCAGAGAGAGCTGACTTCTTGTAGTCTTTTTTTAAAAGAGATAAGGAGAAGGAAGAGGGAACCAAACTGGATATAATAGAAACCATGCAGAAAGGGTTTGGATTCCCAGGCAATGCCAGGGCATCACTGACCCTTGAAGACCCACCTTCTGGCTACTGCTGCTTTGGGGGGAAAAAAAAAAATTGAAGCAACCAGGATGTTCAGAGATGCTTTCTTACAAGGAAAAATTAAGAGGCCAGGGCTGTTCAGTTTAGACAAGAGATGCTCGAGGGGGGTGGCATGGGGATGTGAGAAGTGTTTCTCAAAATACTAAATAGTGAAAAGAAAGTCACCCGGCATTTATTACAGACTGTTTCTCGCCAGACAAGAGCGATGGGGTCATCAAATTAAGCTGATAGGATGTCAATGAAAAGGCAGTTCTTTTTCACCCAGCGTATCATTAGAGGGTGGCACTCATTGCCACCAGATGCAGTGGAACCTGAGAATTTAGCCAGATTCAGAAAGGGACTGGACACATTATTGAAGGAAAGAGGCATTGGTAGCTATTGATCAGGGGGGGCACAGCCTCTGAGACATCCCAGACCTTAAAATGCTGGAGGCTTCAACTGGGAGATGACCGGGGCAAAAACCCAGGTCAGACCCAGTTCACTCTCCCTGTCAGCATCCGCCCTCTGCTACTGTGTGATACAGGAGACTGGGCAAGATGGACCTAGGGTCTGACACAGAAACAACGGGTCTTATGTTTTTGCCCTCTATCTGACAAGATGATGCTAGAAGACTCCTTCTACTGGCAAACCGAGGTTATATCCCCACTGACCCGGTATGGTACCACACTCACTGTTTCCCTGTGGGAGATGTGCTATAAATAACTTGAAAAAATACCTCTGGGTAAAGGGAGCATGATTTAAGACACGGAGACTAGACATTTGCCACTTCCCACTGACTTCAGGATTAAAGGCACCACCTAGGCCAATCTAATTGGATCTGCCAAGAGAAGCAGAGGCAACAGCTGCTGACAACAGGACCCAGATCAGAGACGGTTAATCCAGGAGCGGGGCAAAACCCAGCCAACTTCTGGTGTTGCCATTGCACGGCTTCACCTAAGCATCAACAACACTTGTCCTCCTGTTAGAGTCACCATCCAAATTGACCCAAAGATTCACAGATTTCTCTCGCTTCTCTGACCCAACTACTGGCACATGTCGGCCAGCAGTGCAGAATGGGACCATACAAATTGCTAGTCAGGGTGCGGTCCACACTGGAGGTGGTTCTCTGGAAGGAGGCCAATGGCTTTGTCACCAGGCTCTTCCAACACCTGCGCTGTTGGCAGAGGTAACAAAGCCTGGATCTCCCTACCCTGCAGAAGGGAAAGCTGTCTGATGGTTGCCAAAGAGACTGGAGACTGGCAGCCAAACCAAACAGAAGTTAAACCCTCAGAGGTGTGAATGAACAGCAGGATGGTTCCCTCCTCATCAACTAGAACCTTCACAGAAATAGACCTCCCTCTCTACTCACCTCCCGTCATGGCTGTGCCTCTGCCTGGCTTTGCCTCCAGGAACGCACAGATTTATCTAGGAGTAACCATAAACCTGCTCTAACACCCTCATCATCACCACCATTTATCATGCCCAGCAGTGGGGCAGGGGTATCAATTGCTCTCTCGCAACAAGTCTGAGCCAAGAGGGTCAGAAGCCAAGGAAACTATTTAAGCTGGGGGATGATGCTAGTTCAGGGACAATGGGTATCAAGTGGATTTTCCCATGGATAGAAGTCCAGACTAGAAATCAGAAAGTGTTGAACCACAAGAGGTTTAGGAACAGAAGGAAAAGAGAAAGATACAGAAAGCAACACACAGCCACTAGTTTTAAGGTGGCACTTACAAGGGCAAAGACTGGCCTTTTGATGTGCCCTTCCAGATCATGGACCAAAGCCCACCAAGTAGAGCTATAAGCCCCTCAAGTACAGCTATAAACCCCCCTTGGTGAGGGAGCCCATTAAGGGCCCATCACTGATCATTGGAGACAACCAACAAGGGCAAAGAAAGGACATTGTATGCCTGGGATCAGACTGGGTGACCCAGAAGCTCCTTCCAAGGCTGGAAAGCTGGGACCTTCCAGTTCAGGTCACAGACACATCGGCCAGGCAGCAGCAAGCATGTATTTGGAAGGACGAAGGATGTGTTTGTCCTGAGCCTACTGTTGGGGAATCCTGAATACCCCTGACCCCTTTCTGTTGTGCTCGGTATGTCACTATATTCTCCTTCACAGGCCCTCTACTCCCAGAACCAGCTCAGTCTGAATCACAATGCTTAGCATTTGAAAGAAGGAAAAGGGTGAGGGACAGTTTCAAGGGAGACGAGATTCCCAGGCTAGGAAGCACACCCTGTGCTCATAAGGCAACCCCAGGAAAGAACAATGGTCATAGGTTGTGACTTGGTTTCCCCACTCCCTGCTCCACTAGCCCAGAGATCATTCTCTCAGACATGGGCAGGAATACAACCATTTGAACCTGAACTGTATACACCTCCTCCACACAGTGGCAGAGGGGTGGGAATCTGGAACTTGCCTCAATCATGAGGACAGATTCAGAGGGCCATGAGACCTCACCCCTGGCTGGGGAGTGGGTATATCTGTGTATTTTCTGCAGGCCATACTGTGCGATTGCTAATATCCCAATAAACCAGTGCATCATTTAGAGGAATTGGCTTTGGCTTCTCTTGTCCCGCTCCAGACCAAGTCAAAGCCCTCCAGAGTCCGGGGGGGGGGGACGACACACGACACTGTCCTGGCTATACCCCATCTCTCTCCCCCTCCCCCCCAGACATGGAAGTAGCCCTACAAACTGCAGCAGCATGCTCTGCTCTGCCTCCCATCCCCCTTGCAATTCACTCCTGTCCTTTCTCTCCTGTTCCTCACTGCCTTATGTCTAGAGGACTCTGCTTCAAGCACCCTGCTTCCCAGTACACTTCGAAAGCCACAAGTCCCCACTCCCACATCCACCCACACTCCCATCAGGCTTCTCAGGGCCCTGTTCATTCCACTTCCCACCTACCCAAGGTCAGTGGGCAGATTATTTCTGCTTCCAGGACTAGACGGTGAGAAGAACAGACATCATTTGTAGATGGAAACTTCTTTGGTTTCAGGGATGCTGCATCTAACTGGAGATGTGTTTGGTTTTTTTTAAATCCATAGAGAACATCAGAGTGGGGAGGAAACCATTTCCCTGCCAGCCCTGAGAGAGACCTACTGCCCCCCATCATTGAATGCAAGAGAGATGAGCTGGGCTACAGTCACAGCAAGGGCCAAGGCAGGACCAAGCTTCTAGCTGACACCAAGTTCCCCTCTCCTCCAAGCACAGAGCCAGTGGAGGGGATGGGAAGCAGGGGAAAAGAATTTATTCCCTCCTGGAGACCTCCCTTGAGTTATCCACCAAGGCAGGGCAAGCAGGGATATCAGCTCTAATGGCTGGGTGTTTTATATACATTATAGGCATCCTCCCAACCGACCAACCCCTGAGCAATCATTCTTCTGTGACCCCCACAGGGTAGGTGCATTATCTCTATTCTACAGACAGAATATCATATCTAGGGTCACACTGCACAAGACCATAGGAGCATAAGAATGGCCATGTACTGGGTCAGACCATAGGCCCACCTTACCTGGGCTCACATGTCACACCAGTCCTCAGTGGCTTCCTCCTTAAAGAAGGCTTATATTTTCACTTGGGGGGCCAAGACCCATGCTTTCCCAATGGTATAACAAATAGGTCTGTGTCACATGGCCACACAGAGCAGATACTGGAAGGGAAAGTGGCCTTGGCAAGAGCAGGGTTTTTTCCCCCTGCTCGCTCTCATTTGCAGCCTCTATCAGTAAAGGTCTATGAAGCTCCAAATGAGAGGCTGTGCCTATCATTCCCAGGCTCAATAGCTCCTGATCCCTCCTTCCTCCATGACTGTGTCCAGTCCCTTGGTGAATCCAGCTAAACTCTCAGCTTCTGCCACATCCAGTGGGAGCAAGTTCCACTCACTCATGACACTGAGTGAAAAGAGTGCTTTCTGTTCAGTTTGAACTGACTGCCTCCCAGTCTCATGTCATGATGCCTTGCTCTTGTATGGTATGGGATTATAAATCATAAATGTGTAGGTACTTTCCCTTTAACAACCAGCGTTTTGTAAACCTAACAGGCCAAGGGCAGAGCAAGGAGCAGAAGAACCCAGGAGTCCTGGCACCTATTCCTCTGGGTTTGAGAGGTCTGCACCCTCTCACAGACTACATTCCCCTCACAGAATGAGGGCTAGACCCAGCTCCTAGGATGAAACAAGCCAGGGGGTGCACAGAAGGGAGGGAGACTGACAAGATAGGCAAGACAGACTCACAAACATGACCCTGAGTGGCTGTGGACAGGGGACAAGTTAAACTCTGCACCTCTCAGTACACATCCAACCCTACAGCTCCTGCCCCTCAAAGTGTTACAGAGAGTGAGGCAGGACAATAGTTCATCTTTCCATTACAGGAGCAACTCTAGTAGAAAAACAGAGCCTAGATACTACAGAGATTCCCAGCCTGGGGCACAGCAAATCCCAGACTCCTGCACTGCAACCAGCAGCCTGGTACTTGTTACTTGATGCAATCAGTACCCCCAGAAAAGGGAAGTGCTGCTGCTTAGACAGTTTCCTTCCAGACAGTCAATCCAGCACTTTCTACAGATCTAGGAACAGACTGCACAGGGAAGAGACTCACCCAGCAGGCAGCACGCACCTTAAGACAGTCATGATCAGCTCAGCAAAACTGACTTCCTGCCTCCAGCTGCAGCCTCTTCAGTAGCCTGGATGGAATGATTCAGAGGGCATCAGCACCCAGCTTCCAGGTGCTAGGAAGCAGGGCCCTGTGATGCCTGTGGCAACAGCTGCAGATAATCTCCTAGCTGACTGAGCCATCTGCCCTGACAGAGCCCTCCCCTAGCCATCAGAGGCTGTGTTGGTGAAGGCTTGTGCACCTGAGGTTGTTACAGAACCAATTAGCCCTGCTGGCTACTAGCCTATACTTCGCTCAAATCATTTTGGGCAGCCTTGGAGGTGTGCTCCAGAATAGGGAGTCCGGGGGGAATCACCAGGCAAATGGATGCATCTATACACACAACTAGGGGAGGGGGGCAGAACGTGGGTTCCCTGGGGGAGGGAAGTCACCAGGCAAATGCACACATCTACACACTTACCTAGCTGAACACACACAGCTGGATTAACCTTAAGGCGGGGTTCACCAGGCAAACACAAGCATCTACATACATGGTTAGCTGCACATATACACAGCGAGATCAAACCCCTCCCTTTCTTCCCTGCCATCTTCACTGTGTCTGCTGGGACCAGGTCATTAAACAGACTCAGGACTTGATTTGAGCCAAGTGGGCACATGGCCCCATCTTCTAGCCTGATAACAAAGGGAGCTGTCTGCCAGTGGGGCCCTGGCCAAAGGCTGGGTAAACAATACCAAATGACATGGAAGCAACAGCAGCCCATTGCTTTCCTCTCCTATGTGCAGTTTCCCAAATGCTAGGAACTGGCTCTGTAATTGTAGCCTGCAGTACTTCTGCCCCCAGCTGAGATTCTGCCAGTTCTCTCAAGCTAAGTGGGGTCAGGCCAGGCCAGCTCAGGATTTAAACAGACCTATTTGGGGGACATGAAGCCAGACCCACCAGGAGAGCTATGAGCCTCCTTTGAGGGGCTCTCAACCCATCTGGAATGAAGGCTCCCCTCAACAGACTCAGGTATAGTCACAAGCACCCCTTGGAAAATGCCAGCTCTTAGCTGTCACCTCTTTTTTTTCTGACTCTAGAAAAAATACCAGGGCAAACTTCTGTGCCAAACAACTCAGAAAGCCCACAGAAGGGCAGCATCTCTGGGCTTCCTTTGTGAATAATATTTGTAGACCTTCAGTCAGGGATGATCCTGCCGCATCCTAAGCAGGGGACTGGACTAGAAGATCTCATGAGGTCTCTTTCAGTCCTACTTTCCTACGATCCTAACACTGTGAGGTCCCTTGTTGCAACCTTGTGAGGATCTCAGTGCACCCAGTTAGAATCACTGGACTACAGGGAGGTCACTGGAGGCATGCCAACAGATTACAAGGAATTCAGGAGGAGATATTCAAAACAAATTGAACTTGGCTGGCAGGCTACTAGGCTTTTTAACAACCCCTGTTCCCCCTGCTTTACCTTAGGCATGTTCAGGGGCTTTGTGTGTCTTTGGGCAGCATGCCATCGTAGGTGTGCTAGGGTAAGAGTGATGTTGTAGTCACGATGGTCCAGAAGTTACGTGAGAGGCCCGCATTTCTTAGGGTGACTCTTATCAGACTGTCATTGAGATAGTTCAACAAGCTTTTGAATGCAAGATGGTCTTCATCAATGGGGCGACTGTATAGTTAGGAATAGGTTAGACAAGGACCTGTCTGGTGTGGTTTGATGGGGGTGACCCTGCCTTGAGCAGAGGATTGGATGAGATGTGATTTACAGACAGCCCTACTGGCCTGAATGCTCTACAACTCTGTGATTACCTGGAAGGAGTGCACAAGGCTTGTAGCCCTGGAATAAAATGGAGGTGGGCTGTAGGTCTCCCATTGCTAAAAGATCTCCCCATTAGACGGCAGGGCCCCAAGCCCAAGACTAGCCTTGATTTTTCCCTCTGAGCAACACTTACCCTGATGCAGTAGGAGGTGCTGTCCCGGCAGAGGCACCTTTAGGATCAGATGGACTGTTGGGGAGTCCTCAACACCCTTCACCCCTCTTGGCTGTGCTAGGTGTATTGCTACATTCTCCTTCATAGGCCCTCTGCTCCCAGAACCAGTTCAGTCTGAATCACAATGCTTAGCATATGAGAAAAGGAAGAAGATGAGGGACAGTTTCAAGGGAGCCGAGATGCACAGACCAGGGATCACACCCTATGTTCATAAGACAACTCCTGGAAAGAACAATGATCACAAGTCATGACTTGGTTTCCCCATACCCTGCTCCACTGGCCCAGAGATCATTCTCTCAGAGACATGAATGGCAATACAGCCATTTGAACCTGAACTGTATACAACTCCTACACAATGGCAGAAGGGTGGGAGTCTGGAACTTGCCTCGATCATAAGGCAGATTCAGAGGGCCCTGAGACATGGCCACCCAGCAGCGAGTATGTCTGTGTATACTCTGCTGTATGTAGCTGCTCTTGGTCATGTTGCCCGATTGCTAATATCCTAATAAACTGGAGTCTAGTTTGCTGGAGCTGCCTTTGGCTTCTCTTGTACTGCTCCAAACCAAATCAAAGTCCCCAGAATCATCCAGGATGTAACAGTACAAAATCAAGGGTGTTACTACCCCTGCTTAATAAAGCTCCAGGCAATCCCCTTGTCCACCAGCCACCTCCTGGCTTTAGGCTTCAGCAATAACATTCCACCTGTTCCTTGCAATTGGGCAGTTCAAGAATATGTTCTCAAGTGGCTCCTGTCCAGACCTCCATGGGCACTTAGGACACCAACACGTCTCTGCCAACTGCCCTGGTACGCTCTTTGCACATCCTCTGAGTTGTCACATCACATACACTGCCCTTCTCTAGAGATATTCAATGACACAGCTGCTAAAACAGCAAGATTTTAAGGGCATCTCATCCCCCCCAAATGCTGCAGCTGCACAGACAACAGGCCTCATTTCCCCTGCCTTGAACACAGTGGGAACAGTGGACTCTGGATGCTTCTGAAACTCAGAGATGGGTCCTCTCTGCAGACTACAGCCTCACCTACAGGCAGGACCTTGTCACATGGAATTAGGAGCATATAGTGGATTATTTTTTTGGACAGGCACAAAGTGCCAGGGGAGTTTTGTGACCACAGGAGTTCAGGGTGTCTCTTTTAGGTCTCATTTAAAAAGACAGCGCTTCCAGCAACATGGTGCCTGGTGCTAGCTTTCCAGCTCACTCTAGACAGGGATACACCTTCCCAGTTTAGTGCACCACTATCTCCGCAGGAAAAGCCTTGACCTGGGTTAATAATCATCCCTTCAGCCCTCATTTGTTCCTGACCAGATTCCCACCCACCAGCTGACCAGCCCTGGCCCTACTGATCTCGTCAGCTTGTATGAGACCTACCACTCCGGATCTGACAGCTACAAACTTTGGCACTGAACTGCAAGGTTCCCTACAGGAGTTAGGGTCCTCATCAGGGGTTTTTCTGGAAGACAGACAAATTGGGGACCAGCTGTGTCACTGCCATCAGTTTCATGAAGTAGAGACAGCCTTTTAGACTGTAAGACCTACCCTCCCAGGTAGATAGTTTTAAAATGTAAGTGGAACAAGAATCAAAGGAGGGTGCCACTACCACTGCACCCGTCTGGATCTGCCCCAAGCTACCTGATTTAGTGGCAAACCTATTTGCTGTCTCTGCTAGTGACTCCCCCCGCCCTGACTCCTCCTCTCAGTCTGCTCCTGTATCACAGTCCTTGGGGTGGGTGTCTGAGTTCCTTACACATGGCATGGTTCACACAGCCATCCTTCTCCTCCTCTGAGCGGCTGATCTGTGGGGTCACTGCCAAAACACTTCTAGCTCCAAGATGCTGAGGATGCCCAGGTAAGAATCTCTTTGCTCTGTCTGAATCACTTCTGCATTCAAGGCTGTAGCACAGACTGGCTGGACAGGGAGGGAGGGAGGAAAAATAAGGAGGTGGAAACAGCGTTGCTGATGAAGTGGGGTGCCTCTGAGTCAGGAGTGAATCATGCCCTGGCATGACGCTAGCAGAGGAGAGGAAGGGGACCTCGTCATCTTGGCTCATTTCTCTGCCACCTTCTATCTGTATCCAGCCTTTTTCCAGCAAAAGGAAGAAGCAGCCAATCTCCTTCCCCACACAAAATGAAGCTGGAATTCAGCTGTGAAGGTAAATCCCTGATGGAGACAGAAACTCCCCAAAGAAGTGGGAGCATTAGCCCTGTTTTTGGTAGCCTGAAGGGAGCTGCGTGAATGGAGAATGAGTCTGCTGCACAGCGCCTGGCTCTCTAGCTCAAGCAAGTGAAACTTTCTGTGACTGGCACCGGAAATCACTGGGCTCTATCGAGGGCGTCAGGAGGCTCTAAGCTGTCAGCCCAGCAGTGGTGCCACATGGCAACATCACCCTTGCAGGGCTCCCAGCCCATCAAGAATTTGTCATGACTGTTTTTGAGAGGGGGATAAACAGGAGTTGCAGACACTCCATAGGTCCCAGATGGGTTTGTGACAGACCAGGGGCTAAACCTCAGGACCCACAGTCTCTTGCTTCAGGTGTCAAACCAGCTCCTCTGTCTCAAATGATGTCCCCAGCATCAGAGCCAATTATATGGCCCAATCACCCCTGTTTCCTAGCGCTGTTTTGGACATGCATCTTCCCGGAGTTATTTGCTCTGGGCAGGCAATCTTCCCAGAGCAGGGGGGCTGGACCCGATGATCTCACAAGGTCCCTTTCAGCCCTAAATTTCTGTGAATCTGTGTATTAAACTACTCTAGAGCCATCTCCACGTCTTTCTACTTCAGATTCATTTGCAAGGCACCAGAGGGCAGAGATGAGATAAACCACCCTCTCCTTTCACACAGCAGGGACAAGAGGGGTGGATATATCCTTTCCTGGGGTGAGGGGGTGGGGTGACCGTGTGTATCCACTTTAGGCAGACCCAGTGGCTGAGCTGGATAGCTGGCCAAGTGCTTGCAGTGATCTCAGTCCACTTTCTCTAATTAACTGAAAGCCAACTGCTGAGATGCTGCAGCTTAACTTGCTTTCCTGTGGGGAAGGAACACCAGTGGAGGCTGTACGACATGCATTCCCCCTGCAGCTACTCCTGTAATGACAAGGAAGGCAGGGAAAGGAAAGAGGGGAGGGGACAGGATAAAAGATCCATGTGTTCAAGGCTTAATCAGTGGCAGAAAACAAGTGACAGATCTCTGCTGGGATGGCTGACTCTGCAGGCATTTGCTGTGCCATGCTGAACAGGAAGCCAATGACAGACAAGGATCTTGAACCCAGGGGCACCTATATACGTGCCAGACGTCTGCTCCAATGTGTGCCAATTAGCACGCATCACAGCAGACTCAATTAATCAAGTCTGCTGAAGCATGCTAATTAGTATGCTCCAGCAGCTTCTGTCACATCTATTCAACATCCCTGTGCTTCAAAACAGCAGCAGGGGCACTTTAAAGTTCATCAAATGAGCTGTAGTTAAAGTGACCTTGCCGCCATTTTGAAGTGCATGACACTGAATACATGTGACACTTAGAGTGCTTTAATTAGAGCTGCTCTAATTAAAGCACCCCCACTCTGGAGCACATGTATAGATACCTCAGGTGTCCGGGCTGCTGGTCCCCCTTGATATGGAGGGGCTTCCATATGAGGAGACACTAAGACCAGGCCCGTTGCATTTAGAAAAGAGAGGGTTAAGGGGCGACATGAGAAAGGTTTACAAAACACTAAATGGTGAAGAGAAAGTCCACAGGGATTTATTATTGACTCTCACCAGATAGGAACGAAGGGTCACAACTAGTAGGGTGTGAAGCTAGTAAGTCATTGGTTTAAGATGAACACAAGGCAGTTCTTTTTCACCCAGCATGTCATTAAAGGGTGGAACTCATTGCCACCAGATGTGGTAGATGAGAGTTTTGTCAGACCCAAAAGGGGATTAGGCACATTCTTGCAGGAAAAGGTCACTGGTAGCTATTGAGCATGGGAGTTAGGGGCATGGCCTCTGAATCAGAACTTCCTAGACATTAAATGCTGGAGGCTGCAAGTGGGAGAGGACCAAGGGAAAAAACCTGGGTCATGCCCAATTTACTCTCCCTTTCAACACCTGTTCTCTGCCACTGAGACACAGGAGACTGGAGAAGATGGAGATGACCCAATAAATGGCAGTTCTTATGTTAACTGACCTGCTTCCCCAGTCCTGCCAAGGACATCCCCATTCCCCTCTGCTTGCACCAGTGAGTGCTGGCCTCCTGGCTCCTTCTTGCTGCCTCTGCCATCACCGCTTCCTTCCCACCCACTCTGGGTCTTCTAAGGTTTCCTAAATAAGAGGCAGAGATGCTTGGATTGACTTAGGGAGATGATTTGAGCAAATCAACCAGCCAGGCTGGGAACTACACCTCTCCTTGGAGGCAAATTTCCTTCAAGCTCAATGGATGCAAAAATCCAGCTTTCTTTGACAAGGAGGCTTGGAAACCCAACAGCCAGGTGCTGGGTCTAGGCAGAGGAAGCAGGGCTCACTGTGTTATTAACAGAACTCCCCAGGGTGATGGAAGAAATCAAGAGCCCCGAGAGGGACGGGTGCAAAGAGAAGCAGCTACAGGTGGAGAGCAACAGCAGAGGCATAATGAAGCAGCCAGGCCCCTGGGGCAGCTGCACTGCTGGCACATCTGTGCATCTAAGATGGCAGCTGATATTTTCCACCCTCCCCCACAAACAAAGTCAGTGCCCTGGTCTCCCCACTCTGCTGATGCTATGGGGCAACAGGGAAAAGGTGGGGGCCACCAGAGTTATAAGGTGAGGGACATGTAGGCAACAATAAGCAGGAGCAGACCATAGGGGATGGAGGTGAATCAGTGTGTATATATGTGGGGGGTGTGCGGGCCGGGAGCGATCCAGGCCCTTTTTGTGCTCTGCGCGGGCTGTGGCCAGCAGCCCGGGCACATGGGGTCGGAGAGAACGGGCGACACGCTAGAATTAGGCACAGATGCGTAATGGTTGATTTAAAGATTGTTTACTTGCACCGAAGATGGTCGCAGTGTAGGCTGGACAGTTTTCCAGGCACAGCTCCGATTAAATCCTCGTTTGAGGACTACAACAAGCTCGTTCTCTCCCACGGAGTTGTTGAAGCTCCGTGGGTCCGCTTATTCACTCACAATTCACTCACACGAAGTTTGCTAGGCTCCGTGGGTCCTTTTGCGCGCAGGGATTCAAAGTGAAGAGCTCTGAATAGACTCACACGAAGTTTGCTAGGCTCCGTGGATCTTTTTGTGCACAGGGAAGAGGGATACGTTGAGGATTGCGCTCGGTGACGGGGAGAGGCTAGAGGCTGATCAGACCCCTGTTGCCTGCTTGATATTCACGCTGGGTCCAATAGGCTCCACAGCTCTTAGAGATCTTCATGAGACGTGAAGTCTCCTCCTCCTGGTGTTTGTGGAGTCCTCCCTTGCGGGGGTTCTCCTCGGAGTTCTCCAAGTTTTCCAAGTTCTCCAACTTGGGTGGAAACCACCCAAGCCTTTTATACGGCTAGCAAGCCAATCCCTAGCCGCCACATGTGAATAATCTAGAACTGGCCAATAATGGGACCCAAATTAGCATACAAATGGCGGGAACTCTTTGCAACGAGCATTTCTCAGATGCAAAAGAAATGTACACTGCAAAGAAAGCTACAAATTTGGTGGGAAAATAATTCAGTGGTGCCAAAGCGCACACACAAACAAAAATCACAACTTTGGGTTGTGACATCCCCCCCTTGCTGAAGGCACAGCTGAATTATGCTGTACACTTGTATCTAGAGTTTTGTCATGAGTCGTCAAACGAACAAACAAACAAACATAAAATTCGCTGTCCTGGGATTGAGTTACATACATAATAATCAATAAACAATAATCAACATAAACGCATCATTAGATTCACAACAAAACTGCACGATCAGGGCTTCAGTGGGCGTCATGGCGAAGTTGTACGTCAGGCCCTCACTTCTCGGTGATGTTATCCTTCTCAGGGCTTTTCTTCACCATGCACTCTGAATTCCGGATCTATAAACAAAAGACTCTCAAAAAAAAAAAAAAA
>NW_005842065.1:1327370-1335314 GCF_000455745.1 Alligator sinensis | reverse complement strand
AGCCAATAATGGGGCTCGAATTAGAATACAAATGGCGGGAACTCTTTGCAACGAGCATTTCTCAGATGCAAAAGAAATGCACACTGCAAAGAAAGCTACAAATTTGGCGGGAAAATAATTCAGTGGTGCCAAAGCACACAAAAACAAAAATCACAACTTTGGGTTGTGACAGGGGGGAAGGGCGTAATTAGTAGAAGGATTAAATGATAGAAAAGCCAAAGAGATTGAGGGGAAATCAAAGATGTGGGGAGTTGGAGAGAGGTGGGGCAAGTGACAGGGGAAACAGGAGGAGCTCCAAAGGGATTGGAAAGCATCAAACCCCCTAGCTTCCAGCACATCTGGTCCATCTCTAGTCAGAGGGTGGCTTCTGCCTCTTGACATAGCTGGGCTGAGAGTAGCAGAGAAAGTCAACACTGAGCCACATCCCCACACATAGGGTCACAATGTGAGACTAGCAGATAATTTAAAATGAACACAAGACAGTTCTTTTTTACCCAGTGTGGCATTAAAGGGTAGGACCTGCTGCCACCAGATGTAGTGGAAACTGAGAGTTTAGCCAGATTCACAGAAGACTGGACATGTTCTTGGAGGAAAGGGGCAGCAGTAGCTATTGAGCATGGCAGCAAGGGGCAATGTCTCTGAATTAGAACTCCCCAGACCTTAAATGCTGGAGACTGCAAGTGGGAGAGGAACGGGGGGAAAAACCCTGGTCAGACCCAGTTCACTTTCCCTTTCATCACCTCCTCTCTGCCCTGGTGTGACACAGGAGACTGGGCATGATGGACCTAGGGTCGGACTCAGAAAATGGCTGGTCTTATGTACTGCAGCACAGCTCAGGAAGCCTTCAGCTTCATACAACCACACCACACTGCCAACAAGGAAGACATGGAGAGTCCCAGGCACCAGGGGAGTCTCTGGAAATCCCTAACCCCCCACTGCATGCTCGAATGCGTGAGTAACATCTCTACTCCATAAGACAACAGAGCTGTGTGTGTGCGTGTGTGCACAGCAGTTTCCTTTAATTGTTGGTTCACACGGGGACAGCGTAGGAGTGTTAGGAAAACAGAATGACACACAAGAAGGAACCCTCTGGGGTGGCTGTGTCTGCAAGAGAGAGAGAGGAAAAAGACAGCTTGTAAATACATGTCTGGGACATTGTTTGCGGTCTTTGCAGATAACAGTAGGCATGGGGAGCATATGATAACGCACATGCAAGGGGGGAGCATGTGCACGTGCTATGGGCAATATCATATGTGAAGTGTGTGGCTGGGAATCCTAATGTGACAACAGCACGTGTGTTTTGTGCAAGAAGCATCAGGTTGGGACCAGTTCTAGCTACAAACCTCAACTGGGGTGCTCTGATTTAATATGCACGATCTTGTCTCAGGCAGGGGATTGGACTAGATGACTTCTAGAGGTCCCTTCCAGCCCGACTTTTCTGTGACTGTGATATGAACTCAAGTTTGGAAAGGACAGGCAGTTGCATGCTAGATGCCCTGTGAAGATGCTCAAAAAGGCTGGTCTTCCATGGCAACCCTAAAGAAGTGGGGCTGGAAGGGACCTCCAGAGGTCGCATCCGGTCCAACCCCTGCCTGAGGCAAGGTCAACCCTGCCCAAAACATCCCAGACAAATCCATCAAGAATGGATCAGCATCATTATCACAATGATCCATCATCATTCGTGACTAACATCATCTGAATCTGACATAGGTAAATCAGGGGAGCCACAGTGGCCAACATCCTCCTGCTGTAAAAGGTTCTTAATAGACACTTGAGAGATCCCAGGTAGAGGCCATTCAAGGAAAGCAACCCCCCCACCCCAAAATTGGTAGGGGGGGGGGTGGAATTCCTTCCTGATCCCGCACCTGACTTTGTTTTATGACTCTGACTAAAAGAAAAACAATTAATTACAGGACTCAAGTAAACAGGGTCTTTTGATTGTTTTTGGCTCATTTGCTGCATTTTTTTAAACTTAATATATAAATCGAGCAAATGAGTGCACGCTTCAATTAAGTTATATTTTGTTCTGCTTTAATCTTAAACTAAACCTTCTAGTGCTGTCCCCTGCCCCCAAGCATATTAGTAAATCTTCTAGTTTCTTCTTAACTGGAAAAAAAAAACAAGTGTTGTGTTCTATGGGATGCGGCAACACCCCAACAGCAGCCCTCTTTTTAAAATCCTAGATCCACCCATAGCTGTGACAATGGGGTGTGTGTGCATGCACATGTATGTATCTATGTGTATATGTGTGCGCGCACATGTATGTTCATGTGTGCGCGCACATGTGCAGGTGTGTGCATTCATATATGTGCATGTGTAGTATGTGTGCCTGCATGTACATGTGTGCATGCAGGTATGTGTATGCACGCACGTGTGCATTTGTGTGTATGTGTACACATGTGTGTACATGTACGTGTATTTGTGTGCACATGCACATTTGTGTTTATGTACACACATTTGTGTGTGCACATATTTATGTGTATGTGCATGAAGGTGTATATGTGCATGTGTGTAGTAAACTGAGCAAAAAAGATCAATGCCATGCCATTTACACTCAATGATATCTATACAATCAAGCTGAAGTATTCATCTAGCATGCATTGCCACACCTTCTGGGCATCTCATCATGGTTGATGTCTTTATCCTCGCCCCCTTCCCAGTGATATTGGCTCTTGTTGTTATCCCATTGGACAGGTTCCCTGAAATCTCAAGCTACTGCAGCAACCACTGGACCATTGCTAGTCTGACACTCCATGCTGTTAGTGCAAGGGAGAGATGACAGACACTATTTGAGAGTGTCCAACAGCATGGCTGCATGTGCACACATGTGCAGAAAGGTGAAATGGCATGTGCATGATAGCGCTCTGTGTGTGACCCATTCATCCCTAGTACTTCTCCCTCTAGGTCTGTGCAAAGTCTGCATCAAGAATGCAGCGAAAGCTCTGGTCTGGCACCAGCTGATCCTTTGGAGGTGCTCCAGGACTCCAGGCCCAGACTTCCCCAGCAGCAGCTGCTGTAGAGAATAGTGTAGGATCCCTGGCTGTCGAATCCTGGCCCCTGAAACATCTCTGTTTCTCAGAGCCTCTGTTTTGCTGACAGAAAGCAGAGCCGACAGATCAGCTGGCGCTTGAGACTTTGGGAGTGGTTTTTTTTGTTGTTGCTAAATGAGTGCAATTCTCTGGAGCTGACTCAAAGTAAATGAAACACTTTTCATAACACCTCCAACCCCACCAGCAGAGAGGAAACCCTAAGAGAGCTCAGCTGAGGCTGCCTCCCATGGGCCAAGAGGGGGAGAAGCTTAAAGGCCAAGCCAAGACAAATGCAGGATCCTCTTGCTTCTCACATCCTCCCTCACCAAGCTCTTTAGGTGTCAGCTCTCCTGTCAGCCATCCTGAGCCTTCTACTTCGCTCTCTTCATAGGACATTAGCAATTGCTTGTTGAAAGCAGGGCAGCAGCAGTGGGAATGCAAGGGTGAAATGGTTTAGGGCTAGCCACCCCCAACCAGAACCAGCTTCCTTTCCTGGGCAGCTTAAAGAAAAACCTACACTTAAGTCTTCAACCCAACGGGAGCTGCTAGAAGCCCTGCTCCTCCACATAGGCTGGTGACTGGAAAATGGGGTTGTCAGCTTCCATTTGGTTGCTAGGACCCAAGCATGGGGTGGTTAGGATTTGTTTGGAATCAGGTTTGACTCTCAGAGGTCTTTGGTGGAGCAAAGGCTGAACAACACCCAGTTGTGTGGGAGAAAGCTGGCTATTGATGGTGTCTTGTCCATGAAGGCTGCCTCACTGGGTTCAGATTAAGGGTTAGAAAGCAAGAGGAAGACAGGATGACATCTGGGGCAGCCTGGACCCTCTATGAGGGGGCCAAAATGGCTTGTTGGCAATAAGAGAGGGGGACTGGGAAGGATCCTGGCTGCTCTTAGCCTGATGGCAACAACAGTGATTAGGAGCCTGGGACACAAGACTGATGAGGACAAGCTGAAAGAACCAGGGTGACTGAGTCTGGAGAAAAGAAGATTATGGGGGGGATCTGATCACATCACTTCCAATCCCTGAAGGGCAATGACAGATAAGATGGAGATTTTTTTTTTCTCTGTGACCACAGGGGACAGGACTAGGAGCAATGGCCTCAAGCTGCACCAAGGGAAACTGAGGCTGGAGGTAAGGAGGAACGTCCTAACTCTGAGCAGAGTCAAGCATTGGAACAGGCTGCCCAGAGATGTGGTGGAGTCTCCATTCTTGGAAGTTTTCAATGGCAGGTTGGACAGACATGGGGTTGGGATGGTTTAGTTAGGGCTGATCCTACCTTGAACAGGGAGCTGGACAAGATAACATTACGAAGTCCCTTCCAGCCTGACTTTCCTATGCTCCCATGATGCAAAAAAGGCAAGAGCTTCTGACGTCCTGTGGCCACATCTAGTTATAGGCCATCTGGAAGTGCAAGCAAGAGCAAATGCAAACTGTCCCCATGAGCCCTCCCTGCAAATAGAGACTACAGGTCTCTCTTTCTCATTCAAGCAACGCTGTTAGCAGAAGGAGGAATGAGAGGGGAACTTGCTTGCATTGTACCATCTCCCACAGGAGAGATCAGCCTCCAGGAATGCAGAGCTGATGCCTCTCTGACCAAATCTGGCAAAGATCCAAAAACCCAGAGTCCCAGATTCAACTCAGAACTAGATGCCAAAGCAGATGAGCCAGGAGAATAGTGAATGGAAGTTGATGCCTCTGATGTTCCTTGGTCTGTGATACCACCATGTGGCCAGCAAAGAGGACTGCAACTAGAGGAGAAGGGATGAGAAATGGGCCATATTCAGACCCTGGCCATGGCTGCCTTGACTCCATGGAGGTGACCCCAACATAATCAAGAAAATGCCATTGCTTCCTGTAGCACCAACATCAGGCATGTCCTGTTAGGGCTGGGAATCATCCTTGTTTAAGACCTCAGGGTCACATCACAGCTGTGCACCAACCTAGTTTAATGGGACCTTGTCACATCACCAGGCCATTAAATACAGGGTCATGCATTATGCTGCTGTTAAGGTTAGACACAAAGCCATCACATATGTCAGTTGAGTCATGCCGCTGATGCAGGCTGAGCCATTGTTGCCATGGCATTGCTCGAGGCACTGTCATCACTACTGTCATCTTTAAGGCCTTCTAGAATCATCTGTCAGGCCCCAAAACTCATGAGACAGACTTACAAATCATGAGGACTCACCAAGTGATGGGATGTTATACCTGCCTTCCAGTTAATCAGCCTTAACGCTTTCAAGAACATAAGAACATATGAACTGCACATCCTTGGTCAGACCCTAGGTCCATCTTGCCCAGTCTCCTGTGTCATACGGCAGCAGAGAGCAGATCCTGAAAGGTAAAAGGGAGAGTGAACTGGGTTGGACCAGGGTTTTTTCCCCACTGTTTACTAGACCTTAAACACCTCCAGCATTTAAGGTCTAGAAAATTCTGATTCAGAGGCCGTGTACCTCACTCTCATGCTCAATAGCTACTGATGCCTCTTTCCTCCCCCCAAAAAAGGGTCCAATCCCTTTGTGAATCTGGCTAAACTCTCAGCTTCCACCACATCTGGTGGCAACAAGTTCCACCCTTTAATGATGCACTGGGTGGAAAAGAACTGCTTTGTGTTAGTTTTAAACTGACTACCTACTAGTTTTCATGATGTGACCCCTCGTTCTCATCTGGCTAGAGACAGTTAGTAATAAGTCCCTGTTGACTTTCTCTTCACCATTTAGTGTTCTGCAAACCCTTCTCATGTCCCACTCAAGTATCTCTTTTCTAAATTGAACAGGCCTGCCTTGGTAGTCTCTCCTCATACAGAAGCCCCTCCATAGCACTCTTCATCCTCACTGTTCTTCTCTGGACGTTCTCTAGGTCTTTATCCATTTGGAAGGTGTGGGGACCAGAACCGGGCATAGTCTTCAAGGTGTGGACACACCACAGACTTAAAAAGGAGCATCATGATGCTTACTATTTTGTTTGCAAGCTTTTCTCTGCTACTACAGGGCATAGAAATGTGCTCTATTTTTTAAATGCACTTTTTATGAGGCAAGATCTGGGGGCTTTATAAGCTACACCCCAGCTCCTGAGAGCCAGCCACACCATGTCTGGGCAGCTTCTGAGTCTCCATCATACTGGCTGTCCTTGCACATGAGGCGTCATTATGGTGGTGTCTGAGGTACCAACACTGCCATGACAGCCTTTGAGGAATCACTGGTAAAGTGTGGCCTTTAAGGCCCAGATATCAAGTCTGAGATCATGCTATGACAACAGCTATGTCCAAGGCCCCACTGGGATGACCTCTGAAACATCCAAGGTATTTGTGCTGCATTTCAAGACAGCACCATCGGAAACACTTTTTCCAGCTGGGCTTGACGCTGGTGTTATGACTGTGTTTTTCGGAGCTGTCATCACTAGGAAATGCCATAGAAAGGGATCTCACATGGCCATCTCGTCCAGCCCCCTACTCCAGGCAGGATCAGCCCAGACTAAACCACCCCAGCCCAGCGTCTGTCCAACCTGCTGTCAGACAGTTCCAGGGAGGGAGATTCCACCACTTTTCTGGGCAGCCTGTTGTAATGCTTGACCACACTCATAGTCAGAAAGTTCCTCCTCATAGAAAAATCATAGAGAAGTAGAGCTGAAAGGGACCTCCAGAGGTCACATTGAGTCTAACCCCCTGCCTGAGGCAAGATCATCCTTATCCAAACCATCCTATGCAATACAGAATCTAATCTCTCCGTAAGACTACTAACAACCCTAACATAATACCAGACATCACACATGAACCTGCCACAGGGAAAGCAGGAGAACCATGGCAGCCAACCCACACATTTTTCTTGCTTTTAATATACCCCCAAATACAATACACAACTTGTTTTTGGAAGTCAGCCTGAAGAAATTTGTTTTTCCAGAATTATGGCAGCAGAGAGAAGGGACAAAGCTTAATCTTCAGCTGACTCACCCTTCCTGTCCTACTACCTTCAAACCCTAGCAGCTGAAGACTGGTCTCCAGCTGTGGACTTGAAAAGAGCTAAAGGGCTGTGAATATAAGAGACCAGAAGCCTTAGCAGAAACCAACATTCCCCCTAAGAAAAGTCTGCTTCATTAGCGAAACCCCAAGACCATTAAAAAAGAAGAAAGCATGTTTACCACTGGTAAAGTGAAGAACAATGGGCCATGAACTCAATGGGCCACTGACTCTTTCTACAATGCAGTCATCATCCCCACCCTCCTGTACGAATGCGAAATGTGGATGACTTACCATTGTCACCTCAAGAGCCGGGAGAGGTGTCACCAATGCTGCCTCCAGAAAATCCTTTGCATTCAATGGGAAGATCACAGTGGAACTGCAGCATCCTTGCCAAAGCCAATATTACTAGCATGGAGTTGGAGATCCTCACACACCAACTTCACTGGACCGGACACTGTGCATAAAGGCCTGACTCTTGACTCCCAAAACAAGTGCTCTGCTCCCAGGTCAGTCGCAGCCTGAGATCTCGCGGCAGCGGCCGAGGAAACCGGACAAGGAGGCATGGCAGGCGTCCCTCAAGACAATGGATGTCAACAGCAAGAGTTGGGAGAAGCCGACTGCTCAGCGACTCCAATGGCGCCGCAACCTCCACCAAGCGACAGCCCCTTTTGAGGTGACATGTCTTGCCCTCGAAGCAGAGAAGAGAAAAGAAGAGGAGAGGAGCCCCAACCTGCAGCCTGCTCTCCTCTAAGGAAAGACCTCTAACTTCTGCGGGATCAAGGACTGGACTCTTCAGTCATCTCAAAACCCATCAACAGGCCACGGGACTGCCCTCGAATGGAGAGAGTGGCAATGACGCCACCACCCGCAACTGGGTAATAGCTGATCAGATACACGACAGAGCAGGAGGTGCGTGGTATGTGTATAAATTACGGTAATCGCCCCTCTCCCCCCC
>NW_005842065.1:1312896-1327354 GCF_000455745.1 Alligator sinensis | reverse complement strand
GTCCCTCGTTAGCCATGGCGGCGAAAAGGCCACGTGACCCCCCCTATAGAGGCGGGGCGAATGGGAGGGGACAGGACCGGCCCCGTGAGTGGCTGCCCTGTGGCCACGCCGCCTCCTTCCCTCGGCCTCTGTGGAGACCGAGAGGCCGGGCTGGAGCCGACCATGGCGCCCAGTGATTTGATGGGGGCTGCCGAGGACCTGGCCGACCAGGTGAGGGGTAGAGGGCTCGGAGAGGAAAGGGAGGCAGCGGCCTCTAGGCCCGCCCCATGCTGGGAGGGGGCGGGGAGCCACGTGCCCCCCCTCCAGGTGGGAAATGGTTCGGTCCATCCCCCCGCCCCCCGGGTGCAATGGAGGGATGGGATCTACCACCTTCCCCAAAAGGGGAGTCCCACTGAGGACCGGGACGTGCCACCTATTCCTGCGGGGGTGGCATGTGCCACTACCTACCTTCCATCTGGGACTGAGGGACGTACCGCCTACTCCCAGGCGGGGCTGCACCACTTACTTGCCCCTGGCACCAGAGCAAAGGGGCTGGGGGCATACCACTTAAAATGGGGGGGGCTTGTATCCAAAATAGATCTACCACCTGCTTTTGCCCTTCCGGCCCTATGGAGATAGGAAATTGAAGGGAAGGAAGAGGCCTTGCCTATAGCTCTGTCCCCCCCAGAGGGGGACAACCCATAAAGAAGAGGAAGGCACGCCCCAATTCCCCCCCCGGCCCAGGGGGTGTGTGGAGCCCTTGGAACTCTGCCACTTGCTCCCCCTTCCCCCCCACACGTAGATGCAGCAGGGTGCAGGGGTGCATGGGAGAGCAGTCCCGGGGGGGGGGGCAAGGTATTGCCCCTCCCCCCACCTCCTCCCTGCCCATTTAGAGGGGGATCTGGAACTCTGTTGTGGATGGGGAAACTGAGGCATAGCACAAAGGAGCCAGTGACTGCTCTGGGTTTAGAACTGGGGGTTGTGGCTTCATGGAGCCTGGTTCATCCCTCTCCACCCTGGCCCCTGCTCTGGGGAATCAGGCTTCCCTGTTTTGGCAGGGATCATGGTCCAGTGGTTGGAGAAAGGCAGAGGGAACCCCTGACAGCTAGTGCCACTCCTGCCTCAGTTTTCCCATCTATAATACGGAATGGAAGCCTGTGACCCAGAGCTGCTCAGAACTCTAGGCAGGCCGGAAATGTCTTTTCCCCTGCCTGCCACAGGCTGCTGCTTTATAAGCCTAAGGGCCTGGAAGATGCAGCTGCCTGAGGCAGTAGGGAATGAACCATGCTGATCTGCTGGCCCTGCCAGGCCCACCGCCTTTCCACCCCTAACACCGCCCCCACCCCACACCCACAGTTCCTCCGGGTGACCAAGCGCTACCTCCCTCACCTGGCCCACCTCTGCCTGATCAGCACCTTCCTGGAGGACGGGATCCGCATGTGGTTCCAGTGGGATGAGCAGCGGGATTACATCAACATCTCATGGGGCAGCGGCCCCATCCTGGCCACACTCTTTGTGCTCGTCAACATGGCTGGACAGCTGGGTGAGAGCCCTCATGGGAGCTGGGCTGGCACATGAGGGCAGGTCTGGTTCAGGGCACTGCTCTGGAAAGAAAAGAGGGCTGGCTCGGGCTCGTCTAGCCCAGTGCAGTGCCAGCAGTTCAGAGCCTCTGCGTCTCTCCACAGCTGGCTGTGTGCTGGTCCTGGCCAGGAAGTATGTCCCTTATGCCTGCTTCGGCCTCTTTGGGATTATCTTCATGCAGGTGGGTCCCAGATGGGCTGGAGATTCCTTCAGGGGTTCCCTGGGTGCAGGGTAGTGGTGATAACGCCTGGGAAGACTTGGGTGGGGGTTGCTGCTGCACTGCATAGCTGGCTAGGAGTTATTCTGGCCCAGCTCAATTCTCCCCTCCAGGCTCCAGCATCCCCTCCTCTTAAAAAGAGGCTCCAATGGCCCCTGCTTGCCAAGGGGCTGCCAGGGTGCAAAGCCCTGGGATGAGGCTACATCTGTGACACAGGGCTCAGCCTGGGTTGTTTCTGTCTTGCAGACAATTGCCTACAGTATTCTCTGGGACCTCAAATTCCTTATGAGGTGAGTGATGCCAGCAGCAGAGTGGCTACAGAACAGAGGGAACAAGGTGGAGCCACGTCCTGTGTTTCTAAAGGGATCTCTGGTGTCTTGGGCTCATAGAATCAGAGCAATCAGGCTGGTAAGGTCCACAGGTAGCATCTCATCCAGCCCCCGGCTCAAGAAAGCATTAGCCTAAATTAAACCAGCTCAGCCTGGTGTCCGTTCAGCCTGTTCTTGGGCATTGCCAGGAATGGAGACTACTGTTTCTCTGAGCAGCCTATTCCAATGCTCGAGCCACCTCATAGCCAGAAAGTTCCTCCTCATCTCCAGCCTCAGTTTCCTCTGCTGCCATTGGAGACCATTGCTCTTAGTCCTGTCCTCGGTGGCCACAGACAAGAATCGATCTTCATCCCCCTTGCACCCCTCCTTCAAGGATTTGTGGCCTGTGATCAAATCCCCACTTCAATCTTCTCTTCTCCAGACCCAAGCAGCCAAGGTGTTCCAGCCTCTCCTCATTGGTCCTGTTCTTCAAGCCTCTCATCATTCATTAAATCATGGAGCAGGGCCTCATCCAGAGGTTATATCCAGCCCAACCCCCTTGGAGGCAAGATTATCCCCATCCAAACTAACCCAGACATGTCCTCATCCAGCCTCTTTCCTCAAACTACACAGTCAGTTTGGCTACAAAGGTCCATTGACCTCAGGCACCAAAAGCCCCAGAGCTGCCCCAGATAAAGCAGGGGGACTCTTTCTAACTGGTCCATATCTTGAAGAGCATAGAGCCCTGCACATAGTCTGCGCTGTGCTGCCCATGAGCTCTGGAAGCGGGCCTCTCCGTGAATAGTGCATGTGTGCACACACGCTGGTGATTGTGCTGGTATACACACATGTGCACATACACACACACACACACCCCACAGTCATCTCATACTGAGATTTACTCAGCTTCTTGTGATGGAAGAACATCAGACCTACTGTTTACTTGGTCTGACCATTGGATTGGACCAGGACTTTTCTCCCCTGTTCCTCTCTCACCTGCAGCCTCCAGCATTTAAGGTATAGGAAGTTCTGATTCAGAGGCTGTGCCAATCATTCCTGTGCTCAATACCAATGCCCCTTTCCTGCAAGATTATGACAAATCCCTTTGTGAATCTGGCTAAACTCTCAGCTTCCACTGCATCTGATGGCAACGAGTTCCACACTTGCATGATGCACTGGGTGAAAAACAATGTCTTGTGTTCATTTTAAATTTAACAGCCTACTAGTTTCATGCTGTGACCCCTCATTTTTATCTGGTGAGAGACAATCAATAATAAATCCTTAGTGACTTTCTTTGCCATTTAGTATTTTGTAAACCCTTTTCTTCCCCCCTCCACCTCAAACATCTCTTCTAAACTGAACAGGCCTGGCCTGTTACTCTCTCCTCGCATGGAAGCCCTTCCGTATCACAGATCATCATTGCTGACCATCTCTACTTCTTCTGTGTCCTCTCTGAGGTGTGGGGACCAGACCTGGGTGCAGTCTTCCAGGTTTGGATACGCCTTGGGTTTATAAAGGAGCATCCTGATACAGGCAGTCCTCAGACTTTTATGATGCAATTCGTTCCAGAAAACGGCATATTAAGTTGAAATATCATAACTCGGAACCAATTTTCCCATCAGAACAATGTCATAAATGGGGGATTGGTTCCTTTACAACGCTTGATGCTGCGTCCAGCTGGTAAGTCTGGTCTGGTGGAGGGAGGGGATTGGAGTTGGGGCTGGGGCAAGATGCTCATCTAGCGGCTCCTGCCGCTCATCCAGGAGGGCATGGGGGGAACGTATGCCCCCGGATCAGGGCGAGGCCAGGGCTGCACCAGGCTGTACTGGGAGTAGGGGTTATGCCCTCCCACTGCTCACCCAGCCAGGGTGGGATGGGTGCAGGATGGGGCTGCTGCAGTGTCTCCAGACAAGCGGCACGCAGTAGCAGGAACTGCCCCCTCCTCCGGCAAGCTGCAGCTCTGTCCCATGTTTGCCCTACCCCAGCTGGACAAGCAGTAGCAGGGCACGGGGTGGGGTATGTGCCCGTCTGGCAGGGCAGGTGTGGGACGGAGCCGTGGTTCGTTGTGGGGGGTAGGGGTGGCTTCTGGCACTGTGCACCACTTGTCTGGAGGCTGCACAGCGGCCCCGCCCCAGCTGGGTGAGTGGCAGGAGGGCACCCCCCGCCCTCCCAGACAAGCAGCGGGAGCTGCCAGACAAGCAACTTTCCCCAACCTCTCCTTCACTGCAGGGAGCCTTTATCTGCTCCCCCACACCCCTTCCTTTCCCCCTCCCCTTCCACCACATGAGACTTACCAGCCGGACACAGCTGTATCGAGCATCATAAAGTTGAAACCCATGTCGGAAGGTCAAAACAGGGGGTCAACTTATAAACTTCTTAAGTGCCATTTGTTGTAATTCAAAGTCGTAAGTTGAGGACTGCCCATACTTCCATTTTGTGTTTGCAAGCCCCTCTATGCCACTCTTCATCCTTAAAATCAAAAAATTGGGATTGGAAGGGACCTTAGGTGGCCATCTAGTTCAGCTCCTTGGTCAAAGCAGGACTGTCCCCAACTATATCCCAGCCAAGGTTTGTCTAGAGATTCCACCACCTCTCTGGGTAACCTGTCCCATTGCTTTACTACCCCCCTAGTGAGAAATTTCTTCCTAATATCTGATCTACATTTCCCTTGCTGCAACTTGAGCCCATTGCTCCTTTTTCTGTTATTTGCCACCACTGAAAACAATCTTGCTCCATCCTCTTTGGAAGCACCCTTCAGGTAGTTGAAGGTTGCTATTAAATCCCCACTCAGTCTTCTCTTCTGCAGACTAAATAAGCCCAGTTCCCTCAGCCTCTCCTCAGAAGTCATGTTCCCCAGCCCCCAAACCATTTTCATTGCCCTCCGCTGGACTCTTTCCAATTTGGCCACATCTTTCTGTAGTAGGAGGCACAACTGGACACAGACTCCAGATGCGGCCTCACCAGTACTAAAGAGGGGAAGAATCACTTCTCTTGATCTGCTGGCAATGCTCCTACTAATGCAGTCCAGTATGTCGCTAGCCTTCTTCATGATGCCTACACAGTCAGATGGATAGCAAATTGGCTGAGGGGCCACACTTAGAGTGGTGGTGGATGCATCATGTTTGACCTGGAGGGATGTGAGCAGTGGAGTCCCCCAGGGCTCGGTCTTTGGGCCCGCACTGTTCACTTTCTTTATTAGCGACGTGGACGAGGGGGTGAAAAGCACCCTGTTTAAATTCACAGACGACACCAAGATTTTGGGTGAGGTGGGCACACTAGAAGGGAGGGACAGGATACAGCTGGACCTGGACAGGTTACAGGGGTGGGCAAATAAGGATAGGATGGGATTCAATACTGACAAGTGCAGGGTGCTGCACTTGGGCAGTAAGAACCAGCAGCATACCTATATGCTGGGGAACTCTCTTCTTGAAAGCAGTGGCAGAAAGAGATCTTGGAGTCATTATCGATTCCAAGGACGCGGTCAGTAAGGCTAACTGCACCTTGTCATGCATCCATAGATGCATCACGAGCAGGTCCAAAGAGGTGATCCTCCCCCTCTGTGCGACATTGGTCGGGCCACAGTTGGAGTACTGTGCCCAGTTCTGGGCGCCGCACTTCAGGAGGGATGTGGACAGCATGGAGAGAGTCCAGAGGAGGGCCACTCGCATGGTCAGGGGGCAGCAGGGCAGGCCCTACAAAGAGAGGATTCGGGACCTGAACCTGTTCAGCCTGCACAAGAGAAGGCTGAGAGGGAATCTGGTGGCCATCTATAAACTTACCAGGGGGGACCAGCGGGGAATGGGAGAGACCTTGTTCCCCCGAGCACCTCCCGGAATAACAAGGAATAACGGCCATATGTTGTTGGAGAGTAGGTTCAGACTAGACATTAGAAGGCACTACTTCACAGTCAGGGCAGTTAGGATCTGGAACCAACTTCCAAGGGAAGTGGTGCTGGCTCCTACCTTGGGGGGTCTTTAAGAGGAGGCTTGACGATTACCTAGCTGGGGTCATTTGACCCTAGTTTTCTCTCCTGCCCAGGGCAGGGGGTCAGACTAGAAGATCTGCAAGGTCCCTTCTGGCCCTATATCTATGAATCAAGGGCAAACTGTTGACTCATATTCAGCTTATTGTCCACTGTAACCCCCAGGTCCTTTTCTGCAGAGTTGCTGCTTAGGCACTTGGTCCCTAACCTGTACCAGCGCATGGGATTTGTTCACTTTGCATTTGTCCTTGTTGAACCTCATGAGATTTCTTTTCTTTTGGCCCAGTCCTTCAATTTGTCAAGGTCTCTCTGAATCCTAGCCCTACCCCGTAGCATATCCACTGTTCTCCCCAGTTTGGTGTAATCCATGAACTTTGCTGAGGGTGCAATCCATCCCATCTTCCAGGTCACTGATGAAGATATTGAACAAAACTGGCCCTGGGACCAACCCCTGGAGCGCTCCACTTGACACCAGCTGCCAATTAGACATCAGGTCATTGACTGCTACCTTCTGAGCCCGATGATCCAGCCAGTTTTCTATCCACCTTACAGTCCATTCATCCAACCCGTACTTCCTTAGCTTACCGGCAAGAATATTGTGGGAGACCATATCAAAAGCCTTGCTAAAGTCCAGGTATATCATGTCCACTGCTCTCCCCGCATCCACAGAGCCAGTGATCTCATAGAAGGCAGTCAAGCTGGTTAAGCATGACTTGCCCATGATCAATTCATGCTGACTGATCCAAATCACCTTCTCTTCCAAGTGCTTAGAAATGGATTGCTTGAGGACCTGCTCCATGATTTTTCCAGGGACTAAGGTAAGGCTGACTGGTTTGTAGTTCCCTGCGTTAGCTAATAAAAACCTAGGATTCTGGACTAGCTTAGGAATTGGCATGACACCTCATTCAATGAATGACAGCAAGGCTTTATTTACTACAAGTATTCAAAGTCATATGAGCCCAAACCAAAGCAAAGTCCAGTAATTAGGTATACGGTGATGATTTCTCACCAAACAGGCAACAAGAGAGACAGTCTGTTTCTTCTAGCTTCTCGAGATAGCTGGGGCACAGCAGCAGTTGGTGTCAGAGAGATTTCTCACTCTTGAAGCATACCCGCTGTTAGCTGTTTTCGCTTCATTCTTACACCCTTAGTCCAGCATCTTCAAAGCTTTCTTTTAGTTGTATAAATCAAAAAAGATTCCCAAGCAGTAATTGACAGGAAAATCCTGTTAATCAAACTGCTCATTATTGGTTCTCAGAAAGTTCCAATTTGAATGAATTACTTTCCTCAGTGACAAGAGGTTATCCACTTCTTCTGAGTTGTCAAGAAACTAACAACCAGGAAAACACAAGGTTTTGGGGAGTGTCCTTGGAAAATCAAGGTAAACCACTAGCCAATACAGAAGTAAATCAGGAGGAGACATCTATCACATATGGAGAATGACTGTTTCTGTAAATAACATGAGTTAATTGCAAAAGAAATATTTACCATACTAATTAATCAAGGATAGACATTTCACACAGTTACATACCAGACAACTAGAAGCCTACTTGAAATCCTCATGAGTCTAGTAAGATAAGCCAGAAGGGCTGCCTCATTATTTCTTCTCAGATGGCCTAGCCATGAACTCGCATCCTCTTGCACTATGCAGTTAGCATCAGTATTTTGGATTTTAACTTGTGAGTAGGCCCCAGTTTAGCATGAGTTTGTCATCACCTGAATCCTTCCCTTCCTTAAAGATAGGCACTATATTTGCCCTTTTCCAATCATCCATGATGTCTTCTAATCATCATGAGTTTTCAAAGATGATGGCCAGTGGCTCTGCAGTCGCATCAGCCAACTCCCCAGCACCCTCATGTGCATTCCATCCAGCCCCATGGACTTGTACATATCCAACTTTTTTAAATAGTCCCTGTGCTAAATAGTTCTGTGCTAGTTTTGGCTGCTTACCTTTTCTCCAAACTGCTGCCAGGTGCAGTAGTCTGGGAGCTGACCTTGCCTATAAAGAGTAAGGTGAAAAAGGCATTGAGTACTTTAGCCTTTTCCACCTCATCTGGCACTAGGTTGCCTCCCACATTCACTAAGGGACCCACGCTTTCCCTGATCTTCCTCTTGTTGCTAACATAATTGTAGAAACCCTCCTTGTTATCCTTCACATCCCTTGGTAGATGCAACTCCAGTTGTGCTTTGGCCTTCCTGATTTCATCCCTGCATGCCTGCACAATATCCTTATATTTCTCCCTAGTTGTTTATCCAACTTTCCACTTGTAAGCTTCCTTTTTGTGTTTTAGCTCACTGAAGAGTTCCCTACAAAGCCAAGCTGGTCTTCTGCTGTACTTGCTAGTCTTCCTGCGCATCAGGATAGTTACTTCCTGTGCCCTCAATAAGGTTTCTTTTAAAGTACAGCCAGCTTTCCTGGACTCCTTTTCCCCACAGACTGGCCTCCTAAGGGATCTTGCTCATCAGTTCCTTGAGTGAGTCACAGTCTGCTTATCTGAAGTCCAGAGTTTGTACTTGGCTGCTCTCCTTCCTTCCTTTCCTCAGGAACCTGAACTCCATCATTTCATGGTCACTGCTGCCCAGGTTGCCATCCACTACTACATCCCCCACCAATTCTTCGCTGTTGTGAGCTCCAGGTCAAGAAGAGCATTGCCCTAGCTGGTCTCTCCAATACTTGCATGATGAAGTTGTCCCCAGCACACTCCAAAAAACTTTCGGGATTGCCTGTGCACTGCTGTATTGCCTTCCCAGCAGGTGTCAGGGTGATTGAAGTCCCCCATGAGAACCAGGGCCTGTGATAGGGAAACTTCTGCTAGCTGTCTGAAGAAAGCCTCATCCACCACTTCCTCCTGGTCTGGTGGTTTACACCACACACCCACCACAACATCACCCATGTTGCTCTTCCCTCTGACCCTAACTCAGAGACTTTTGACAGGCCTATATCCAGTTTCATACTGGAGCTCTGAGCAGTCATACAGCAAAACTCCTCCTCTCTTCTCCCTTGTCTGTGCTTCCTGAACAGCTCATAATCGTCCATGAGGATGACAGTGCTCCAGTCATGCAAGCTATCCCACCAAGTTTCTACTATTCCGGTCCTGTCATAGTTCTGTGATTTGAGGACTTCGTTTTTCCTGCTTGTTTCCCAGGCTCCATGTATTCATGTACAGACACCTGAGGTAACTAATTGCCCAATTTTCTCAGGAAGAAGAAGGTGACCTCCCCTGTTGCCCTCTCCTGCTTGCTCTTCATCACTTACCTTAGGGGCTTGGTCTCCATCCCTCAGCAAACCTAGTTTAAAACCCTCTTCACTAGATTAGCAAGCCTGTCTGTGAAGATGCTTCTCTGGACCTTCTCTAGTTCTTCTCTATCGTCTTTGTGTGGGCTCTGAAAGTGATGGGCAAGGGAACAACCCTGGTGCCTACCCTTGGCCAATGCTCTCCCCCTACTTTGCCATTCCCAGGAACCTTGCGCTGGGTGGTGGGCTGCTGCTGCTGCTGGCCGAGTCGCGCTCTGAGGGCAAGTCCATGTTTGCTGGCGTCCCAACCGTGGATGACATCTCACCACGCCAGTACATGCAGCTGGGTGGGCGGGTGCTGCTGGTGCTCATGTTCATGACTCTGCTGCACCTTGAGCTCGGCGCCTTCACTGTGAGTAGCCTCCAAGGCCGGGGCCCAAAGGGGCTATTCCTTTCCCTCCCCAAAACGCATCCACATGCTCCAGCCTCCAGGCCTTGCCCTGGCTTTGAAGGGGCTGTTGGATATTACCCTGCAGAGCAGCAGAGCAGATGCGGGGTAGGGACAGTTGCCCCACCAAGGGAGTAGCAGGATCCTGTCCTTGGGAGATCAGCACAGAGCATCACCTCAATCTCTGCTGCTTCCAGGCTGGGCTGGGCAGAGGCAGCGCAGGTCCAAAACCCAGCACACGGGGCTGGGCAGAGGCAGCATGGGTCCCTGGGGACCTGATCCTGAAATGGGGCCAGAGGTGGTGTGGGCCTGATCCTGGAACATGGGATCCAATCTGGGCCCACACCACTCATCTGGCCCATAAGGCCAAAAGGTTTGGCATCACAACTCTAGGAGGAATTGGTTTTGAAGACGACAGGGCAGAGATGCCCCAAGTTGCTTTCCTCATCTGGGAAGCAGTTGCTTTGGCACTGAGAAATCAGGACACCTGGGCTCTCTTGCCACCTAAGCATGTCCTCTGGGGCGGCACCCAGACTCCTGGGTTTTCTGGCTGGCTCTGCCACTCCTGATTTCCTACCTCCTCCCCTGCCCCAGATCTTCCAGGACATCTTCGGCATGGCTCTGATCATCCTGGTGGCCATCGGCTTCAAGACCAAGCTGGCCGCCCTGACACTGGTCGTGTGGCTCTTGGTGATCAACCTGGTGCAGAATGCTTTCTGGACCGTATCCCCTGCCCGGCCCCTCCACGATTTCCTCAAGTATGACTTTTTCCAGACCATGTCAGTCATCGGTGGGCTGCTGCTGGTGGTGGCACTGGGGCCAGGAGGCGTCTCCATGGATGAGCACAAGAAGAAATGGTGAAGCCCAGAGCCAAAGTGGGGTCCATGACGGGGTGGGGTGGGGAGAAATCTTTCATGACAGCTTTTTTTTTTTTATATATAAAGCTTGGCCCTTGTGTAGTTCATCCCCCCCACCCAGGTCCTGCCCCCTGGAGGTTTATCATTGTTCACTGTTGCCTTATGTGGGGGGAGGAGGATGAGAGGAAGCGTCTTCCTCCGATCTGCTTGGAGACATGTAAATTAAAGTGTATATTGTATTCTCCAGCCCAGGAGTCCTATGTGCTAGCCAGGCGTGGGCTCTAATGGCTTCCCAAAAGCCTCTATTACCTGTGCTCCTGGGTGGAGGAGCAGGGAGAAGCAGGAACCTCATGCAGCCACCAGGAATGGGGCATGGGGGCTGCTCCTTTCCTGATGACATCCCCAAGGCACGAGAGGCCTCTGATTCCTGGTCCATGTCACATCTGGAGCCAGTCCGGGGAGCACAAGGTCTCTTTGGGAGTGTGTTCCAGCACTGATTTTGAAGCTAGGAAAGAGGCCAGACCGGCTCTTGTAGAGGAGGGGCAGGGAAGGGGGCACCAAACCATCTCTGGTCTGCCTGGCTGGGAGCTCTGCGCTGCCTGAAGGTGGCATACATAGCTGCCAGGAAAGGGTTGCATGGAGGAGCCCTGGCTGAACACTACCCTGACAGGGGCAGGCTGTTTTTCCCCAGCCTGGGGGAGCAGAGCCATGCTAGGAGATGACCACTGGTAGGATGAGGGGGCTCTGACAGGGAGCTGCCAGCTGTAAGTCACTATTACTCCACCCACCAATTTCATTACCCAGCTCCAGCTTCTAAAGCAAAGGGACTTTGAGCACACAGCACAGGCCTTGGTCGCGTACTACTCATCCCCAGTTGGGCGATGTCAGAGGCCCCCGCAGTGGCCCAGCAGACCTGCTGAAGGTCCCTTTGCAACGAGTAGAGGAAGGAAGGGAACCTAGAGCTGGCTCCTATGCTGGTCCTAACCTGAAGATATCTGCTGCCACAGCCACAGCCCTAAAGCTGCCTTGGCACCGACCAGCCAGTGGAGATTAAGGTTTGTCCATGGCCACTACATGCCTGGCAGCTGGTGAAACCTGAAACCTGCCCAGCCAGTAACACTTTGTGCTTTTTGGACACAGCTTCCCTGCCCCTTTTGAAAAGCCAGCAGGATGACCTCTGCCTCTGCACTGGAGAAACTGAGGCATGGCGCAGCTGGGACTGGGAATACAGGGGGCAGAGATTCACTTGGCCAAATCACTGTTGGCCAGACAGCGTGAATTTCCCCACAGTGTGATCACAAGGTGCCCAGATCCAAGCTCGAAGGCCCAGGAACCTGGTGGGGATTTGAGCAGAACCCAGGAATCCCAACTCCCAGCCAGTGTAAATCAGCTGGGCTGGAGCTCTGGGGGCTCCTTACAGATCCCCTCCTTCCTGTCACCTGCCCCATTAGCGCCCTACCCCCTCTGGGTATTCAAAGCCCCTAGTACCAATCAACCTGCAGTGCTATCCTGGCTGGAGAAGGGGGCGTATCTGGCCCGGAGCCAGCCCTTGGCTGCCTCCCGTGGCCTCCTATTTCTAGCAGCTGTTAAACTGGTTTCATGCTCTTCCCTGACTTGCAGCAAAGGCCATGACACCCAATCCTCAGGTCAATGCCCCCTCATCTGCTCCCTGGGGCAGCCCAGACGTGCAGGGATAAAACAGAAAGGCTCTAGTGTCCTTACCCAGCTGGGTGCTGTGATCTGCCCCATGACACCAACAATAGGTCAGGACTCTTGGGTTCAAGCTCCAGAAGGGGATGAGGGTCTCAAGGCAGTGGCAGCTACACCCACTGGCAGTGGGAAGAAGAAGAGGTTCCCTGGATGCTTTGGGAATCCATTGCCCTTTGGAGAAGCAGCTCAGGGAGTGACTGATGGGAACCTAAGATGAGTTTTCCCTGCTGTGGCTTGTGACTTAGTCCTGCCGTGTCCAAGCTGCACCCTCAGGACCCCTGTCAGATGGTAGCGCTGTTCACAGCTCACACCAAGACTTCAGAGACAAGTGCTGTCTCACTGCACCAGGGGCTAGAGAACAGCCTGGCTGCACCTGGCAGCCTCAAAGGAGCCAGTCCCTCTCTGTAGGGGATGCTGAGTGCCCCTCTCTGAACAAGCAGTGGCCATGGGACCCCAGTCCCATTCCAAGAGCTGGATTCCCACAGATTTGTGGCACTCAACCTGACCCAAGGAGCACACGGTTGGTCCAGGGGTATGATCCAGCTCCAGCCCAACCCTGTGCACCTAGATCCAAGAACATCAGACCTGCCATTCCCTGAGTCAAACCCTAACTCCATCTTGCCCTGTCTCCTGTGTCACACTGGAGCAGAGAGCGGACACTAGAAGGGAGAATGAACTGGGTCTGCCCAGGGTTTTGTCCACTGTTCCTCTCCCACTTCTATTCTCCAAATTTTAAGGTCTAGAAAGTTGTGATTCAGAGGTCCTGCCCCTCACTTTTGTGCTCAATAGGTACTGATGCCCCTTTAAGACCATGGGCAGACCCTTGGTGAATGTAGCTAAAGACTCAGCTTCCACCACAACTGGTGGCAATGAGGTCCACCCTTTTTATTGATGTGCTGGGTGAGAAAGAACTGCCTTGTGTTAGTTTTAAACTGATGACCTACCAGTTTCATGTGGTGACCCTTATTCTTGTCTGATGAGAGCTAGTTGATAATACATACCTGACTTTCTCTTCACTATAACATTAAAACTGCCATTTACTGGGGCAGACCCTAGCTCCTTGCCCAGTCTCCTGTGTCACACAGTGGGCTCTGCTGTGTCCCTCCTTGGCACACCAGTTTTAAACATCTGACATTTGCTCCCATCCATTAGGTCTTCAGTTGTCCCAAGCAATCAATTGCCATTTTCTCAGTAGCCTCCCTCCCTGTGGAAGGCTTATAGTTTCCCATGGTGGGCCTTTAGTCCACAAACCCCTAAAGTGGCAAATAGGCCCGTGTGATACAGCAGCAGAGAACAGATGCTGAAAGGAAGAGCGAACAAGGTGTGGCCTGGGTTTTTTCTCCCTATTGCTCTCCCACTTGTAGCCTCCAGCATTTAAGGTCTAGGGCAGTGCTTCCCAAACTTCTTCAACATGAACCCATTTATGGCCCTATTTGCTCAGCATGGCCCCTTACTTCCAACCCACAGCCCCCCACCCCTACAACGCCATTTGGGCAACTGCTGTTCTAGGGAGTTCTGATTCAAAGGCCCACCCATGCTCAAAAGCTACTGATGCCCTTTCCTCCAAGAACGTGTCCAGCCCCTCTTTGAATCTGGCTGAACTCTCAGCTTCCACATCTGGTGGCTACGAGCTCCACGCTGTAATGAGGCACAGGATGAAGACCTGTCTTGTGTCCCTGTTAAGCCCCGGCTTCCCCACTCCAGGCAACAAACCCATGTCGGTGCCTGGTAAGAGATGGCAAAGAACAAATCCCCCTAGGCTCTCTTTTCCCTTTAGCGTCTCCAGAGCCCTCGATGCCGGCCTCTCCTTTCTAAACCCATCTCACGGAGCCGGGGCTTCAACCCACGGGGGCTGACATAGTCCCAGCTGGATCCGGGCTGTGAGCAGAGATCATCCTCTCGATCACTCCGTAGTCTCCACTTACAGAGGAGCCCAGGCGTCCTCCCCCCGCTTCCCGCCGCTGAGCAACTCCCCACGTGCTGCAATACACGTGGAGGATTCAACGGGCGCCGATGACAGCAGCGGCGCGGGGTGATGACGCAGTCGAAAGAGGCAGGGGAGGCAGTGCCGGAAGGGGTGAGTAGCTGCGCTGCTGGGGATGGGGGAGGTCGCCCTCTAGCGTCGGCCCCGCGCCGCCCCC
>NW_005842065.1:1298994-1312451 GCF_000455745.1 Alligator sinensis | reverse complement strand
CCCCCCCCCTGACTCAGTCTTCCCCCTCCCCCCCAACCTGGCAGATTTGGGGGTGCCTAAAACATGGCTTAGTCTTGCTACATGTTCAGGAACATGCTTAGTGGGCACTGCTGAATCCCATCCTGGGGGAGCATGTTGGCTGTGACCCCATCATGCTGGGACAGGGGTTGCTGGGATGTGTTTAAACAGTGCGCAAGGACCAGAGCTACTCTCCGGGCCACAAGTGACACTGTCTCCTCCTTCCTTCCCTGCAGCCTGGAGCAGAGCTAGAAGCTTTTCACCATGGTGAGTGCCACCAGGCCTGGTCCTGCTTCCAGCTGCAGTCTCCAGTGCCTTCCCCCCCACCAGTTATGACCCCAGCAGTCTTTCCTGCCCAAGTGCAGGGGGGCTGGACCTGAAGATCTTGTAAGGTCCCTCCCAGCCCCTAACAACTATGAATCTCTGAGGCTGCCATAAATAACCTGGTATTTTTTGATGAATCAAGCTTGTTTCTTTTCCCCCTTCCAGCATCAGCTTCTTGGCTGCTCCATTCCTGGTTTCAGCTTCTCCCCCTGCCCTTTAAGTTGACTTTTAAAATTAATAAAACCCCCACTGAGGCTCCTGTCTTGGCCCCTCCAGTTAGAGAAGACCTGGGTGTCACCTAAGGAAGGTACCAGGCTTCTGGGAGCTGAATTGCTTCCCCCTTGGTTTCTTACAGGGAGAAAGAAAAGGCGTGAACAAGTATTACCCCCCTGACTTTGACCCGGCAAAGGTAAGGGCAGGGCATGGGGGGCTCTGGGCATGGACTCAGTCCTTTGGTGCACTGGGGTCAGGCTGGGTTTAGTCGCTGCTCTCCAAAGGGCTTGCATTAGGGAGAAGGCCAGAAGCCAGGACTCCTGGTTTCCCTTCCAGATATGAGAGGGGCATGTGGTGGGCAGGGACTGGGGAGGACCATTTCTGTCTCCCTGGTAAGTGCCAGGCTCTGGGGGTGAGAGAGAACTGGGATGCAAGACACCTGGGTTCCACATTGGGGGTAGGGGGTTGGGAGTGGGAGTCATCCCAGGTGGAAGCTGGGTCCTGATGACCCCCTACCCCCACCTCCCCTGTCCTGCCTCTGACCCCTTGTGGGACCTGGAACACCCATCACCAGCCACTCCGTGCCTCAGTTTCCTTGTGGTAAAAACAGGGCCACAGATGCCAGCCCACCCAGATGTGGCCATCCTTCCTACTAGGGCAGCTCCCTCCTCCCTTTCCTTGAGTCCCTGACTCCCTTTGAGCACCTGTGGCCCTGCTCACAGCCACCCCTTGTCCTCCTTTGCAGCATGGCTCCCTCAACAAGTACCGGCACAGCCACCCGTTGCGGGAGCGGGCCCGCAAGCTGTCTCAGGGCATCCTCATCATCAGGTAAGAGCACCCATCCTTCCCTACCCCAGCCCTCTTCTGGGGGAGACACCCTGGCAGGGCACCATGGGGGCTGGGATTCTGCTCCCAGCAAGTTGTGCTTATGCTGGGGGCAGGGGTGGGAGGGTGCAGGGCTCCTGGGTTTTATGCTTATGACTGCACAGAGTGGCAGAGGGATGAGGTTGGCTCTGAGCTTGGGGCGGGGAGTGGGAGGGGGATGGTCTGTGGGTGACCCAAGGCTGCAGGCATTCTGGGAATGATCATCCTGGGGTGGGAGCTGGACCCTCAAGGAGGGGCTTGGAGGCCAGTGCTGGCTAGGCAAGAGGGTCCCTGGGGAGTACCACAGTCACCAGCAGCTGCCTCCCGGCCTCCTGTCTGTTAGGTTTGAGATGCCCTACAACATCTGGTGTGATGGCTGCAAGAACCACATTGGAATGGGTAAGATCTGCCCCCTCAGGGGAGGGCCCTGGACCTCTCCTTGCAGAAGGGCAGGGGCTTCTGACACATGTGTTGACATGTGATGTGTGGGGAGGGGAGGGGAGGGGAGCAGGGGCTGGAACAGCCCCTGACACCCATTTCCCTCTGCGCAGGCGTCCGGTACAACGCAGAGAAGAAGAAAGTGGGGAACTACTACACCACACCCATCTACAGGTGGGTGCTGGGAGGGGCAGAGAGACACCACACACAATCACTAGAGTGGCCTTTGCTCTCAGGCAGGGTGTGATGGAGCCTGTGGGGGTAGGAGAGCTGCTACAGACCAGACCACACAGGGCCTTGGATGATGATGATGCCTCTGTGGGACTAGAACACGGATCTTAGTGAATCCTAGAGAAGGGGCTGAAAGGGACCGTTGGAAGTTACCTAGCGTCCATCCCCCCTGCCTGAGGCAGGATCACCCCTGTCCAAAATAGCCCAGACAAATCCAGTATCTAATTTCTCTTTGTAAGACTACGATCAGCCCTGACACAGCACCAGACCTCACCCTCCGACCCCGCCACAGGAAAAGCAAGGAGACGGCTTCGGCCAACGTCCTTCTACTGTAAAAGGTTATTAACACACTCCAGAGATCCCAGGCCAAGACCATGCCCCTGCTATAGAGAAAAGTGAACCACCCTCAAGTCCATGCTAGTCTGACCATGAGGTCAAATTCCTTCCTGATCCCAAATCTGGCATTTGGTCTGAGCCTGAGCAGCAGGGCAAGACCCTTTCCTCTGGGTTCGAGTCCCAGCAGGAGCATTGGCACAGCGCAGTTACAGCCTGGGCTGCAGCCAACACCCATTGCCTCTGAGGGAAGCTTAACGCCGCTGCCCCCCCACCCCCCGATAATGGTATCAGCAATGATGGAGGGGTGGGTGGGGGCAGGAATTCCCCTCCTAGCCCCATGCAGGAACTGGCAAAGCCTAGAAGTCTGGGAGATCCCTGTAGTAGAGCACAGGCATCGCTAGGCCTAGCTCATCCCCCAACCATCTGGAGGCTTGATGCACCCCCACCCCCAGGACAAGTGTCTGTATCCACTGGAGGATGGGTTTAGTCAGTACCAGGACAGGAAGCCAACATTCCTGGGTTTCTTCCTTGTTACCTCCCTTGTCTGTTCTCTCTCCCCAGCCCAGCCATGGTGAACGTGAGGGGCTGTGGGCTTGGGGCACCCCATGAGGCATCTGGTAGCCCACATGTGGAGCCCCTAGGGCAACCGTGTTACCAGGGTGGCTTCAGCTAGGCTCTGTCCGGCCCTAGCAAGGGCCGACAAAGGGGGCAACAATGGGGGCATGAGGGGCAGGGGGGAGAGGCTGGGAGCTGACATGGCCCTTGGCCCCCAGGTTTCGGATGAAGTGTCACCTGTGCGTCAACTACATTGAAATGCAGACAGACCCGGCCAACTGTGACTACGTCATCGTGAGCGGCGCCCAGCGCAAGGAGGAGCGTTGGGATCCACAGGACAATGAGCAGGTCCTGGCCACTGGTGAGTGCCCTGTGCTTGTATACACTACCACCCAGCTCCTGCTTCTGCCCCTGCCCCCAGCCAAGCCAGTGCATCCACGTGTCCCCTGGCTGTTTCCCCCAGAACACGAGGAGAAAAAGAAGCTGGAAACAGATGCCATGTACCGGTTGGAACACGGCGCCACTGATCAGGGCAAGCTGCAGCGTGCCCTCCCCACCTTGTCCAACATCCAGGAGGCCCAGAGTGCCTGGAAGGACGACTTTGCGCTCAACAGCATGCTGCGCCGCAAGTTCCGGGTCAGGGCTGGCTTCAGGGGGCGGGTGGGACTCATGGCCACAAAACTCAGCTCTCTGTGCCTGGTGGGAGGATGCTTCTGCTACCCCGATGTGCCCTCTGTTACCCTCCACCTCTGCCAGGGCCCTTTCATTTCCCTGTCTGTACCCTTCCCCACCCCCACCCCCAACAGCTTTACTAGAGCCCTTGATCCCAGCCTGTGTGCCCCCTGCTCTCCCTCTCCAGCTCTACCAGGGCCCCTAAATCCCAGCACCATGCCCCTGTTACCCCCTGCTCCCCTCCCCGGTCTTACCAGGGCTCCTTCATCCCTGCCTGCACCCTCTGCCTCCCCCCCTGGGATCCTTAATCTCAGCCCAAGCCCTCTACCTGCTTCTACCCCCTCCAGCTCTACCAGGTCCCCTCAATCCCAGCCCACACCCCTGCCCCCTCAGCTCAAGCTGGAATTGAGAAGACCTGGTAGAGTCACCAGCCCCACCCTGGTTCTACCAGGGGCCCCCTGATCTCAGCCCCGTCACCCTGACCCACTCCCCAGCCACTGTCTGCAGCCCTTTGCAGTCTCACCCCACCTTGCGCTGGGTTGGATCTGGGGCAGCCAGAGGGTTTGGTTGCCCCCAAGGTGTTGACGGCTACCTGCCCCCTCCTCACCCACCCAGGAGGAGAAGAAGGTGTTGCAGGAGGAGGAGGAGAAAGACCAGGCGCTTCAGGCCAAGGCCAACCTGAGCATCCCGCTAGTGCGTGAGGCGGAGGAGGACCGGCGCCTGGCCACCCTGCTCACCTATCGCAGCCCCGACTGTACGTTCCTGGCCCCACACATGGGGATGCTGGGCTCCAGCCTGGCTGAGGGGGTGGGCACGGGCAAGTTCACCACCACCAGGGCTGGTTGGACAGAAGAAACAGAGACTGGCACCCCGGACTCCTGGGTTCTCCTGGGGGAGAGGACTAGAGCCAGGACCTCTGAATTCTGTTGCCAGCTGTGATGAGGGGTCTGATTCATAGAGAACAGAGACACAGTGAGAGCCTGGACTCCTGGGTTCTCGACCTAGCTCTGGAAAGGGCAGTAGAGCCAAAAGCCCTGCAGGATGCCTAGGTTCTCCTCCCCACTCTGGGAAGGGGAGTGGGGTTTAAACTGAGGTTAAAGCCAGGACGCCTGGGTTCTCTTGGCAGCTGGGAAGGGTTTGATGGTTAGAGCAGAGAGGCAGCAAGCCCAGACTCTTGGGTTTTCCTCTCAGCCCAGGAAAAGGGACTGGGGGCTAGAGCCAGGAACCTGGATTCCCAGGTTCTTCTCCCCACTGTGGGAAAGGGAGTGTGGGGTCTAGAGGTGAGAGTTGGGATGCCTGGCTTCTCTTGTCAGCTGGGAGGGGCTGTGAGCCTGGACTCCTGGGTTCTCCCCACTCTGGGAGGGGGAGTAGGGTGTGCAGCCAGGACACAGGGCTGCTCCCAGCTCTACTCCTGGGCTGCACAAGGTCTCTGACCAACCCTCCCCACCCCTCATCCTCTCCTTCCAGCCTATGAGGACAAGCAGAAGCAGAAGCGCACAGAGATCTCCAGCCGCTCCTGGTTCCCCAGTGCCAAGGCTGGCGATGCACTCAAGCTGCCAGGTCTGGGCACAAAGACCTCTTCTTCTCCAGCCCCCTGTGACCACCTGGGCATTGTGCGCCGTCGGCCAACAGATGTCCCCCGGGGCCTGGCTAGCCTAGGGGATGCCACAGAGACACCCTGCGCCCTCCCTACCTCACCAACCGCTGGACCCTCTGGCCCCCCTCACTCCCTGGTCCCAGACTACTCGGGCTCCGGCTCTGACTCGGATGGTGAATGACCTACCCCCCATGAGTGCAGGCTGGGCACAGAGCTGTCCCGTTGTTGCACAGAGGACTCCTGGTTCCTGACAGAACCTCACAGCCGACCTGGAGGAGCTACAGCTTGGCCAGGCCCCATGCCTGGGCATCAGTGCCCCCTTCAGGACCAACCCAGAGTGGCATCTTCCTCCCCCTGCCTGGGTATTTATACAGCACCATTTCTGTGCCCCCCCACCCCCCCAATCCTAGTCCAGACCCCTGTGCAAAGAGGGGATCTCCTACCAAGCTCCCCCCACCCCCAGCATGACTTGGAGCCCGGTTCATCGCTGCTCCAAGGAAAGAGGCAGCTCCCCTGGGGGCCACTGCCCTGGGTGGGGGCATAGGCCCCCCCTGAAACTGGTTGCTGCCACCAGCAGCTTCTGCGGACAGTTGCTGATCACTCCTGATGCCGCTGCTGGTGGCTTCTGCAAGCAGTTGCTACTTGCCACCCTGCCGCCAGTGCTGCCACCTGCAAATTGTGCCCCTCAGTCTCGGGAGGCACCAGTCGTGCGGGGCGGGGGCTGCCAGCCAAGCCCCCAGCTGGGAGAGAAGGGAATGGGTTTTAACAGCAATTAAAGCCATTTAATGAACCTATGGCTCTAGCTGGCTTGGAGAGGGGCCCAGTGTACACACCCCAGGGGTTGAGTTGCCCACCTCCCTTCAGTTTCTGTCCGCAGCTGTGGGAAGGCAACAGGGTCTAGTGGTTAGCGCAAGAGTCCAAGACACCAGGGTTCTGCCTCCACCTGTGAGAGGAGAGAGGAGGCCAATGGGTTCTGGCAGGGAAAGGTGGGGCAAAGCCCAGACAGCTGGGCTTCATCCCCAGCTGTAAGAAGGAAGTGGGGTCCAGTGGTTGGAGTAGGGGTGGGGGCAAGGCTGGAAGCCAGGATACCTGGGTTCCCTCCCCAGCTCTGGGAAGGTGGTGGGGCCCAGTGGCTAGAGCAGAATCCCAGGACTCCTGGGTTCCCTTCCTAGCTTTGGAATCAGAACTTGTGGTAGAGAGATATCTTTTACTAAACCAACTAGATGTTTGCAAAAAATTCTTTAATTACAAGCTTTTGGACATAAACACCCTTCTTCAGGCATAGGAGAAAAGATTGTAAAAGTTCTGGGCAAAAATGAAAGTTCATAGGAGAGTTGAAGGTGTGGTAAAATCTGTTTGGAACAGTTTATTTTATGCAGATTGGGCTCAGAGAAAAGTTGGACTAGTCTGTTTACCTGGAAGTTGTTTGGTGGTAAGCAGCATGTAGTCACCTTTCCTTCTGTGGTTATGGTGTTTCATAAAGCACAGAGGAGTAAAAAGGATGGAGTGCTCTTCTGGGCAGATAGTTCTTAGCTGGTAAAGTGTCTCAGCTCTCTTGTGAAGCTCTGTGATAATGCAAATTACCTCGAACAAAGGTAGGAGCAAGGTTTCAGGTGGTCAAGCTTGGTTCTTCCTTGTAAAACTGATATTTTAAAAAATTGGCTAAAACTCAACTCTCCTATGAAATATGATGTTTTATTTGTACCTAGAACTTTTATAATCTTTTCTCCGATGCCTGAAGAAGGGTGTTTGTGCCCGGAAGCTTGCAATTAAAGAAAATTTTTTTTGCAAAAATCTAATTAGATTAATCAAATATATCATCTCTGCCCTGAGTTGTGATTCCTTTTGCCTCTAGACCAATAGGCTACAGGCTGGACCCTCCCCAGCTCTGGACGCGGGTGCTCGGACACGTGGGTTCTGCCGGTAGCGGGGGAGGGCCGAGCCTGGGGGCCACTCCCAGCGGGGGCGGGGCCTGGCCTGGAAGCCTGGGTCCGCGCCGCTGCCATGGTGCTGGAGGCGCTGCGCTACCGCCGCGGGTCTCTGCAGATCCTAGATCAGCTGCAGCTGCCGCAGCGGAGCTGCTACCAGGCGATCCGGGGCGTGCGGGATGGGCAGGCGGCCATCCGGGACATGCGGGTGCGCCTCGCCACGTGCTCCCCCTGCCCCATGGAGCTGGGCGGGGGGGGGCAGGGAGACACCCCCAAGGGAGCGGGCCCCCGCAGGTGTAGGAAGCGAGGGCATGGAGTTGGGGGGGAGGCAGGGAGGAGTCCCCCCAGGGTGATGGGGGGGCGGGTCCTGTATGGAGCTGGGGGAAGGGAAACGGGGTGGAGAGGCAGGGAGATGGGGCCTCAAGGGAGTAGGGAGGGGAGATGCAAGGCTGTGGCTCCCCTGGGTTCTGTAGGGGTCTGGGCTTTGCCCGCGGCCCCCCCCCAGGTTAGGGGAGGGAGAGTCTGCACTTGGGAGGCCCCAGGCTGGGAGGGGGGGAAGGTTCCCCCCCATCTCCACCCCCCTTGCTCTCAGGTGTGAGGGAGCCCCCCCTGGAGGCTCAGAGCTGCAGGAGGTGGGGTCAGGGCGTGAGTTGGACAGGTCCCCCCACCATCTCTAACACTCCCTTGCTCCCAGGTTTGAGGGTGAGTGGAGGCAGGGAGCCCCCACCAGGCTCATGGCTGCACAGGGTGGGGGTCATGAAGCTGGAGCACAGTTAGGGCACATGCTACATCCCCCCCTCCCCTAGGTGCGGGGTGCTCCAGCCATTGCCCTTGTGGGCTGCCTGAGCCTGGCGGTAGAGCTGCATGGGGGCACAGCTGGGGGCCAAGACGCTGCCACGGTGGCCACCTTCGTGGGGAAGGCACTGCAGGACCTGGCCAGCACCCGTCCCACAGCCCGCAACATGGCGCAGGCAGCTGAGAAGCTGGGGGCTGCAGTCACGCATGAGGCCCAATGCCCGGGTGCCACAGCCAACAGTGTGCGGGAGATGTGAGTAATGGGGATGGTGGGGGGGCAGCTGGGCTGGGCCAGGCCAGGTCTTGACAGCTATCTGCTCCCCCCAGCGTCATCCAGCTAGCGGAGGAGATGCTGGAGAAGGACCTGCAGGATAACCGGCGCATCGGAGAGCTCGGGGCCACCTGCATGATGCGGGGGGTGGCACCACAGGGCCAGGTGACAGTGCTGACCCACTGCAACACTGGGGCGCTGGCTACTGCTGGCTATGGCACTGCCCTGGGTGAGTTGGGGCTGGACAGGGTTTCCCTACACCAGGTAGAGGGAGCTGGCTTGGCTTGGTTTCAACTATCAGGCCTCGCTGCCTCGTCCCCAAGAGGAGCCCAGGTGTCCTGGTTCTCTGCTTTGATTGCCAACTTGGGTGGGGGAGGTTGGAGCAGAACCCAGGAGTCCTGGCTTTGGCCTGCTCTAGCAACCAGACCTCCATCTCCTCTTGGAGCTGGGAAGGGGAGCTTAGGAGTCCTGGCTCCCAGGCCCCCTACATCAGGCATTGATTGCCAACCTGCCTCTCTCAAGCAGAACCCAAGCATCCTGACTCCTATAGTTTGCTCTAACCACTAAACTTCTCCCACTTCCAGAGCTGGGAATAGAACCCAAGCATCCTGCTCCCTCCCCCAGCCAGCTCCTTAACCTTCCTTCTTCCATCTCATCATCCCTGTACTCCCCGTCTTGCCTCGCAGGTGTCATCCGGGCCCTACATGCCCGTGGCTGCCTGGAACATGTGTACTGCACAGAGACACGGCCCTATAACCAGGGGGCCCGGCTGACAGCCTATGAGCTGGTTTATGAGGGCATCCCAGCCACCCTCATTGCCGACAGCGCAGCTGCCCTGGCCCTGAAGGAGAAGGGCATCTCCGGTAAGTGAAAGCCCAGCCGGTCTCTCCAGCTTCCCCAGCCTGGTGCCAGCTGGCCCCCTGGCCTGGCTCTCAGACCCTGGGTTCCCCATCTAGGACAAGGACTTTGATTTTGGGTGAACAAGGGAGGTGGGCACAGCCAGAAAAGCCCTGGGTCTCCTGCCTCCTAGACTGGGCCCCTCCATCCCAAACAACCTCCTCTCCCCAGTAGGGGGATAGATCTTTCTAGACCATATCCCGCTCCTCAGGGGCCCTGTGGCTGCCTTGGGGTCCCTCCAAAATGCAGGGTCCCTTCCCCCTGCTGGCTGCCAACTCCTTTTATCTCCTTGCCCAGCCATCGTGGTAGGAGCTGACCGTGTGGTGGCCAATGGTGACACAGCCAACAAGGTGGGCACCTACCAGCTGGCTATTGCTGCAATGCACCATGGCGTGCCTTTCTACGTGGCGGCACCCAGCACCTCCTGTGACCTCAGCCTGGCCACTGGGGACCAGATCATCATTGAGGAGAGGCCCAGTCAGGAGCTGACAGACATCAACGGCATTAGGATCGCAGCACCTGGTATAGAATCGGAGCCACTGCTCTGCAGGGACCTCCAGGAATCACCTAATGTAACCCCCTGTTTGAGGCAGGATCATCCTTGTTCAACCATCACAGTCAAATCCATTGTCCAAACTCTTAGTAACAGTACAGTCAACCCTGATGCAACACCAGGCATTGCACCTGACCCTGCCACAGGGAAATCAGGGGAACCGCAGTGGCCAACATCCTGCTGCCGTAAAAAGTTGTTAATATACTCTTGAGATCCCAGGAAGCGGCTGTGTCCTTACTACAGAGAAAGGCAACCTACCCCCAAGTCTGTACCAGCCTGACAAGGGGGTGAAATTCCTTTCTGATTCCAAGTGTGTCAATCTGACCCCGAGCAAAGGGGCAAGACCCTCTAGCCAGGAACCTCTGAGGTTAAGTCCCAGCAAGAGCACTGGCACAGCCCAGTTGCCACCTCCAGACCCCCAATCATAGAATCCTAAAATAGTGGGGCTAGAAGAGACCTCCAGAGGTCACATCCAGTCCAACCCCCTGCCTGAGGCAGGATCAGCCCTGTCCAAACCAGCCCAGACAAGTCCATCATCTAAACTCTTCGTAAAACTACTGTCAGCCCTGACAGATCACCAGACATCACCCTCAACTCTGCCACAGGGAAAGCAGGGGGACCACGCAGCCGGTGTCCTGCTGCTGTAAAAGGTTGTTAATACTCATTTGAGAGATCCCAGGCTGTGCCCCTGCTACAGAGGAAAGCAACCACCCCCCACTCCTCCCAGTTTGTACCAATTTGACCAGGGGGAAATTCCTTCCTGACCCCCAATGCAGTGTAGGTCTGACCCTGAGCAGAGGGGCAAGCCCCTTTAGCCACGACCCTCTGGGGTTGAGTCCCAGCAGGAGCATTGGGACAGCATAGTCACCATCCCCAGTCTGGGCAACATTTAAAAAATCAAAGTTACAGTCAATGCCTCTAAGGAAGTGGAAAATAAACCCTGAGACAAGTAGCAGCAGGAGGCACTGGGAAAAATATTCCCTCCTAGCCCAATGTGGCAGCCAACAAAGCAGCCTGGGAGATCCCCAGAGCAGAGTGGGTTGAGCTACCTCCAGATTATGCTTGTCCAGCCTCTCCTTGAACCCCGGCAAGGATGGAGATCTCCCCACCACACACTGTTCCCTAGGCAGAGAGATGGGGAGGGAGCTTCTGGCTCAGTGGGATGCAGCTGAACTGGTGGGGAGGGGGGACCAGCTGGAGGGGCCCATAACCAATGCCGTGTTATGTTTTTTTCTGCCCAGACATTGGCGTCTGGAACCCGGCCTTTGACGTCACTCCCCACGACCTCATCACTGGCGGCATCATTACAGAGCTTGGGGTCTTTGCCCCCGCAGAGCTCCAGGAAGGCCTGAAACAGGCCTCCATCAGGTGATGCACGCCCCCGCATCCTAGGCCAGCTGTGCCTGGGTGGACTTGACCGGGGCTGCCAGCGCTGGGGGGTGTCCGGTGCAGACCCTGCTTTGTCTGCAGCTAATAAACCCAGGTTGCCTTTTATACTGTCAGGCTTGTGATTCCTACCTCCAAATGGAATTGGTGTTCCCTACCCTGTGTCCTAGGGTCTGTAGTGCTCGGGAGAGTCTCTGGAGGCAGGGGCCTCCTGTGTGGAGTTTCCCCTGTCCTGGCTCTGGGCCACGTGGGGCTTTTGCTTTCTCTCTGCTCTCGCTGCTGAGGATGGCTGTGCTGGGCACGCCACGCACACATATGCACACGTGTGCTCTGTGCAGCTCCGTGCACAGGGAGCGACTGCATGGGACAATGCAGTGGAGATTCCAGGACTGGGGCAATTACACCCCAGCCGCCTGTGTCCCAGCATGCATCGCCCCAGGCTGCCTAGCCCCTCTGTATCCTAGCATGCCCTACTTCCGCCCCTCTCTCCCGGCATGCCGGGCGGAACGGAATTACCTCGGTTTCCGGGCATGCCCCGGGGGCGGGGCTTGCTACCCCAGTGTCCCGGCGTGCCCTGCGGCGCCCCGACAACGCCAAGATGGCGCAGGGTGGACGGAAGCTGCCGGCGAAGCGCCCGGGCGCGGTGAAGAAAGCGGTGGTGGGCCGAGGGCCTCGCAAGGGAGGTTAGAGCGGGGGGAGCCTTGGGCATGGAGGGGACTTGGGGCCAGGAGCAGAGGGCTATGGGGTAGGGGGGTGCTGGGGGGCTGAGGTGTGGGAGGAGGTGCAGGGGCTCAAGGCCCTTTTTTGGGAGAATAGGACTTCATTGTGGCATTTGGGTCCCACTGTGCTGGGATGCTTTTGGAGTGGGGGCAGCTCCTGGGCTTCCCTATCCCATTTCCCGAGGAGGTGCAACTCCAGAGCCCAACATTATGCTCTCACACGGAGGGCAGGAGGGTTTGGATATCTCCCTCTAGCTTTCAGGCACCCCTGGAACCTGCAGTGTCACCCATTCCCTCCTAGCCTGGTGCTGTTTTGAGGAGGGGCAGGTCTGCTCCCATCCTCCTTCATCTCTTCTTTTCCCCCACCTCAGGCCGTGTCATCGCCCCCAAGAAAGCCCGAGTGGTGCAGCAGCAGCAGCTGAGAAAGGTGAGGGGCAGTGTGGGGCCTCAGGGTACTAACCCCCCTCCAACCCAACCCTGTCAGGGTCTTACCCCCCTCTCCACCCTCTCCCCCTCACACAGAACCTGGAAGTCGGCATCCGCAAGAAGATTGAGCATGAGGTGGTGATGAAAGCCAGCAGCAGCCTGCCCAAGAAATTGGCCCTTGTCCGGGCTGCGCCATCTGGAACCAAGAAGGTCCAGGATCCCCCTGGCAAGATGCACCCATGACTGGTGCCCTAGCAGCAGCATTGCCCAATCCTCCCCCCTGGGACTCCAGCCCCATCCCACACCTTGCCTGATTTATGCCACAGGTGACACGAGCTGCAGAGGTCTCAGCCTGGCAATGCTGAGCGGTGGTGCATGGTGGCTGTGAGGGGTTTCCTGACCTCTTGGCAGCAAGGGCTAGTGGGAGGGAGGGGGTGTCCATGGGAGAGAGGAGGTGCTGCTTTGCCCTTTGATCCTGCTTTAAATTACAGCTATGCTCAGTCAGTGACTGCAAATGCTTTATCCCCAGCTGGATTTCATAGACATTCGGGCTGGAAGGGATCCTGAAGGATCATCTGAGTCCAGCCCCCTGCCCCAGGGGCAGGAAGTCAGCAGGGATCATAGGATCTCAGCAAGATAAATATCCAAATGTCTTGAAAGGAGTCTCCAAGTTCATTTTCTCTTCCCTGGAGAAGAGCTGGAGCTCAGATCCCCAGAGCCATCTGGGGTGGTGGTTTTGTGTTTGCCCCCCTCTCTGCCGAGAGACCCAGTGGCCCTGGGGCATAGGTCATGGCTGAGGAGAGAAAAAGCCCCCTGTGCCCTGTGAGTGACCCACTGGGGTGGAGGAGCCCCAGCCTGGCCCCATCTCCCTCCCCTTGTGCGGTCTGTTCATGGGGGCTGTCTTGGAGCTCCTGTGCTTTTCCCCCAGTCGGTCTAGCTCTTAATAAAGTTCAGTGTGGTGGGGAAAAATGTCCCTGACTCTCTCAGGCTGAGTCTGGCTGGAGGGGCTTGGGAGGCCAGTGCTTGGTGAGGAGCCCTGGTGTCATCTCTTCTCACCAGGCAGCGGAGCTGGGTGTGGATGGGTAGAGAACAGAGGAGCCCTGGGATATACCCCTCCCACCAGAACTTGATCTCCCCTCAATGAGGCAGGGGACTTACTGACCCTCCCTCTCTCTCCCCCCACCAGGGTCTGAGCCACTTGCACCCTCCAAGGAGGCCTAGAAACCTGGGCCAT
>NW_005842065.1:1296552-1298963 GCF_000455745.1 Alligator sinensis | reverse complement strand
CCCCCCAATAAATCCTGCCCTGCAGTTCCTGGACCCAGGAACAACTGCTCTAACCCCTGGGTACCACTCCCTTCTCTATCCTGAGTGTTCCTCCAGAGATAACAGTGGCAGCTGGGGGAAGCCTGGGGACATGGGTTCCAAGGGAGTTGATGGAATGGGTGCTGCCTCCCCTAGCCCTTCCATGGGGACAGCTTAGAGCAGACTCAGGGGTCTGCTGGGAGCTGTGGGGCAGAGGCAGACTAGGAAGGACTGGCTGGCAGCAGCAAGTCCCATAAGTTCATGTCCCAGGGTCTCACCAGGCCTGGATGGCCTGGACACCTGGATTCTCACCTGGGGAGGTGCTGCTTTAGAGCCCAGGTGCCTGAGCCCTGCCTAGGGAGCCCAGCTGCCTGCCAGCTCTGTGAGGGGAATGGGGGCCAGGGGGCTGGAGCAATGGGTGCGGGTGTTGGGAACCTGGACACCTGGGTTCTGTTAGCTCTGGGAGAGGAGTGGGGTTTAGCTGGAATAAAGGGATGGATCAAAGCAGGGAGGAGGCTGAGAGACTGGATGCCTGGGTTCTCCGCTGTGTTGCTGCTCCCCTGATGCCCAGTAGGGGTCGCCAGGCACCTGCCAATACACAGCTCCTGTCCGTGTGTGACATCTGCCTGAGGCTGTTCTGGGGGAGCCCCCTATCCCTTTGTGCCTGCCTGTGCCCCCTCTATCCCAGGCTGTAGCTCACGTCTCTGCCAGGCCTGGCGGGGGAGCCTCTGCCCACTAGAAAAGGAACCCAGAAGTCCTGGGAGAAATGGGGGGTGGGGATTGGAATCCAGGCAAAGGGGCTATGGAGGGGGCGCTGCTGGAGAGAACCACCCTGCAGTGGCTGTGTCACTGTTTCAATGGTGAGACTTGGGGGTGGGGATCTGAGCCAGGACTCCTGGGTTCCCTTCCAGGATCTGGGAGCTGTGGGGTGGGTCAGGACCCTTGCAGCCTGTAGCAAATCAGGTCTGTCCCTTAACTTGTCTCTGCAGTGGGAGAATCTGCTTGTGAGGTGGTGGGGAGTGCAGATAGAGTTTGCAGGGGGAAATCCAGGTTTTAGGGGGGCAACTGGGGTTGGGGGCCACCAAGGCTCTCATTCCAGCTGGTGACCCATGGCAGGCAGGACCTGCTTTTCTTCAGCCCTGAATTGGCCTCCAGGCCTAGACCTGCTGCATCATGTCCTTGGCTATGCAGCCCACCCCTGAAGCCCTGCGCCTGCACTACTGGGAGGTGCAGGGTTCTGTCTCAGCTTGCTCAGCCTGCCTGCACTCTCACAGGCCACAGGAGCAAGTGGGGAAACTGGGGGACCACATGGCACCAGATTCCTTGCCCCTCCCCACAACCCTGGCAAGGTCATACAGGGACAGCTTCCTCACCCAGTCCCTCCCCTGCCCCTGAGCCTGACCGTGCCCTCACTTCCTGTTCCAAGTGGCTTTGAAGCACCCACCAATGGTGTGTTGTCATCATGCCCACATCCCCCGTTGAGCTAGTTCTGGTGCCAAGAGCCCACTGCCCCCATGCACCCTTGAGAAGGCAGTGAAGCAGTTTCCCCACTGCTTCCCAGAGGTAGCTGCATCTTGGTGCTGGGCCTGCCCCCTTGCCCCACCCCCAGTCTGCCCCATTCCCATAAGCGGCCATGCCAGGAAGCCTGTGGTTCTCTCAGCGGGCCTTGCTGAGCCAGAGGGGCCTTGCTTCCGGCCTGTGCTTCCTCCACTTGCCCTGTTTCTGAATGGGGACAAATGAGGAAGCGAGTCCTGCCCCTCAGCCCCAGGCAGTGGGCTGCAGGGTTAGCTGTGCAGATGATGAGGTGAGAGGGGTTGGGTTGGGGACTTCTGTTGCCCTTGCCCACCCCTCTATCAGACAGATGCCCCCTTCTCACAGGGGCTGCAACCCCCCCCACCCCCCTGTGGGGGTGCAGGTGGATCCTAGCAAGAAATGACCCAGAGGCTCATGGTGATCAGGTGCATTTTATTCCCAGTGTTGCCCCCCCAGTACAGGCCATCAGGGGTCTGTTCCATGTGTGGCGACGCATGGATACACAAGCATACTCACACGCATATGCATGGATACCTGCACACACTTGCACACCCACCTGTGTATACGTTTGCACATACGCATGCATGCAAACATACATGCACATGTATGCACAGCTGCACACATGCACACCCTGTGGGTCCTGGCAGCCCATGGGGAATAGTTGGAGGTGGTGGTGGAGACACAGCCCTGCCCCAAGTGCTGAGCTGTGGAAGACCCCGCCGGTTGTGATGCTGTTCAGCCAGGCACACAGGACCCAGGCGGGTCTCGCCACGGGCTGGTGGGGACTGCATCGCTCCAGGGCTTGTCCCTCGAAGTCCCTTCCTGTCCCCTGGGTGGCTGGTGCAGCTGGAGCCAGACTC
>NW_005842065.1:1234311-1296438 GCF_000455745.1 Alligator sinensis | reverse complement strand
AAAGAAACTGAATATCAGCTCAGTAGGCACCGGAGGCAGGGCCCAGAGGGGCTGCCCAGGGTCAGGAGTCCGGGCTGCCCCCTGTACACCCCAAATCCATATAACCCATTCCCCTCCCAGATCTGGGGATGGAACCCAGACATCCTGCCCATCCATAAATCAAGACCCCGCCTCGCCCTCCTCCTTTCCCCCCGACCCTCAACCTGCCAAGCACAGCCTGAGTCCCAGGTAATAGACACCAGGAGGCGGAACTTAGCCACTGTGAACATGATGCAACGCTAACTCTGTTCACAGGTGAGCTAAGCCCTGTGCCCTGGCTTCAGGAGCGTGCCAGGCCTCAGGATGGGTGCTGGGTCCCATCCTCTTCCTCTTCAGGCTTCCACAGTGGGTGGGTGGGAGGGTGCAGGGGTGTCTCCTTGGCGCTGGGGCTCGCAGCCGGTTGGAAATCCCTGGCAATGTGATTTTGGGCAGTGGGTAAAAAAATCGCATCACCAGGAACCCCAGCTGGCTGTGGCAGGGAGAGAGGGCTGTGGTGTGTGGGGCCACAAGGCCACATCCCGCAGGCTGAAACGACAAGAGAGGCAGTGGTCAGAACCAGTGGAGGGGACCTGGATGCAGGCCAGATGTGTGCTCCAGTGCTGACTCCTACCCCATGTGGAGATGTGACCACTTCTGGGGTGGGGCTGGGAGGAGAAGGTGTAGCAGCTGCTTATACAGGGAAGGGGCCTCTCTCCTGGCATGAGAGAGGCCCCTGGCATTGTTTCCAGTCGGGGGGCTGTGGAAATGTGGCAGCTTCACCCCTGGGTGACAGTCTGGGACAAGAAGTGAGGTAATGGCTCACGTGCCCCCTCCCTTCCCTGGCACCAGGCTGAGGCTAGCAAGAGGGGTGGAGGTTTTCAGTCACACCCATGTGCCTCCCCCCCCCCAGTCCCTGCTGCCCCCATGCACAGAACAATTGCAGGGAGCTGGGGTGTGAACCCTGGAAAGGGGGAAGGGTGCTGCCTACAACTCCCAGGTATGGTATGCATGCCCGGAGCAGCTGGGGGCACAGGGCAGACCTGGCAGCCTGCCTTTGCAGGTGCTACCTCAAGCCAGTCTGGAGGGCCCAATCCTGTCCCTGCCCCCCTCCCCCACTGCCATGGCACCCCACTGGAACCCGGCAGGGCACCAAGGGGAAGTGACTCTGCTTGCCGGTGACACTGCTTCCTAGAAGCTGGGCCCAGGGAACCGCAGCCCTCCCTGCCCCCGCCTCCGCCTTCACCCCCTCCAGCCCAGCCACCGCCAGCTGTGACTCACTTTCCCCGTCGAGGCCCTGCCAGAGCGGGAGTCCGGGGAGGAAGGAGGGGGATGAGGAAAGGGCTTTGGTGGCCATGCGCCCACAGTGGAAATGCAGCCACCTCTAGGGTGGGGCGCAAGAGCTGCACCAACACTGCAGGGATTACTTCTCCTGCTCTGCGGGTCCTGTTCCCCCACCCCAACTGATGGTCTGAGGGGACAAGGGGAGGAAGCAGGCAGCTCTCAGCAGTAATCAAGACAGGGCCCAGCTCAGCCCCATGAGTCTCAAGCCTGCAAGGACCACAGCGCAGGGACTTACTGGGGGAGTAGAGCCTGGGGCTAGGGGTGGGGGATCCACAGCAGCTCAGACAGAAGTAGGTCCCACAGATGCCTCTGTTGAAAAGAAGGGATAGGAAGGAGGTGAGTGATTGCCCAGGTGGTCAGACAGCTCCCACCTATCACCCCCCTCCCTCATCCCACTGGGTCCCAACTCCCAGGTGTGCTACCCATCCAGCAGGCATCCCAGCTCCCACATGGGAGCTCTGCTGTAGGACCCCCCAACTGAGCTGGGCATCCCCCCCTCAGGCCCCCCATTTCCTCACTGCTCCTCCCCCCCCATGACCTGGGTCTCCTGTTTCTGGCTTAAGGACCCCCCAAAATTGCCTCTCCCCATGGCTCTGAGCTGCAGTGAGCCAGAAACACTGATAGCAGGGAGGGGCCCTGGAGGCTCTGGCTTCCATTCACATCTATCAACTCTGTTGACACTGCTCTCCCAACCTCCAGGGACAGCCCGGGGCTCTGACTGCCCCCGCCTTGCACCCTTGGACCAGGTACTGCCCCCTGCTAAGACAATTCCTGCCCCACTTTCCCTCCACAATGCCCAGGGGTGAAGCCGGTGATCCCCAAACTGCACCCTGACAGGCATCTGAACTGATAGTCGTCATGCAGCTTCAGATATGCAAGTCACGCTAGGTGCTGTATAGACCCCAGCTGAGACCAGTGCCCCCATTATCCCAGTCACAGTGCAGACACAGCTTTTGGGGCAGAAGCCTGTCACTCCAGGCATGGCTAGAAGGGGAAACTGAGGCACAGGGAGGCAACAGGGCAGATCAATGTTCTCGGCAGGGCTGACAGGAACTGGATCTAGAGCTGCTAAGTTGCAGCACAGTCTCTAACCCAGCACATCTCGTCCTTCCCCACATCCTGTCCTGTGGGGAGGACATGGGACAGCGGAGAGGGGCCATGGGACTCAGCCCAGAGGAAGCAGCTGCTGTAACCCTGACAGCCTGGTTGGTCCACGTGCTCAGGGAGACAAACTTGGTGCTCTGATGCAGCTAGCTCTGGAGAGGACCCCAACTCAGATCTGCAGGAATCACTTGCTGCTGCATCTCAGAGAAAGGGTGTGGGGGGGAGCACATTGGCTGCACACTCCATGGAGCTGAAATGCAGCTGTCTGGGGTGGGCCATAGCTGCTGTTCCACAACAGGGAGGGGAGGGGGGTGAAATGCAGCTGCCATTGGGGTGCTACAAACACAGCCCGGGACCCCCAGCTCCCTCCTTCTGCAGCTGGGGTTTCTAGGAGCTCCCCTCTTCTCTGCCCCGGCTGGCGGGACATGATCTCATCCCTAACCCAGGTGCGGACATGTGACTCAGCCCAGGCGCCGCAGGAGACATGCACAGGCCATTCCAATTGCCTCGGCCTCCGCACGCTACTGCCAGGTGTTAAGACGTCCTACGGGGAAAACCTTGTAGCCAGGACACCTGTGTTCTCTGCTGTAGCTCCTCCCTAGACTCCCTCTTGCATGGGAACCTGGTGTCACATGTTTCCAGGACAGCTCAGTGGTGCTAAAGCCAAGGAAGACAATCCAGAGCAGCAGGAGGGGGGAGAAGGGGTTGGGGCAATATAGGCCTTATATGGCCCTTCAGACAGGACTGAGCCTGTGGGCACAAATCTGAGCCATGGAGCACCCGGATTGTCCTGTCCCCAGGTTGCAGAAGGGGAAGCAGAGGCATGGGATGGGGAGGAGGGACTTGATCAAAGCCATAAAACTCACTCAGTGCTGGGGCACCCAGCTCTTCCAGTGTGCCACACAGCCAACCACACACCAGCAATAAGACTAGCTGGCTCGAAACGGGCATCTCACGTACTGACCCCCTCCTCAGGCACTGGCTTCTCCTGGGGCTGGACACTGTGGAAGGAGCTCTGGAGCCCCCATTTCTAGTGGTAGGAGAGGACGGGGCTTCCTGGCTGTGCCCCAGAGCCCAAAAAAGCTCTCCCCAGTGGGACCCTGCACCCCAATCCCATCGGATGGCACAGAGTGAAGCCCCTAAAACCCCCAACAGGATTTAGTGCTGGCACCAGAGATGTGGGATCCTGGCCACTGTATGGGTGATTGCCTGGGGCTGAAGGGATGGTAAACGGAGGAAAAGAACCCAGGCATCCCAGCTCCCCCTTCGTCTGCTCCAACCTTATACAACACATCTAAGCTGAGCTGCGAGTAACAGCCCTGACTCTCAAGCCCCTGGCAAGCTGAGGAAGGGGACTGGGGTCTAGGGGAGTTACAGAAGAGCAGGGGGTGGGGCTGGGAGCCAGGATGCCTGGGTTCCACTCTTAGCTCGGGGAGGGCTAGTGTGTGACTCCAGACAGCTGGGCCAGGTCAGGCCACAGCCTGACTGCTACCATGAGCCCTGGGGTATCTATACTGACCCCTGGTAAATATAAAGGTCGGCCACCCTCAGGCAGCTCCCCAGACCTCAGAGCTGGCTCCAACCCTGCCCAGGCCTGTTACCTTGCCCAGGGGCACTCCTAGTGTTGCCCACTGCCCCCAGGACTCCCCTTCTGCTGCAAAGTGCTCCCAAAACTCCCAGGCTGGTGAGGCCTGTGCAACCAAATGGTCATGTCTAGATGCTGGAAGCCAGGATGCCTGGGTTGTGCCGCAGCTCTGGGTGGAGAGCGGATCTAGCAGGTCAGAGCTGGGGGCCAGTTTTTCTGGGTTCTCTGTAGGGGAGCAAATCTGTTCCTTGCTGCCCTGCTGTGGAGCTGACTTAGCTACAGCCTGGCACCCCAGTAGCACCAGCCATCACAGGCACTGAGACCCAGCATGTCCGTGGCAGCCCACAGGCATCAGGGGCATGAGGCACATCATGCATGCCAGCCAGCAGGAGGCACAAAGGTGGGACAGAGAGCATCTATGAATGCATGTGTGCATCAGGGTGACTGAGCACACGTGAGCATGTGTGATCCTGCCTAGGATCTGTTCTCTAGGGGCAGCTGTGCCTGGACAAGCCTTTCCTCCCTCCCAGTCCCCCCCCGGGCTGCCGTGACTTGCTCCCTTCCCCCCATGGGGAGGAGAGGGAAGCCCCAGTCCCACCCCAGATTATAAAATGGGATCAGGAGAGGGGAATCTGGGAAGATCCCAGCTACTGACATCCAAATCAGACCTCTTACCCCACTCAGGGTTCAGCCCAGGGCAGGGCCGAGGTTTTAGAGTGGTCCAAGAGCTGAAGCTTGCCAGTGAACCCAGAGCCAGACAACTGCCAGGGGTCAGACCAGAGGTACTGGGAGCACCCCACATCCCTGCCTCAGCCACCAACCCGAAGAAAGTCCCTCAGTGCTTCTGCTGCCCCCCACCATGCTGTCTGTCACCTCAGCAGCCTTCTGACAAGGCGGAAGGGGACCGGATGGACTTCTCACTTGCTCTACTGCAAGGTGGGGAGTCTCTTGCCATATGGGGCACTGCAAAGCAGGGCAGTTTTAGGGAAACACTGACAACTGCAGCACTGGGAAACACGGAGCCATGGCCTAAGAGGGGATCTTTGCAAGCCAGAGTCTCAGCAAGGGGCATCATCCAGTCCCAGCAAGGCTTTCTCCACAGTTCCCTGACTTTGCAATGAAAGCCTGACACAGTGGAAGAGCTGTGGTGCCAGTCTGGTTTTACTCATCAGATCCTGTTCCCACCTGGAAGCCGGCTGAGGGATCACCGCTGCCTGACAGGCACCACTCTGCCCTGCTTTCATTCCTGGCTTTGCTGAAGGAGCCCGGACCTCAGTCCCAAGGCTGCCTTTGCCCTCAAACCTCATGCCCGGGGGGGTGTGGGAGGGCCCTACCCTCATCCCCAGCAAACAAGGTGGCTGTACAGATCCCACCCACAACTAGAAAACAAAGGATTTTTTTAAGAGAAAGAGTTTTCCATTGGACTCATCTTGACAAAGCATGAAACAAAGTGATTCTGGGAATCACTCCCTCTTCCTCAATCCACAGCTTCATTTGATCCTGGTTTTCCAAAAAAAAAAAAATCAATTTCTTGCCACCAGCCCCCCTGGATCTCTCCCTTGCTGCAACCAAGAGGAAGGAAAAACCCTAAGATGTAGCACCCTGCTGAGCTGTTCTTGGCTTCTGGAAATGGAACATTTTGAGGACAAAAACAGCACTCAACACTTGCTTTCCTTGGACCTCTTCTGGAAGAGCCCTGCTGCTCTAGGTGATGTGCCTCATGGCTCCAATTATCAACCCAAACCCAGTGGGATTTTTCCACCACTTCCTTCCCACGGGAGGGTTTTTCTTCATCACTTCCTTTATGCAAAAGTGTTTCAGACTCCTTTTCTTCCCCAACAGTGAATGCAGGACTCCTGGGTTTTGCTACTGACTCACCGTGCATCCCCCGCCCCCTGCCCCATGCCTCAGTTTCTCTGTCTTCAATGGAAGCAGCGATGCTGACACATCATTGCCAAGTACTGTGGGGAGTCTCCCAGTAAAACGTGCCCAAGCCAAGAGCACTGTAAAGACGATGGGCATAGGCACGAACCGGCGCTAGCTCTGCCCATGGCAGGTGTGTATTGGAGGGGAAGATGCAGCTCTTACTGGGAAGTATGCCAGGCCTGCAGGGCTGGGCCCAACATCCCAGCCAGGTCCTGACTGGGGTCCAATCCTACTACCCCATGGGGTGGAGAAGGGCAGCTTGCCTGCTGGTCTGTCCTGGAAGAGACCAGAGCTGGGGAACTCAGCTGGACCTGACCATGAAGAGCACAGTTCTTGCATGCAAGGACCCCAAAACTCCTGGTGCCCCAAGAGCCCAGGTCTGTTTTTCCATCAGCAAGTCAAGTAAGTCTGTGTGGCTATAACAAAGAGAAACGGCCCAGGAGGGTGAGGGGCTGAGGATTTGGTCCTCCCCATGGCACAGGGCAGCCAGACGGAGCCTTGCTCTGTGGAATCAGGAAGGAATCCCTCCAGCTAGAGAATTTCAGCCACGTCAGGACTGTTACAGCCCTTCAGGCCACTGAGAATGTACAGCTGTTCTCTTCTCCTAGGCCCCAAGTGAGCAAAGCACTTGGACACACCCTGGACAGGGGTCTCTATGAGGAGGGGAGGCCGGCTCCATTGCTGTTCAGCTCCATAGTCATAGCCCAAAAACACGGACATAGCATTGCACAGATCTGTTCACAGCACATACATAGTCATGAATCTTCCAGGGGGAGGGCTGACTATGTATATGTATACATATACACACACACATACATACATATATATACACACATATATGTATACATATACATGCATAAGTATATGCATATGTATGTGTATATACATATACACACATATACATGTATACATGCATACACAAGCGTATACATGCATGCCTATATGTATAGGCATAGCCATATGTGTGTATATGCATATATGTATATGTAAATGTGTGTATACATATGAACATACATATGTATATGGGTACATACACAAAATATATGCAAACAAGATACATGCCCAAATACCCCCACACACATGCATGCATACACACACTTTCCAGACATGCGTGGGTGTGAATTAGAGCTGTACACATCATGGCTCTTTTTCAGTTCTCAGTAATTCCAAGAGGTGGAGGGGGGAAAATAACATTTTAGGTCCACCTGAAACTTTCTTTTTTTTTTAATCCAAGCCAATCAAAAAGTCAAAATAAATAACTGCTGGGGTCAAACACAACATTTTGTTTCCCTTCACTTCAAGCTTTGGCATCCGTTTTAAAATTAATTTTTAAATGATTTTCTCTCTTCTGGAAGGAAGTTGCAAAACAAAAAAAGCTGCAAAGAAGCATAATAATAATAATAATGCTTCATTTTGCAAATCTCAAACCACTCAGCCTGGTTTTCCCCCATCGCCATGAGCCCATCTGGGAAACTGCAGTGAATTCACAGAGAATTTTGGTATCGCCTGATCTTCATTTCTTTTAAAACAGGAAAAGTTTCGGCCAAAGAATTTTGCAGGCTCTCTAATAGGACTGGCCCATGGCGTTTGATATAAGCTGCTGATCTGGGGTGTGAGTGAGAGGGAGCCCAAGCCCAGATTGCTTGAGGGGAGCTGGGTTTCCAGAGGCCTGGCTTTCTGTACATTCCCCAAACAGGCCCTCTCAAAGAGGCATCTGCCTGGCGCCTGATACCTCAATCCCTGTGGAAATTCCTGCCTCACATGTGGGCATAAACTCCAGCTACTGTAACCAGGCAAGGTGTCGGGGAGCTTTTGAGCTTCTACTTCTCACCTTCCCTGCCGCTACTCTGTGCACCCCCAAGCCCTGTTGATGGGTGGATTTTGGCGGGGAACAGGACTTTGAAAAGCAACAAGTCAGCTGCTCTCAAGTGTAAAAAGAACTCGAAGCCGCTGGTGCCACACGTGGGGCTGCTCCAGGGCGTGTTGTCCGCTAGAGGCAGGCAGGCCTCTGCACCCAGGAGCCCGTCTTGTTAGCCCAGTTTTGCAGAGGGGAGAAAAACAAGAGATGCAGAAAAGTTCCACAGTGAGTCACAGGCAAACCCAGGACAAGAGCAGACAAGACCGCCAACAGTTAAGAGAAACCAGCCCCCTGTGCTCACCACAGTCTGATCCTCTACCCCTGACCCTGCCCTGGACTCAAGACCTCTACCCATTGCAGGAGCCCCAGGAAGAAGCATGCACCCCTACATACACCGGCTCAACAGTGCCGTTCTCGGCCCCTGCTAGGCTCCCCCCTCCCTGGTGACATCACTGTAGCCATAGCAATGTGCTTACTTCAAAGGGAAAAGGGTGGAAGGAGACCAAAAAACACGGATAAACAACGAACAAGTCAATGGCAAAACAAAGGGCCTGATGCTACCCAGGGGGGTGATAAAAGTTTAATTGCCGCATGTTTGGGAAAAACCTGCCTGAACTCACTCGAAACTTGGAGGGGAAGGAGCCAGCTTAGAGCAGGCCCCAGGACTCCTGGGTTCTTGTCCCAGTCATGGAAAGGAGCAGGGCTTGATAGGTCAAATGGGAGCCTTAGTCAGGATGGTGGGGTCTCGGCTGGGCTCTAGGATGGTGGTGGTTGCTAGAGGGTGGAGAAGTGGGGACAGGGTGGCAGGACACCCAGGTCTGTGCCCAGCTCTGGGGGTCAAATGGGGCCTTATGCTCAGAGAGGGGGCAAAGATGCTGGTGCTCCTGGGTCTAGGAAGAGAGCATAAATCAGGGAGTTACAGCCTGCGAAGGGGGAAGCCTTTAAACCTGGGGGATCCCTGATCTCTCTTTGGTTACTGACCAAATCTGCAGTGATGGGCATTGCAAACGCAGCATGTGTGTGCCGAAGAGGAAAGACTTCTGCTCCCAAACGATATGCTCCTTCAGCCTCCGCTCAAAGACTGCTGAAAACCAAAGGGCAGGTTTTAAGCTTGATCCAGAAATGTTTGTCCTGCCTTGACATTTCTTTTCCCCCAGAGTTTTATAAAACATTAATTGTATTCTTTATTTCACTGCTTCTTTTATCAGTTTTAAATCAGTTGTTAATCTAGGATCAGGATTCGTTTTACTAGGCCTGGCATTTGCTCTGTGTTGGAGCATCAATGTTTCCTTGCTCTTTTTATATATTTATTTTTCCTTTCTTATATATTTATTTCCTTTTCCATTACAGTTTTATTTAATTCTTTATATCAGTTTTTATCTTAAAATCATTGTTTTATTTAATATTTCATCTACTGACACGCTAGATTTTTTTTATTTCAGTTGTTCCATTTATTTTTATTTTACTGATTACTTTTCAATTTATTGATGTATTTTTCATATTTCTTGTTTTTTTAGTTTTGATTGTTTTGTTTCCACTTGTTTTATTTTTTGTTATTTATCTTTTTATTTAATTTATTATTGTTATTATTACTATTGTTGTTTTGTTACTGTTATTGGTATTTTTATTGTTATTGTTATAATTTCTCTCTGCTGTCAATGGTTTCTCTGTGGTTAGGTCTTAAACTCCAAGAAGTTATTTGGGAGCCGGGAACAGTGGAACTGAAAGTGGGGGGAGTGCAGGCAGGAGACTGAAAGCTGCCCCTGGGAATGCAGCTCTCAGGGCAAAACAGGGCAAACTTGCCCCCACGGACAGTGACATGATCTGTGCCAGAAAGCTTGACTGTGGAGCAGGGGAAGGGTCCAAGCCTTGGTGGGGGTGAGCTCTCCTGAGAGAAAGGTGCAAGAGGCAAAGGGAGGGTGAGACATGCTCTCCCTCTGCTTGTAACCACCCAGCCCTGCCCTGAGTGCTGCTCGCTTAAGCTGGAGGCACTGGCATTGCTCAGGATTGGGCCCACAGAGCAGGGGGGTACCAATCATCCCCACTGCTGCCTGGCAGACACAGGGGGCATGAATGGGAAGGGGGGTGAAGAAGGTGGCACAGCCCTGGCCCCCAGTATATGCACAACTGCAAATATCTGTTGTACTCCCAGATGTGGGATGAGGCGGCCAGCTGGATCTTCAGACTGGCCCCCCACAGTTTCCCCCCAGCCTCGAGGCAGAAATGCAACAGAGCGATGCCAGCTCCAGCAACCCCACCCCATGTCAGCTGGAGACTGGGCCCATGGAGGCCTGGGAAGCAAAGTCAGTCTAAGCCCCACTCCGGGCACCTGGCCCCTGGCGTCTTCACAGGGGTGAACAGAACTGGCTCCCTTGTCTGGGGTTGGGAGCTCCCTGCTCAGCCCAATGGCGGCACTGATGCCCTAGAAACGTCCTCAAAGGCCTATGCCGCCTATGCCCGCTGTGCTGGGACAAGGAATAGGCTGTGGGGTGAGGCAGGGAAGGGAAGCAAGGGACTGCCATGCCTTGGTTTCCCCTTATACCACTGACGCTGTGAGTCCATGGGGGCAGGGTGTGCTCTGTTCGTGCTGGGCCTGGCATGAGGGGCCTCTGATCTCCCTGCTTTGTTATGTGCTGCCACGCAGCAGCCTCACAGTGCCTGCATCCTCAAGGTCACCATGCCTTCGAAAAGCTGAGTCTAGGTCTCCCTAGCTGGCGTCCCCCACCCCCCTGCCAACGAGGCTACTGTGGAGAGAGAGGCCTTGATGCTCGTGGCACTGGTAGAGGCAACTGTGCCTTTGCTTTGGAGATCCCCAGCCCTTATTCAGGGTGCCCTGCAAACAGTTGCCTTCCCCTGTGTGTACAGAACAGGGCGTGGTATTATCTAGCTAGATAGAGCATGTACACAGACCAGGGGCTCTCAATCCCCTTTAGGCTCCAGGCACCCCTTATTAGACTCCAGGGCCCACTCTTTAAATCCAGGACTCCCTCGTTAGACTCCAGGCCCCCCTCAGAAATTGCCAGATCCTATTTTTGCTTGTTTTTCGACTTCAGAAAAATACTAGAGCAGCTCTTCTGTTGCAAAGAACTCGGCAAGACCCAACAGGGCAGAGAAATTTTAATGCTATGGCTTCCTATTTGAAACCTCTGGGCTTAGCTTGTGAATCAGATTTGGGCACCTGGTGTTATATGGCACCCCATGGCACCCTTGGAATGATCTCAAAGCACCCGCTCCAGTTGAGAATTGCTGACTTAGGCAGGTGGATGGAGGATGGGGAGCCACTGGAGGGAAGTGCCCATGTATACACACACAGTCTCACTTTACTGATGCCCACACAGTCTCACTTTACTGGTGCCATAATCTGACCCTTCCCTCCCTAGTTTTTAGGAAGATTCAAGACTAGTCTTGAACCTAGATGGTGAAAGATTTCCCACCCCTACACCCCTCCAACTCCACCCCTCCAACTCCACCCCTTGCTCACTCCCAAGGGCAGATGAAGGGGCCTGAGTTTGGGCTTCTATTTAACTGAAGTGGTCAACACTGCCAGCATTACCCAGCCCTGCCAGGGTCTGAGTAAGCTCCTTGGGGCAGGTATCAATGGTTTCCCCTGGGTCCAGCACCAAGGAGCCTCTGCCTGTGACTGGGGCTCATGGGTCCTAATTACAGGCCTGCAGATCTGCAAAGGGGGCACTCAGGGCCCCTGCTCCCATTGTCACCATCCCGTGGAGACCCACACCAGGTAGGGGGATTTGAAAGAGGATGCCTGGGTGACAGCCCCCAAACTGTCCTGGGAAGGGAAGACAGGGAGCCCTTAATGGACAGAGATGGAGGGAGGGAGATGTGCCCCAGCCCCCTGCCAGCCCTGCTACTCTCAGCCCAGGGCCCTGGCAGGTCCAAGCGACTCAGCCATCCCTGGCGTGCCCGGGGCTGCAGCTGCACAAGGGGGCTTTGTTCCAAGAGCAGGGTCATGGCATTTCGCTGTTGGCGTCAGCAGCAGCATGAGGCGGGGGCTGCAAGACAGGCTGCTGCCCAGCAGTGACGGCAAAGAAGGCCCTATGTGGGGTGTGGCAGTGTAGAGCAGGGCGGGGTTTGCAAGGCAGGAACCCTGGGGTTGGAGGCTTGGCCTTAGAAGAGGAGTGGGTTGCAGTGGTTAGAGCAGGGTGGGCTGGGGCTCTGCACTCCTTCCCCAGCTTGCGGGGAGAGTGGGTTCCATGGAAATCAGGACTCCTAGGTTCCCTGCCTCATTCTAGGCTGGCAGCTGAGTCCTCCCTGCTCTAACTGCTAGACCAACCTCCTACTTGCTCCCTGCTCTTGCCTCAGTTTCCCCTGTGTTCTGGGTGGTGGACTGCTAATGCCCTGAGCTCCTGGCATGGGAGGCAGATTATCCAGGCACCCCTGTGTTTGTTCTGATCCCTTTCAGCTTCTAATTGAAGTGATATTGATGCTCTGCAGGCAGCTGGGTCTGTCCCCAACAAAGCCATCAGGTAGTTCTGGTCTCAGGGCATCCTGAGAGCTGCATGTCCCAGATGTCAATGGCAAGACCCTGCTAACTACAGGTCAAGCCTGAGCAGAGCTTGGACCCAATGCCCACTCCTGTCTGAGAAGCCGGGCAAAGGAGACAGGAGAAGAAGTGGGGGGAACCTGGGGACACATGAACGTCAACATCCATTTTTCCAGAGCTGGAAGCCACATGTGGGGGCCAGGCAGTGGCGTCCCAGCCTTGGCCCTTCCAGCAAGTACCGACTCCATGGCTCAATGTGAACCCACCCGGGCATCGGGAGCTTTCCAAGCTGGATCTGAATGGGGAGCCCCATCTGCCCGCACATCACAAGGATGCATGGCCTCCTGCCCTAAGGGGCTGGCCTGTGCATTATTCACACCATGGCAGAGCACGTGTGTGGGTGGGTGGGTATTCCCATGCATATGCACACACACACATGTGTGTACACACATGCTCATGGCTTTATTGGCCTGTTTCCTCAGGTAACTCTTCCTCTCCTCCTTGGATCCCCGGAGCAGGTCAGTGAGGGTGCTGGACAGATGTCACTGAGCCGCAGCCACCCCGCAGCCTCTCCCTGCTGAGATTTCAGCTCTGAGAAGCAGGGAGAACCATCGGGTAACTCTCCCCCATCCCCAAAGTGGACATGAGTATGTGGCATGCGTGTGCATGGACACGAGTCCTGACAGCTTACAGCCCCACCCAGGCAGTGCTGCAGAGAAGGCACTATCAAGCTTGGGTGCTGGGGTCCTATTTGTGACTCTAGGAGGGAGTGTAGTTGTGGGGTCAGAGTGCAAGGGAAGGAGCATTGGAGTCAGGACTCCTGGGATCTCTTCCAACACTGATCTGGCTGGTTAAACTTAGGTGAGTAGTTAGGAGTCAGGATTCCTGGGTTCCAGTCTCAGCTCTGACAGAGATGGGGGGAGGGATCTCATACACAGAGCAGGGGAGGTTGCACCCATGGGAGCAGGGCCCCAGCAGTATCACCTCAGGACAACCTGGCCAGGGAATGAGCTCCCATACCTCTACATGGGTAGAGACCCCCTCTTTGCACAGGGCAGGCAAAGGTTTCCTGCCTCTCCCTGAATGGGGGATGACCCCCCACGGCCCAGCACTGAGGGATGGATTCTGCCTTTTGTCAGGCCAGTGAGTCTGGGGCAGGTCCCTGATCAAGGGGGTTGGCGACCAGGGCTGGGTCCCTCTCTGCTAGGAAATGTCTGCCCCCTATTTCCCCTGGGGCATGAAATCAGGGCAGCAAGAGTACCAGGGGTGAAATACAACAGGCCCGAGGCTGCCCAGAGCTGTCCCCCCTACCCGGCCTCATGATCCCCACACAAGCCAAGGCCGAGGGGATTCACCCAGGTGAGGACCACCCCAGGGTTGAGAGTAACTGAAGATCCCTGTGCACCAGGTACAGACAAAGCACTGGGCCCTGCTCCTGTGATGGTCGGGCTGCTCAAGCCAAGGGAGGCAGAATGGCAGCTACTCTCATCCTCAACGTCATGAGAACTGTGGGTAACAGTGCTCAGCACTGTTCAGTATCAGGGCTGTCCCTTGGAGACTAGAGAGCTAAACTGGGCTGATGGCTCCAATGTGCAGGGCAGGGCCCAGGTCCACAGGGGGAGAAGTGTCCAGCTCCAGCACTGAGCCCCCAGGGCACCAAGACATCTGGGTTCAACTGGGCAGGAAAGGGGCACTTGGCTGGGGCCCCTGACACCCTGCCACACTGAGGCACTCTCTTGCCAGGAAGGCCTTTGTGCTGACGCGGCCAGCAGCTGAGGGAGGAGGCGGCACATGGCAGGCACAGCATGTGGGGCAGTGTGAGGCCGGTGTGGAGGTTCCTGGGTTTGAAGTCTAAAGCGGGATGGCAGAAGGAGCCCCCACAGCCCAGAGTGGGGCAGTCCCTGGGGGAGCTCCGACCTGTGACACTCACATGGGCATGGGAGTATGCACATGTGCCCAGAGCCCCTCACCTCTCCAGGCATTACAAAGTGAATGGGTGGGTCCAGGAGAGATGCAGGCTCTGACCTGAAGGCCTTGCGGGTATCAGGTACCAGAGCTGGAGGGCAAAACTCCCAGTACCCTGCTACCTTGGCTTTTGCTGTGACTACTGGACCCAGCTGCCTTCCCCAAGAGCCATAGCCCTTGTGGTGGGGTGCCTATCTCCTTCCCAGGGCTCATCCAACCCTGCCAACCCATACTCAACCTTGGTCTTGCTTTGTCCTTGCCCTCTCACCCTCCATGGCCTACGATAGCACCCCCTCCCCCATGTCCCAGCTCAGGCGCCGGCCTCTTGCCTCACAATTTTCTAGCACAACTAAAAATTCAGCAAGAATTCAGGATTATTCAGGGGACGCAGCTTATGAGCTCTGCGTAGGAGCTCGGCTTTGCTTTTTAGGGGGCTGCAAAGGAATCATCTCCCTCCCTGCGTCCTTTAATCGAGCCCCAGGGCCACGGCCTCCTGCTCAGTACCAAGAGCGGAAGGGAGGGGTGATGGCGGTGACTGGGGGGCATGTCCCCACACCTGGCACTCCCGTATCTGGGCGTAACACACCAGTGAGAAGCAAACAAAGAACCCTAGTCTGATCAGTTCCTATTGCTCGGACCCCACCCAGCAACCAGCTTGGGGTGAGAGCAGGAGAGAGACACCATAGGCACCATGGCATAGATCCTGTGCCCTCTGAGGCTGAAGAAGCCTGGGGTTCGCCTTAAGAACTGACTAGCAGTTGTGAAGGGAAGCTGGCACCGTGCTGTGACCCCTCCATGCCTGCCCACCTCTGGGAATGCCCTCGTCCCCCTGGGATGTGGGGGTTGGTGGCACAATGGGCCTCCCTGTCACTGTCCATGGCTCTGGAAGCCATACAGGCAGGAAGGCCCAGGCTTGAAGCACTGAAACTGGGGCTGCACGTGCTTCCTAGGATATGGGTGGGGTGCAGCTGGCGTGTGGAACAGGGCAGGGGCACCCTGGCACCTTCCAGCTCTCTGCATGGGTGTCACAGCACAAAGCAGGCTGCAGTGTCACTGTCTGAGGCACGGCTGAGGTTTTGAGCACACTCTGTTCTCTACTGTAATTACCCTCCCGGCAAGGGAGTTTCCTTAGAACTGCACACGAGGGCTCCTGTGTACCAGGCTGGGCCTGGTCTGCCCTTTGCCCCACAAGCCAGGCCCTAGCCCCGCAGCCACTGTCATTTCCCATCCCTGGCATCCCTAGATTCCCACCTGGGTGCCAGACCCCCCCTCAAAAAGGCCCCTCTGCCCCTCTCCTGCCAGAGCCGTGTGATGGAGCACAGCTGAGGCTTTGGCAGGGGTACCTGGCATGGGATCCCAGCGCTCTGGTATGAGATATCCGCCATTCTCCAAGCCAGATCCTGCAAAGTGCCCAGCCCCAGGGGTTCCCCCTGAGGCTGATGCGGCCAGGCCCCTCACATGGGCAGAGGCTGAGCAGAACACAGGCATCCCAGCCTCATCCCACTGCGCCAGCCCAGACTCCATCTTGCCCACGCCCAGTCTTTCCCCTGACTGCATAAAAAGCCGCACCATCATCCAGCTACCAGGGCCCTGATCCTGCCAAGAACAAGGCCAATAGAAGATCTGGCTCCAATGACCAGCTCTGGTTAGCTCTCACTGGAGTAGCCAAAGACCTCCAGCAGGCCTAGCCAGGCAGAAGAGACCGGTCCCCACAGCCTCTTGCATTCCACTCATGCCCATGTGCCTTCTTCATTTGAGCTAACAGTGACCATCTGGATCATGGCCACAGCTTGGGCTTGCCAGGCACTGTCCCCACCAGCCCATTTACGAACAGCCCAAGCCAACAACCAAAGACATGGGAGCTGGGGAACCCAATGGAAGTAGCAGGGCGGGGCACAAGTCCCGCAAGCCGCCTGACGCCTTTGTGGAGGATCCGGCTGCACAGAGGGAGGAAAGGATGAATCATGCGTGACCAAGGCGGGCGCCAAGGCAAATACGTGGCTCACATACTACCCTTGGCAGCTGCCATGAGGGTCCGAGGCTGGGTACCAACCGGGCTCCCCCACCCATGCATGAGAAGCTGGCGAGCTCGTATCCCTTTCCAATTGTCCTTATATAACTTGGCGGCAGGCAGTTACACAACTACAAATGGGGACGGGGCTGATGCAAAAGGCGCTGGCTCCTGGCAAAACTTCTCCCTTCAGTTCCAGCTGCTGAGGTGGGGGTTAGTGGGGTCTGGGAAACATCCTCCCCAGCCCTTGGCCTGCTTTGATTTATCCTCCCCTGGGTGCCAGCAATGCCCCATGCCCCGCCCAGCCCTGCTGAGCCAAAAACCAGCCGCTGTCCTGTCACGCGCTTGCCAAATGCCGCAGCAGCATCTGAACCCACTGCCGGCGGGAAGGGATGGGCGCGTGCCAAACCTGTTGGCACAGACTGGAGCTTCCCAGCCAGGCAGGTCCCACCTCCGGCCTGATCCTGCTGGGTGCCCACTGCTCTGGGCTCTTGGCATGGGGAAGGTGGAGCACAGCTGCTGGGGACTTGTGCATGCTGGGCAAGGGGTGCTGTGCTTGGCATGGGTTTGGCTCATGGCCAGTGACACCAAGGAAGGGGGTTCAACACACACAGGCAGAACCAAGACGCTCCTAAACCAACCCACCAAATTCTTCCTACCAGATCTAGAAGAAGCCTGGCGTCACTGGGGATGTTCATATAGATGTGTGCAGAATATTTCATATTCACTCACTTCCTTCCCTCCAGAGCAAGGCAGATGGGGCCCCTGCAGCTCCCAGCAATAACAGCCTCAATCCAGCCAAACCCACAGACTCAGCCCAAGCTCCAGACCCGCCTCGCTTCCGCCGCTCCTGAAAATATTACGACTATCCCAAGAATTCACTTGGTGCAAGACAGGGAGCAAAATTCTCGACCAACTCGCTGCTGCAGAGAGGCAGGAACAGTCTTCACTTTGCGTCCGCACAGAGGAAATAAAAACCAGCCGCTCATGAACGAAAGAGACAGGGCAAAGTTACTCACCAGTTTGGTGCCAGCGCTGGGGTCCCAGTATAATCCCACTGTGCCAGATGGAGATGGACAGATGGGAACAACATCAGGAGTGATTCTGTCCTCCCTGGGGCCAGGCTGGGACTCACCCACCTAAAGTCACTGACTTTTACTCAAAGAAGGGAAATCCTTTTTAAAACCTTAGCCCCGCCTCACTGGGCAATTACGAAGGCAGACAGACGGATGGGACAGGGGGAAGGAGGAGCTTCCATGTAATGTGCTGTGCTGGAGAGCGGACACCCTTTCGAGGCTGCTGGGTGTAGGGAGCCAGTGCCATTCAAGGCCAGGCCTCCTCCAGCCAGGGAAGGAGAGGAGAGCAAGTTGGTGGGATCCCCCATCACATCACACAGGGATGTGGATATCACTGATCTTGGGGGGGATGTTTGGTCAGCCCACACCAGGCCAAGGCTTCACAGGCACAGAGAGGGCTGCAGGCCAGGCTGGCACTGGACTGAGATCTGACCCCCGCCCCCAGTGGGAATGGGTGGCTTTCGGGGCGTGTGAGAGGCAGCAGAGTTGGATCCTGCTAGGACAAGCTCGGGCAGGCTGGAGCACTGGCCTCACTGCTTGGGAGGCACCCTAGGCAGAGCTCAGCCCCCCCACCCCTGGGTGCTGGAGGCTGTTACCAAAAGCCCTGTGCCCAGCTGCATCCCCTGACATAGGGGCCTGGGCCCCAGGAGACATTCTAGTCCCAGTTCTGCACTACCCTGTGCCTCAGTTTCTCAGTCTCTAAAATGGAGATAATGGCTCCCATTTGCTGGGCAAAGAGCCATGAGGTCCTTGAGGGAGGAGCCAGGTCTCCTCCTTACTCAGAGTAGGGCAATTAAGCCCATGAGTAAGCATTTGAGGCTGAAGCCACTTTCCACCCAGGTCTGGGGAGGGTGGAGGGCCAATCAGGGTAGCTGAGCACAGTTACCTGAGCTCAGGGTAGCTGAGCTCTCCTCCACCACAGACTTTTAGCCCTGCGCAAGTCCCTTAGACCCAGCCCCTCCAAGTGATTTAGACACCTGAAGCTTTTCAGCCTCGGCTCAGAGGGGAAGAACAGCACTGCCTGCTGCACTGCTGGGCTCTTCTGACATGTTGTACTGGTGCACCAGGTTGGGCAGGGAAGTGGGTTACAGTGGTTAGAGCAGGAAGGACTGGGTGCCAAGACTCCTGAATCCTATTCACAGCTCAGGAGAAGAGTGGGATAACAGCTACTGTATCTTGGGGAGGCAGTGAGGCAGGACTCTGTGGTCTTGTTCCCAGATGTGGATGAAGGGAGCCTTTAGCAAAGGGGGGGGGCAGTCAGGACTCCTAGGTTCTATCTTTGGTTTTATCAAAGGCACTGAACATGGCTGTTGTCCTGGGGTGGGGTTGGCTTGGATGGGAACCTCTTCCTATCTTCCACCTTGCCCTGACAGGCTCCAGGTCTTTTGCAAACCATCTGCCTGCAAAACAATCTTGGTTCTGGTTTCCCTCAGCCGGCTCCTTTTCTTCCAGCCCAGACTCCCTCATACCAATACCCATTAAGCATGAAGTGCCCCCAGCATCCCAGGGCCATGCAAAAGGATGTGGAGTGAAGGACAGTCCTGCCACACCCAAAAAGCCAGGGTGGGAGCCAGGGCCTCAATGTCCCTCTCACCAGCCTGGCAGAGGATCTTCAACACCAATATGCTGTGCTCAGCTCTGGGGAGTGAAACATTGGAGAGAGGGAGGGGGAAGGTTAGGGCATCCCATTGAAAGCCCTGAGGCTGCCCAGAGCAGAGGATTGGGTGCATTTATTGCAACGGGAAGCATGCGTTTCTTAATGCGGTTTTAAGATGCATGATGGAAAGCTTATGATAGAGGATGTATATATATAACTCTCTCTCTATATATAGAAATAGATTTTAATTAAAAAAACAAATCCCAGTGAAAGCCCTGTGTAGCTGGACCTTTTTTTTTCTTTTTTTTTCAATGCATCAGTCCTCACATTGAGGATGTATCAGTGATTAAGCTGATAAGAACACGTACTTTTACTTTTTTCTTTTTTCCCCCCCTGTGTGGCTGGACCTATGCCAGGGGTTTCTGCTGGCCCGGCAACCTTTGAGGAGTGTCCGTGGCCCTGGCAGGTGCCATGGTACCAATAGAAGCCTGCAGTGTGGATGGGATGGGAGGAAGATGCATCATCATGAATGGCACCGGCTGTATCCAAGCTAACGGACAGAGCAAAACCAGCATGAATGCCACGTGCAGGCCAGGCCTCAGCCTACCTCATGCTCCCGGGCTCAGATCAGGCCTGGCAATGGGGAGACGCTCCCCACCCCTGACTGCAGGCTTGGGCCACACACAGCTCCCAGGAGGCCAGAGCTGTGCTTCACTCTATGAGACACCTCCCCTGTGCCCACCGCCAGCTCCCAGATGAATGCCCCCATGTCAGGGCCTGACTCACTCACTCCCCATAAAGAGAAGGAGGACCCAGATCCAACACTGGGGCTCTGCACTGCCCCAGGGCCTCCGATGCAGCCAGCAGGAAGTTGGCTTGTTGTGGGAAAACAGCCCACAGGGGCCAGCAGAGGGAGGGAGGGAAGCTGGGTAGCAACACTGCTGCTTGTACCCCTGTCCATGCCTCTCCCAGAAAAAAAGGAGGGGAAACCCAGGAATTCCTCCTCCTGTTTGTATCAGCCCCAAGGTAACAGCAGCCCCGGCCTCGGCTCACGTCAGCCTCTGGACCGGCCAGATTGCCTTTCCTGTGATAAGTAGGGCTATGCGCGCGCGCACACACACACCAGACTATTATTGCCATGGTGACACTACACACACAGACATTAAACAGTGTTTTACTTCGGAAGTCGGCAACGCCACAGGACGTCACTGCGGTTATTCCAGCTATGCGAGGTCTATAATATAACACTTAATTCAGTGCAGGTGGGGGGGACTGCTGAGGCAAAGGGTTTTCTCTCTCTCTCTCTCTCTCTCTCTCTCTCTCTCTCTTTCAGTGCAAATCTATGTAATTTGAGCATCTTCCCCCCCTACACACACGCACATTTTTTTTCCTGCTGCCTCGGCAACGGGCTGGTTGTTGACAACGGGGATGCCCTTGTGTCTGTCATGCCAACAGCAGTTAATGCAGGGCCCTGAACTGACAGCCACCCCACGCCCTCTAAAAATGTATCAGGAGGGTCTTGTGAGGCTCTGCCCTTATTTCATGGAGGCACCTTGCCCCCACAACCAGTTGCCCCCTTGGAGGAAGTTGCCGCTAGATTCCTAACGCAGGGAAGCAAAGAGCAGGGACAGGCTGGGACCAGGTCCAGGGAGTTGTTGCTGGGCCTGGAATCCAAGGACCATGAATCCATGCCCCTAGGCTCCAGAAGGGATCCTAGCTCACCCTCCCCTCTGCTCAAACTACCAGGGTTGGGCGCACAGCCCAAGAGACCTGCTCCAACCCCCAGACCACGCTCCCTCCCACACACTAGGAAGAAAACCCAGGAGTCCTGAACCCCGGCCTCACTCTGACCACAGCTGCCTCCCTAGCCTTGGCGCTGATGAATCTCATGCAGAGAGGGCCTGTGTGCCCTGCCGGCATTCCAAGAAACAAGAGGGCCCTGACCTCCTGCCTGCCCAGCCTGGCATGGCATGGCAGGGGTTAGCCGGGGGCTGCTCTGGGCACACTCCTGATCCTAGGGTAAGTGGGATGCCATCAGAAATGGGGTTGTCATGGCAATACTTGGAAGTTCCTATTATGGGGTGGTTTTCAGTTTCCTCGGAGAAACAATAGTAAGATAGAAGTGACGGGATCAGCACACTCCGGCCTGGCCTGGGCACCACTCACCAGCAGCACACAAGCCATGCCCACCTGCCCACTATACTTCACGGCCCACCTACCAGTTCACGTCTCCCGCATGCCACGTTTTGCACGCTCCCCATGTCCTGCTCTCCATATCACTTGCCTGATCACACATGTGTTAGTGCTCTCAGTGCTGCTCGTTATCATTGCCTCTTTCTACCCATGCTCTCCTCTGAAGGTGGGTTGGCACTGGGAATGCAGCCTAGAGGTACCAAGGAGTCTCTACAGCTGCAAGCCTCTGGCCTGAGGGATCAGGCAGCAACAGGCCTGATGTGTGCAGCCAACTCTGCTTCCAGCCCTGCGTCCCCTGCTACTCACATTGTGCCAGGAACATGTAGCATGGTGGGGAGGTAAGGGGCGGCACCTTCACCATCCATCCCCAGGAGACCAAAGTAGCTGGGATCTGCCTGAGGGACTGATCCCAACAGCACTTTTCTACCTGTTGCTCCTCCCCAGGAGAAACAGCAGGGAGTGTCTAGGATCATAGGATCCCAGAACAGTTGGGAGGACAGGGTGGGGGAAGTCTGTCCAGGAGGTCCAGTTCTGAGGCTGAGGTGAAGTATTTACTCCTAGGTGTGTTCCTAGGGCAACATTTTCAACAGTGTCACAGTACTTTAAGAGCCCAAATCCCACAGGATCACTTACAAGTGGGGCTGGGAGGGACTGCACCAAGGCACCTCATCCAGTCCCTGACTCAAGGCAGGATCAGCCCAGACTAAACCACCTCAGCCCCACGGGTCTGTCCAACCTGCTCTTGGAAACTTCCAAGGATGGAGACTCCACCACAGCTCTGGGCCACCTGCTCCAATGCTCAACTCCCCTAGGAGTCAGAATGTTCCTCCTCATCTCCAACCTCAGTTTCCACTGCTGCAGCTAGATGCCATTGCTCCTAGTCCTGTCTCTTGTGGCCACAGAGAAAAGCCCATCTCCAGCCTCTTTGTCATCGCCTTTCCAGGATTTGAAGACTGTGTTCAAATTCCCTTTTCAGTTTTGACTTCTCCAGACTCAACTATCCTATTTCTTCCATCCTGTCCTCATCAGCCCTGCCTCCCAGATCCCTAATCATTGTTATTGCTCTGCTTTGGACTCTTTCCAACCTGTCCACCTCCTTCTTGAAGTGCAGGGCCCCAAACTGGACCCAGGACTCCAAGGTTGGCCTCACCAATGACGGAGAGAGTCAAACTTTACTATTCATTCCATCCAGAAAGAGCACACACCAACTGCAGATGCTTCCTCAGCCTGACGAAGGGTTTTTACACCTGAAAGCTTGGTAAGAAGAATTTTTCCAGCTATTTGAGTTGGTCTAATAAAAGATATTAGATTTACCCAAAGAACCTTGTCTGCCTATGTTCTTAGACCAACACGGCTACAACCTACACCCCAGAGAGAGTCAAAGAATCACTGCCCTTGAATTGCAAGGAACACTGCTGTTAATACATGCGTCCTCCTCACTTTCTCCCTTATACCCATCCTCCCCCTCTTCCATGCTCTGCCACCCTCTCCTCAGGCTTGGATTCACCAGAGCCCTCTCCAACAGGGAGCACATGTACCCTAACTTTCACAGTGAGAGGAAAATGAGGATAGGAGAAACAAAGGAGGAGAAAAAGGAAAAGCTTTGTTACATGAAGAGAAGCCAGCGACTTCTCATGACATATGGTGTCCTGGCAGGCCCTCTCCAGAGCCCAGAGTTGGGGGGTTGTGGGGACAACTCAGAAAGGGGCCAAACCAGCTGGTTTGCAACTCAGGCCTAAACAGCAGCCAGGGAGGCAGGCATGTGGGGGGCTGGGCTGCCTCTCCAGCGCCCGATGACTCTAGTTTTTCACATGCCGGTGACTCACGCCTCTGTGGGACGGTGCCGCCTGGGCCCGCTTCCTGCCTTGTGCTTTTGCTTGTGTTTGGTATCCCAGTGCTGGGTTGTCATGTCCCCACTCCCTGATGCCTGGCTAGCCCATGGGCTGGACCAGATCTGCCGGGCTAGTGGCATTTTTGCCCCAACCCACCCAGCTAGGGAGAAATGTGACCAGAGCAGCTAAAAATAACCCTGGGCAGGGTGACTGAGCTACAGGCCTGGCTGGGGGAGGGGGGGGGGTGTTCCCCCCCATTTGTTTTCCCCTCCTCAGCGTCCTACCTCAACAGCATGGACTGGCACAGCCAATCCAGCTGTGTCCACTCCCCAGCGCCTGGCCCAAAACATCTGGATCACTCCCTAGTGCTTGCTTCCTGTTGGCGCACGGGCGCCCAAGAGCTGGAGGTAAAAATAAAACCTTTGGAAAAGCAAAGGCAGGCAGACCACGCTCTCAAGTGCCTCCAGCCGCCCAACGCAGACATTTGGGATCACTTAGGAGAGGCATTTTTCCCAGTTGCTAATTTTAAATGTACACATGCGCTGCATTCACACACGCGCACGCACGTGCACACACACACACACATATATGCACATGCGTAGCATTCAGATACATGCACACGTACACCCGGCATTCAGATACAGACACATATGCACTGCATTCAGATATAGACACACACACATATAGAGGCTGCATTCAGATACACACACATGTTGCACTCAGATACATGCACGCACACACACACAGACATACCCGCTGCATTCAGATACTCACACACGCACGCACACACACGTACATGCTACATGCAGATACACACAAACGCATACTGCATTCAGAAACGCATACACCCACTGCATTCAGATACATTCACACACACCTTACATTCAGATATACACACACAGAGACTGCATTCAGGTACATATATACATGCCCTGCATTCAGATACATGCACGCACACACACACACACACACACACACACACACTGCATTCAGATATACAGACACACACCCATAGGGGCTGCTTTCAGATACACACAAACTCATGCTGCATTCAAATACAAATATGCGCACAGCAGATACACACACCTGCACACTGAATTCAGATACACACACACATACACACGTGTCACATTCAGATACACACACGCACACATGTAGAGGCTGCATTCAGAATGCAAACACAAGCTGCATACAGATACATGCACACACACACACTGCATTCAGATACACAGACACATGCTGCAGATACACACACACATGCACTGCATTCAAACACGCACACACAAACAGTGAATCACACGCCATACATTTAGATGTCAGGTATCCAGGTTATACGTTTAAACAGGCACATGCACAGCCTGCTTTCATACATGCTCGTGCATGCACGCTGCACCCAAATCCATATGGGCATGCTGAGTTCAGCACACGCAGCATGCACACACATCCTTTTAATTTGCACCCTTGCTCAGGAGGTCTGCCAGCTTCCTGGGCTTGGCACTGACTCCCCAGGAGCTTGGGCCAGCCCCTGTCCTTCATGGGGCTTCAGTGACAGACACCCTCTGAACAGGGGTGACAACCCATCATTTGCTTGACTCTTCTCAGCATCTGCGGATTGTCTCTTGCTGCATATCAAGGTGGTGCTTGGCATGATAGGGCCCTGGTCTCAACTGGGAGGTAGATTCTATGGGGGAAAATGAGGCAGGGAAACAGCCAGCAATGTGTCCACAAAGTTGAGCCCCCAGGAGCACTCTGGCATCCTACTAACTCATCCTGTCTTCAAGTCACAAACCCCCACCTCCTCTGGCAGCACCTGGCATCAGGAAGGGGGCTAAGCCATGTATGGGGCTTCTGGCTGCTGCCATAGTATATTGGATAATTATGTGGATTCGCTCATCAGAGCTCCAGAGATAAACACAAAGGCAAAGGGGCTGGTCTGGCAAGACACAGGAAGTTTGGCCACTGTCACCCCATCCTACAGCAGTGCCTGGCACTGTCATGCAGCTGAATTATTCAAGCACCTCATGACTGTGGTGTCAAAATGGATTTAGACTCAAGAGAGATGCCCTGGCCGCTGGCTCAGGCAGGGCAGGGGGAGTCAGGAGCCAGCGGTGCTATTTTTGTATGAAATGCATCTATCTTTCAAATCTGCTATGTTTTCCACTTGGAGCCAAGAGCTTCTGACAGCCCCTGGGGCTAGATTAAGATACAGACAGCCCAGAGCTGTGCCCAGGGCCAGATTGCAGCTCTCTTTGCTAAAAAAACCTACATGCCTGCAGAGAGAAGGTCAAAATTATGAGCTGCTGCTGCCAGAGTCTGCAGAGAGGCTGAGACAACAGCTTAGAAAGACATGAGCTGCTCTATTGCCCTCCCCAGCTGACACCCCAGAGGGGTTCTGTATCACGTTCTTTCAGTCTTCATGGCACCAGAGTTTCTGAGCCAAATCTCAGTGGCCTTTTAGACATGAAGCTCCAGTTCCAAGCTCTCTGCCAACCTGGACAGGCATTGATCACACTCCACTCGCTCCCCGCTGTGCTTTGTTTCCAACCATTTTCATGGGAACTGGGAATCTTGTGGGACTGCTCCTCCTCTCTATCATGATCTTCAAACCCTCATTTCCCTCCAGCCTACACATCCTGGTTCCCCTGCATATCCCAGCCTAGCTGGACTCAGAGGCCTTGATTGCAGGACTTTACAGGACCTGAGGAAGGATCCTTCATGGGGTCAAATTTGGGAAGGCACAGGAGAGCCCTAAGACTAGAGAACAGGACTTCTCTGGGCCTGGGGTAGTCAGCTCCATCAGCTTCAAAATCTCCAGTCTGAAAGGGAAAGGATCCATTATGCAGCCCCAGACCTGCCACCAGTACTCCTCCAGTGTCTGAGGCTTGGAGGATTTGTGGCCACATCAAGCCAAGGGTTCAGGGGAACTTGAGAAACCACTGGGCCTTTTACAGCTTATAAGACCATCCATCATTGTGTCCTGTACCCAAGGGTTTTGGGATCATAGGTGAATCATAGAATCATAGAGAAATGGGGCTGGAAGGGACCTCTGGAGGTCATCTAATCCAACCTCCTGCCTGAGGCAGGATCAGCCCTGTCCAAACCAGCCTATACGAATCTATCGCCCAACCTATCTACAAAACTACAAAGTCAACCCAGACCTTGGACAAAGTGTCATGAGGAAACTGAGGAAACAACTTTGCCAATGGTTAGTTTACCTCATGGCTGCCTCCCTCACAATTCCCGCCCTCACCCACCGTCCCTGCCGTGCTAAGGGCTGGCAGAGATGGGCCCCAGGATCCCAGGGGCAGCAGGATGATACAATCTGGCAGATATCCAGGTTCCTGTCACTCAGAGAAGAGGGTCTCAGAAATGACCCCCTTGCTGTTGTGTGACATGCCAGCTTTGCATGCAGTAACCCACTGGGTCCAGTGTTGGGCCCCTCACTCCAAGAGGGAAGTGGACAGATTGGAAAAAGTCCAGTGGAGAGTGATACAACTGATTAGAGGCCTGGGAAGCAGGACGGATGAGGACAGGATGAAAGAATGAGGGTAGTTTGTTGTGTTGAAAAGAAGACTAAGGTGGGATTTGATCACAGTCTTCAAACCCCAGAAGGGTGATGACAGAGTGGGTGGAGATGGGCTTTTCTCTGTGGCAGCAGGGGGCAGGACTAGGAGCAGTGCCATCCCTGTAGCAGAGGAAATCCAGGCTGGAGATAAGGAGGAACTTTCTGACTCTCGGCGGGGGGAGAGGGGGCGGTGTCGAGCATTGGAACAAGCTGCCCAGAGTTGTGGTGGAGTCTCTGTCCTTGGATGTTTCCAAGAGCAGTCTGGACAGACACAGGGCTGGGATGGTTTAGTCCGAGCTGATCCTGCCTTGGGCTTGAGGCTGGATGAGACGATGTGGTGAAGTTTTTTCCACCTGATCTGATTTTCCTGTGGCCCAAGGAGGATAATACACATATCTCCTGCATCTACTGCTGCCACTGTTGGAGACAGGCAGCTGGGCTGGACATACCATCAGTTTGGCCTTATGTGGCACCTCCTGAGTCCTTTGAGGGGATGCCACATGGAGACAAGGCAGGGGCTGCTTTCCCCATGTGGATCTCTGCCTCAAATCCACACATGGCACCAGTGTGGCCCCACAGTTCCCTGACCCTCTCTCCCAGCCCCTGCCTGCCCCAGACCATCAGGCCTGAAGGAATCCCAGAAGCCTGGTAAATAATTTCCCTGGCTTTATTTGCCTTTGCGCTTCTGGCTGCAGGTGGCTAGGAGGCCACTGTATTTAACGCTGCAAAAATTAACAAGTGGGCCGAGACTGGGACTCCAGGGTGCTGGGAGAACAGCTGGCTGCCCTGGCTTCCTGGGGAAGGCATGGGTTAATCTCACAGGTGGGGAGCCTGTTATGGGGAAGAGAAGCTGAAGGGGTGGGGAGGGAGGGCTGAAGCATTTACAACCTCTGGCCCAGTCCCTGGCAATAAAACAGAAAGCCCCTGCAAGAAGGTATAAGTAGCTCTGACCATGTGTGGCCTGCAGGGATCAGGGAGGATTGGGATTTCATAGATTTCATAGACATTAGGGCTGGAAGGGACCTTGGAAGATCATCGAGTCCAGCCCCCTGCCCAAAGGGCAGGAAGTCAGCTGGGGTCATAGGATCCCAGCAAGATAAGCATCCAGTTTCATCTTGAAGGTGTTCAATGAAGGCGCTTGAACCACCTCCGGTGGCAGGCTGTTCCAGACCTTGGGGGCTCGGACAGTAAAGAATTTCTTCCTTATGTCCAGCCTGAAACGATCTTGAAGTAGTTTGTGACCATTTGACCTAGTCGTCATCCCTTGGGGCACTCTGGTGAGCAAACGTTCCCCCAGATACTGCATTTAAAATAAATACCAGGGATGTGAGGGATTGTTTCCACAAGTGTCGCTGATGGAGTCTTTGTCCCTGGACAACAGCTTCTCCTCCCTATCATGGTCTCGGTTCTTCTGCATATGCCGGCTTGGTGGGACTCAGAGGCATGATTTGAGGACTTCCTGGAACGTGGGGAAGGCTCCTTCATGGGGTTGAAATTGGGAAGGCACAGGAGGATCCCAAAACAGGACAAGTACCTGGAATGGACCTGGGGCAGTCAGTCCTAGCAGTAGAATCATAGGCACAGTGCTGAAAGGGACCCTGAGAGCATGCAGATGCTGCTAAATACAGACAGGTCTTAGGTCCTGGAGCCGTGGTGAGGGTTGGTATAATGGGGGTCCTTTGTCCTGGCTCCAGATACCAACCCAGCACCTGGTGCCTGTTCTTCCCTGTCCCAGCATCTCCCACAGTCCCAGCCCTAACTGCGCTACAGCAGCTTGCAAGGTAACTGAGAGCAGGGTGTGTGGGTATATCACCGCCTGGCCCTCACATCCTCAAAGACTCCTGCCTTCTGCTCCGTCGGTCCCTGGCTCCAAGCCTGGCTGCATTGGCTCTTTGCATTGGCAACCAGAGGGTTCCACAACAGCAGCATAACCCAGCTAGACAAGAGGGGAAACTAAGGCACAGAGCAAGGCACATCTAAAGAGGAAGAGTTGGGGTGGAAGCCAACTTGCCTGGTACCCAGTAGCTTCCCCACCACTCCACCACCCTGCCTGCCCCCTGGATACTCCCTTCCCACCCACCCTCAGGGAACCCAGCTGCTCCCAGATGTAAGGAAAGTCAGGAACATGGCCTGGCCAAGGTGCTGGCTGCGAAGGCACTCACACCCCCTCCTGACAGAGAGGCCTCAAGGGGGCTGGCAGGCGGCTGCGCTCCAAAGGCAGAAATGTCCTTTCTAGGTAATTGCTGTGAAGCAGACAGCAGGGTCCCGGGCGCTGGCCCCGTGCACAGCACACCCACACGCCCAGACGGGACGCATTCCACCCGCCTGACTCACCCTGCACCATGTATAAGGGGAGGGGAACGGATGGGGGCATGGAGGGACTTATTGTTTTGACTATTATGGGATGCAGCTAAGCCCTCCCGGAGCCAAGAGGGAGGGAGATCATGGTGCTGCTTGTTCTGTGCTTGAGGTCCTGGAGACGGTGGGTGGGGGGTGGGAGGGAATGAATGATGTCCCCAGGGGCCAGGGAGTGATTTTGGTGCCCCAGGCCCCCACAGGAGCCTGCTCCTGCCACGCCTGTACTGCCGCATGCTCAAGCAACAGGGAATGATGCTGGGTGCCACAAGAGAGCTGCCTTTCACCCCCATATGGCCACTGTGCCTCAGTTTTCCCAGTATAAAGTGGGACAGAGGAAGCTGTTGTCTATGGTAAAGGCTTTTTGATGAAGAGATCCGTGCCCTGCGGCAGCGTGTGGTGTGCACCCTCCTACCACAGCCAGGCATGCACACATGTTCAACTGCACACACACCCAGGTGACACGTTTCACTAATGCCTCAGTTGCTGCTGTCTCACAGTGGCAGATCCTACGGCAGACAGGATGAACTGAAGAGATGCCGTGGAAGACAAGAGAGCAGAGAACACGCATACATGTGTGCGGGCTGGATCACAGGGAAACTTTATCAGCCTGCCAACTGTCAGGCCAGAAGGAACAGCCCACATGGCATCACCACACGCGTGTTTTCACCAGTCACCACATGCCCTGTGAGCAGCTTGACTGCCAGCATTCACACAACACACCCCCTTGACACACGCAAAGCATCGCTGTTCAAAAATGAGCAACACACACATACACAAACAGGCTCCACACATGGCCACAGATCTCTCACATGGCTATTGGATCCTTGTGATCAAGATGCAAAGACAGGGTTATCACAACTGAGGCCTCCAAAGCCTAGATATCGGACCTTGGAAAAGGAGGAAATTTGACTTCAGATCACAACGGCAGCAAGTGCATCCCAGAAATGTCTTTCTTTGCATTCTTTCTTTGGCCGCTTCCTGGACCCATTCAGGCTCCCCTGGGTCAGGATTTCAGGTGTCTCTTTGAAATGAGGGCTAGAAACTCTCCAAGAAGGGAGGGGCAGGGGCGGTGAAACTAAACTGTGACTCTAACCATAATCCTGTGACTCCAGAAGCTGGAGCTTTGAGCCCAACATGCCTTAGAGCAAATCTGATGAAAACATCATGGGATTTTTCAGCATGGCAAAACCCAAGGAGCAACTGCATCAGGGAGAGGCGTGTAGTAACTGTCCCAGGATCACACCCACGCAGACACACCCCTCTTACTCTCCAGAGCCGTTTGTGATGAGCGGAAAGATTTGCCTGACTTGAACTTGCCTGTGAATTGCAGGCTGGCTGCTGGGAGGGGGGCACGGAGGGAGCTGCTTGCAAACAGAACTACATGCCTCTCTCCCACCTGCATGCACACATGCACATGGCCAGACAAAGGCACCAGGGCTAGGCACACGCTTGGGAAGCCTGCAGACGCTGGCAAATGCAGGCTGTGTGTGTGTGTGTGTGTGTGTGTGTGTGTGTGTGTGTGTGTGTGTGTGTGTGTGTGTGTGTGTGTGTGTGTGTGTGTGTGTGTGTGTTCTTTAGATCTCTCCCAGCCAAGCAAATTACCTAACAGTTTAACTGCAGTCTCTCCAGGTCTGCGTGGGAATCAGGGCTCATCTATGAAAGGGCTGGCTCCCAGACTGTTTCATCCTGCTCTCCCCACAACAGCTTGACTCCATTAATACCTCCCCTGCTCTACAGCTCTATCCCAAATGTGCGTGACCTTAGCCAGAGCTGGGGGTGGGGGGGAGGAAGCACTGAGGGGCCAGGCTGGGGGAACTCTGCGCCTTGGCCCTGCTCACTATCAGCCCCGTCCTCCTGATGGGGTGAATCCTGAGATGCTAACTAACGCTCACTCGACCTCAGTGCCTAGCTTTGCTGAAGCCCTAAAGAAAGCCATGTGTGCAGTGCTTAGAACAGGGGTGCACGAGCTGTGGTATGCATGCCACAAATGGCACAGGCAGCCTCCGTGTGGGGCACAGGGGGAGGGGTCAGGCAGCACAGTGGCAGATCAGGCAGGGCGCAGGACGCAGAACATCAAATCAGGCAGGGATTACAGGGCAGGAAGCAGAGAAAGCAGTGCAGTAGAACAGTAGGTAAAGAGGATTGTAGTGGCACTGGGGGAGGGTGCAGGGCTAATTTGTGGCATGCCAACCAAAATCCTTGGCCCACACTGGCTTAGAGGATGGGAATCAGGATTCCCGGGTTCCTTTTCCAGCTCTGCCAGCAGTCAGGGCACCAGGCTGTGAGTCTGGGCTCTAGCCCCCTGGTCCAGTGACTAAAACTGGACATTGGGATGCTTAGGTTCTACTCCCAGCTCGAGGAGAGACACTTGGAGTTGGAGAGACTGGGAGACTGGGAGGAAAGCATGGTCCAATAGCTACAAGGGTGGAAGTGAGGATACCTCAGAGCCAGACTCTACTATGTGCTTCCAAAATTGGAGCCTTCCTGCTCTTGGTTCCTCCATCCACACAGGTGACCCCCCACCCTGGGGCATCCTAGCAAAGGGGGAACAGCCCAGCGATGTAGCATGATGCTGGAGGAGGGTGTCACTCTGGCAAACACTATCCCACGGGCTCCTCCCCTCATTCACGCTCTGCGGTGCATGTGGGACATGTGGTTCCCTGCCCCCACAGAACCCACAACTACCGCTGCCATGGAAAAATAATAGCCGGGAAAAACCGTCACATCCTTTCTGTTTGTAATGCACTTGGCCAACTGGGGATGGGGAAGCTGGAGCCTGAGGCTTGGCCAGGATGTGACCATGGGCTCCACTCTCATTCATGCCCTGTAAGAAGGCAGCAGAGCCAATGGGGACTCGGTGGCCTGAGCCCTCCAAAAACACCTGCTGTTTCTCATCTGCTCCAGTTCCCAAGGGAGACATGGCAAGTTAAAAATGCTGTTTCTCTCCTTGCCTACCCCTGCACACCCAGTGTTGATGCAGTGGGATTAGCAGAAAGGGGGCTGTGCCAGAAGAAGGGAGAATGGAGTGGTTGAGAACCACTGATCTAGTTGAGTATTGCATCTGAGTATTGCATCTGAGTATTCCCAGCTGAGTATTCCCAGGATGTCCTGTCTGTGGATCTAGGGCCATGTCTCCGCTCCTGTCTGTCCCATGGGAATAAAAGCACTGGCCTCCTGCCTTGAGTGTGCAGGGCGATTCATTACCTACTGCATTGTCCTCAACCTCTTCAGACTCCAAGTTCCCCTTGTTAGACTCCATGTCCCCCTTGGAAAATACCAGCTCTTAGTTTTCACTCCTTTTTTGACTACAGAAAAATACTAGAACAGTTCTCCTGCTGCAAGGAACTCAGAGCACAGCTGGTCCAAATATTTTTAATGCTACGGATTCCTATTTGACATCTCTTGATTTAGCTTCTGAATCATGCTTACACACCTAACATGGTACACCCCCCTTGAAAAGATCTCAGGGCATCCGAGGGTACTTTGGCTCACCAACCTACTGTATCAGAGACAGGGCTTTCTCTGAAGTCACTAGGGATCCAGACTTTGCTCTGTCAGACCAGTCTGGAACTAGTTTGGAATGAAGCAAGGGGCTGAGGAGGGCCCAGTCACGACAAAGAACACAGGTAGCATGTACCTTTGTGTATACATGTGTATACCTTTGATCCCACCTCAAAGCCTTTCTCATGGGAGTCTTCTAAATTCGCTAAGTCTGTCATCTCTGCAGGGTCCCAGAAAGAACTGTTTGAAAGGGCACAAGCCAGTTGCTTTATTATACACTGCCGATGCTTAGCTGGACAAATTGGCTTTCAGTTCATGATTTACTTGCCGGTTTGTTCAATCTGGCTCTCAGGGGCACATGGCCAGAAGAGGAAGCATGTTACTGCCCATGGAAAGACACAACAAGAAAACAAGACAAAAAACAGGTTTTTTTGAGGCAGGGTGATTAGAAAAATCAGAATATTTGGGGGGAAAGAGGGGCTAGCTGGTCTGGGATAAAAGCCCTTTGGCTTTTAAGAAAGAGAAAGTATTGAAGGAGAGACTACAACCAGTTTCAAACAATGCCCTTTTGTCTCCCTACAAATCTGCCTGCCTGTCTCATATGTCCTGCCCCTATCAGTCTCTCTATCTGAGTGATTCTCAACCAGGGTCTCCACAAGACCTTGTTACAGGTGCCACACTGCCCAGCCCCTGTGTGCGAAGATAAAAGCCCTCCTTCCCCAGTCTGATAGTCTGTGCCTGCTCCAGCTACTCAGTGTCACTGCTGGTCCACTGGCTGCCTCCCCTTCCCCCAGCAGCCTCTGTGCTGGCTGCATCCATGGTCGCAGCAGCTTGTCCTATTGAGGTCTTTCCCTCAGTGCCCTCCCCTGGCACCAGCTAGATCAGTGGTTCTCAATGTTTTTAGCCTCAAGGCACTGGCTCTGTATCTTTTCTGAACGCCTATCATAGCTCAGTGATTCTCAGCTAGGAGATGGGGAAAGGCAAAGATGTTATGGAGGGGGCTGCAAGGCCAAAAAAAAAATGGGAACTATGTTTCTAGCAGTGAAGCAGATATAATCCCTGCAGCTCCCACCGCTGACCTGCCACCCCAGCACTGTGAATCCTCCCTACTTGCTGCAAGCAGTAGCTTGTCAGCAACTTCTGCAGGGGCCTCGCCCAGTCCTACAGATGGTGGAAGAGAAGCAGGATGTCAGGGGGAATGGAAGATGCCTGTTGGCAGAGGCCCCAGTGCAGGGGAGGGCTGGGAGTTGAGGCTCCTGGGCTCTACACCTGGCTCAGGGAGGAGACTGGGATAAGGAGGGTGGGGTAGGGAGGTCAACTGTGGGCTGGGAGTAGAGTCTAGAGTCAGGGAAAGAAAAAGGTTTCTCATGAACTTGGTGAGGACCTCCAGGCCAGCTTCCTGGTTTGGATTCCCCCAGCAGGCAGGGTGATCCGTGGCCAGCAACCCATTCCCATGTGGCAGGGTAAGACATGGGCACACCAGGAGCCTGGGGCAATGCCAAGCTTCCCAGGGGGCTGAGGGGGTTAGGAGATAACTGTCAGCCTTGCTCTGTTGAGGTTGACTCCATCCTCAGCTCACTCATGGGTGTGCATGCATGCATGCATCCAATCATGTGCAGTTGGGCTGGGATCTCCAGGGACAGCCAGAAGAACAGGATGCTGGACAGACAGATAGACAGGGCCATACTAGCTCTTGCAAAGTCTGGTCTTTTAAGAGCTTCCTGCCAAATACAACAGCAAGCAAAGAACCCTGGTATCCCAGCCTAGTTCCCTCCCTGCTCTCCCCTCACTCTCCCAACTTCATGGCATGGTTCTGTTATCAAGGATCAACCACGACTTGTCCCAGAGACAATTGCATTGAGAGAGCGAGAAAACCACACACAGTGTATGACTGGCTTTAGGATGAAAGGCACCGCTAATAGAAGTGCTGGGTAATTATCCTCAATATCATCATCACCAGTGATGCAGGACAGGTGGGGTGGGCCCAGCCCAGCCCAGCCCAGGGAGGCAAAGCCCAGGCTGGCAACCTGCAAGGGGGGTTTTGAAATCGTGCGATAGGTGCCAAGAAAAACCCGCCCAATGCCCGTTGGCTGCCTGAGGGCAAAGCCAGGGAAGCCCTGTTGCTACAGAAGCAAGCAGAGAGCTAGTAGGCCCTGCGCCAGGGCTAATGTTGCATGGAGGTTCCCACCCATCAATTATGGAGAGGTGTGAGAGAAAAGCCTCTCCTCAGCACAGAGCGTGGTTGGTTTCTGCATGCCGCCCCAGGGCAGGTTTCACAACGGCTGCCTGAACAAAGGGCAGGCCAAAGAACTGAGTCCCAGTGCCAGCCTGGGGGGAACTAATTAATTGCGGGAGCTGGGAGGGGACCCGTTAATCCGCTTTCATCTGGGCAAGGCCTGCCCCTTCCCCTGAAGGGGCTAGGGGCTACTGTTAAGTGTGAGGGGCTACAAGGGGGTTGGTTGCTACTGTTAAGTGTGAGGGGCTACAAGGGGGGTGGAGGCTGAGTGCCCTGCCCCGGGGCTGTGCTTGATGTCCCCAGGGCTGGTAGGGGTACAGCATGGTGAGCTAGAGCAGCTCTGCGGTCGCTCTCATTGATGGGGCCGGGGAAAGATGGACAGTGTGTATGTGGCAAACCCTCCCCCCACTCAGACTCAATCACTAAAAATCAGGGTCCCTAAACTTGGCCTTGCTTGTTTTGTCCATACACAACTGTCATCCACCCATCAATCTAACTACCTACCTGCCCACCTACCTATCTATCTATCTATCTAGCAAACAGGCAGAGTGAACAAAGCCCAAAACGCCCTGAGACCATGCAGAGGTGTGAGGCAGGTAGCCCATTGTAGTGGAGGGAAGGATCACTATGGTGGATGGTGGCTGTGAGATGCCCCAGGGAAGTCTATGCCCACGAAGACATGCACTGGGGGGATAATGAGAGAGGGACAAGGGACATCTTGGCTGGGTGTCATGTGATGCAAGCTGCTCTCCCCACCCCCACCCCCCCAAATAGTAGAGGCTTTCCCAGGGTAGGCTGGGTGTAGCCTGTCCCCACTATTCTCCACCACAGGGTCCAGCCCTCCTCTGCCTGTTTCATCCTTGGCAGGGGCCAAGCTGAATCCTGGTACAATAGAGATCAGCAGGGGCACAGGGGCTATCGAGCCATCCAGTGCCTGCAGCTGGGCAGAGAATCTGAGCTGAAGGGGGAGATAGAGAAGGAGGAAAGAGAGAAGGAGACAAAGGAAGAAAGAGGAGGAGAGGGAGTCACAGGGAAATGGCAAAAGACAGCAAGAGCAGGCTGCAGCGAGGCTGGGGGGCAAGCGAGGGAAAGGGATGGGATTTCCCTTTCCTCTGCTCCCTCTGTGGCTCTTCCCTCCTCCTCACTTCCTTCCTTCCTCCCTTCGGAAGCGCGTTTTGTTCTCTGGACAACACAGGGTTTCCAGGGCCACCCGCAGGCCCCTCCTGCCCCGCCCAGCACTGGCTGCCTCCGGCCTCATGGCCCATGGCCCCCCGCCGGGGGCCGGAGGGGGGGAGGATGCTAAAAAAGGAAAGTCTCCCAAGAGCAGCCCAGCCCAGAGGCCGCGGGAAAAGCCCCAAGTGTCTGGGAAAGTCATTCCCAGCCAGCAGCACACGGAGGAGCTGAAAGCCAGCAGGGCAGAGGCCTGTGAGTTGCTGGCCCAGCTGGTCTCTGTGCTCTTGCTGGCCCCACACCCACTCTGTCTGCTCCATAAGCAGTGGCTGGGACTCCAGGATCCTGCTTCAGGTTGATCTGAGCTGAAGGAGAAAAGAGAGAAGAAGGAAAGAGAAGGATGCAGAGGAAGAAGCAGCGGCCCTCTCCCAGGCTTTCCTGCCTGTTCTCAGTCTGGGGGTGGTTATAAGCTCCTTGAGACTGCTGTGGGGCTGGGCCTATGCCACCCCATGTTGCACCTGGGAGAAGGGCATGAAAGCACATGCTGCCCACTCAGTCCTTCTCCCTGTATCCTGGGACCCAGAAATAGGCACATGCCCAGCACCATTCTCAGGCCCCTGCTTTCAAAGGCGGGGCAGGCAGGTGGGCAACCCAAAGCCCACTGGGCACAGCAGGGGGGCACTGCAGAGAAGTGCTTGTGATGCAAGGGAGCCCATATCTCATTTGGAGCCTGCAAATGCTCCCAAGATGATACGACTAATACCAGCCTTTGGGTTGTATATGGAGCAGGGGAGATCCTCCTGCTAGAGCACAGTGCTGAGACTTGATTCTCTGGGAGGCGAATGGGAGCCAGAGGTTGGAACAAGGGGGATGGGAGTCAGGACTCCTGGGGTCTAGCCCTAGCTCTCTCATGGCCTCCCATCCCAGCTGTGCCTCTGCTTTTCTCCCTCAGTCAAGCGAGCAGACCCTGGAGACAGGGGTCCCCCCAGAAGGGCCTAGTGGTTAGGCAGCTCTGCGAGTGCCCAGGGCAGGATGTGGGCAGCAGGGAGTTGAAGGCAGTGGGAGCCCTCCACGTGCAGTGGCAGACCGGGGTAGCGGGCTGCCCAGAAGCCTGGAGAGAGGGCTGGCTCCTGGCCTCACTGCAACCACATCAGAAGGCCTCGCTCCCTCCCTCCCCCCTGGCCGCCGGCTTCCTGGAAGTAGTGCGCTCCTTGCACTCCTTGCTAGCAGACGGCAGGGCCGAGCCAGGCCGGGAGCCTGTTTGTTTTGTTCCTCGGGGCGCGGGGAACCTCGCTCAGCGTTGCTGGGAGACGTGCTGTTTGTGGGGGTGAGTCATGGCAGCCTGGCTCACCCGCGCCACAACCAGCTCGGGCTGGCCGGCAGCCAGGCAACAGCCCTGCCAGACACTGCTCCAACCCATGCAGCAGCTCCTTTCCCCTAGCATGACGACCCGAGAGCTCACTGCTGCCCAGCAAGGCCTGGGCACCCTTCGTGCCTTGCTCAGAGACAAACTAAGGCTGCCTCTGACACCCCAGGGCTGCCCTGGAGTCCCTAAAGGCAGCACTGGGTTGCCCCCAGTCGCCTGAATTGCAAATTTAGTTGCCACCCAGTGAAGGAACCAGATAAAACTGTATGTGAGGAAGGAGAGGGTAGGAGCCTGCCCACTCCAGCCCACCCCGGGCAGGGCTCTGGCCTCCTGTCTCCAGCAAAACCCCACCCCACTGCCAAAGAGCAGCTGCCAGAGCCATCGCTGCTCCGGTGAGGTCTGCATGGACAAGCAGAACCCAATGTTTCCTTTGTAGAGCTTCAGTAAAGGCCCCAAAGTTTCCATCTCAACCCTGTGGCCTGCTAGTGTCCTGTGCTGGCTGGGTGTCTGCTAGCTGGGATGAGGGTCTGGTCTCAGTGGCAGACTTTATCCCCCATCCTTGTAAGCGAGCATGATCTTGTGGGATGGGGAGTATGGGGCCTTGCTCCACTGGCAGCTCTTCCTTGCCCACTCTAGGAAAACCAGCCAAGCTGCCTGGGCACCCAGAGTCCAGCCCTGGCCTTCTTGGTACCTGTTGCAAGCTGCAGCAGGGCGTAGAAGGAGGCAAAGCCACTGCTTAGGACATGTCTGGACTCAGTTCATACTCCCTCAGCCCCTCTGTTCTCCAAGCTGCTGCCCTAGGTCTGGGCCCTGGCCATCACCACAGCAGCTGCCAGCTTCCTCCCACTCCATACCCACTGACAACCTCCCAGCCCCCAGCCAGCCTGCTCTGAGCCCCAGCATCATGCCTTCCAGACTTGTGGCCACGCCAGTCCCCTGTGGGTCCTACAGGAATCCCCTCTGCTAGAGGACTGCATGTGCGCTAACGTGTGCCAAAATCCTCAAGCTTTGGAACTCACTCTGGAGGTTCGGGGTAACGATGTCTCTAAAAAAAACTAGGTGACACCATAATCTGATTTCCCTAAAGTTTTATCACCATGTTGAGGAGGAACCTGTATGACAGACACACCACAAATTAGCCCTGCACTCTCCCTGAGTGCTATTGTGACCCCCTTGCCCTGCCTGATCTGCTGCTCTGTTTTCTGTTCCGTCTTATCTGCGCTGTGCTGCCTGTCCCCTGACTGTTCCTGATCTACCACATACTGCACGCACACACTGCCCATGCCATGGGTTGGTCACCCCTGTTCTATCACTCCCACGATCCCACCCTTCCCAGGCTTCATACAATGGTCATTCAGTTCTCTCCCTCCTGGGCTGCAGCTGTTTCCGGTGTTGCCTGGTATGTGCAGGAGGGGTACATACTCTTTGCATGTACAGCCATGTATCCGTGCCCAAGGCACCTTCCCCAGCGCTCAGAGTCATGGGCATGAGCCAGTAGGGTATCACCCGAGCCGCATGGCAGGGCATGTCTGCTCTGGAAGTTCATCCCTCAGGGGAATAGAGACCCTCTAGTCCTATGCCACTGCCTCTTTCCCACAAAACTGGGAGGCCATGGGAAAATACCATGCAGGAGCAAAGTGAGCCCATGCAACCCAGTCCATGTCCCAGCCCACCTCTCTTCTGAACCAGATGGCACCAGTCCTTGCAAACCAGTGGACAATTGCCACGCTAGCCAAGGAGCCCATCTTGCTTTGCTTCTCTGCTTTCCTGACCTGCTACCCTGAGGCCTTTGGCTGACACCATGGGCTCGGGGAATGTACCACCCTGCCTTGCAGGGCTAGACAGCAGCCCCTGCCTCTTTTCCAGCATGAGGTGGTGGGGAGGGCAGGGAGGTTAGGGCACAGATTTGCAACTGGGGGGAGAGAGAACAAGGGAGTTTGGCCAAGGGCTGGTGGGACAAGACTGGCTGCTCCCCTTTGCCCATGTGTAGGGTGTGGGGCACAGTGGGGATGGGAGCGCAGGGCAAGCGGGTAAGAGCATCCTGACGAGGCAGCGGATGGGCCTGTGGGAGAGAGCTCGAGCGGCACCAGTGACTCATCGTCCGGAACAGCCCAGGGCAGAGGCTGCTTTGCTGGGCCGCTTGGAAGGGAGGATGCGGTTTTGAGGGGACGGGGGGGACAGCATCTGGCAGATGTGGAGCCTTAGAGCATGAAGAGGGTTAAACCCCACCCGCCGCGTGTGCACGTTTGTGTGTGTGTGTGTGTGTGTGTGTGTGTGTGTGTGTGTGTGTGTGTGCGCGCGCGCGCGCTCAGGCTGGCAAGAGCCCCTGCCAGTGTTGGGCTGGCATGACCCCCCCTTCCTCTCGGCCGCGGGAAGAGGGGGGGAGGTCCGAGTCTGGCGGTGAGTCAGGCCCCAGCAATGTGCCAGTGAGTCACTGGCTGGGTGGGGTCCCCACGACAGGATTCCCACTCTGGATACACAAAGGCGCTTTGATACGCAGCTCTCCACGTGCCCCGCAATGCTGCCTCCCTCTCCCAGAGGTGCCCCCCCTTCCCGCCAAGAGGCCTGAGCACCCCTCCCCCTAACTCATGCCCAAGCCAGGATGCCTGGTCCCTACTGTGTCTTCATGCTCCTGTCTACAAAGGCCAGCATGGTGCTGGGCGGAGGGGGGAAGGAGTGGGAGGGAACTGCATTTCAGGGGTGGCTGGGGAGGTCTGCCCTATTTTCTCTGTGCCCAACTGTCAATGCCTCAGCCCAAAATAGCCGCTTTTCATCACTGGGGGAAACAGTTCATGCTTCTGCTTTGAGAGGCTGTGAAGTGTGAGGGAGGGTCTCTGGGTGGTGGTAGGAAAGGACTCCACTCCCCTGGGCAGGGTCTGGCACAGGGTGTTTGAATTGTCTCTTGGCATCTGAGTATGCACCAGAGTAGACCTTGCCGGGACCCACCCCACATAGCCCTATGTTGTGTTGGGCCCCACAGTGCCTGTATCTCAGCACCCCTTGAACCAATAGCCCCTCAGCTCCCTGGAGGAGGCAGGAGGGGCCCAGGCAGCCTCTCCTGCACCCAGAGATCTTGGTGCCTGGCACTCTCTGCCTAATTAGGCTCAGTGAGCTGGGAACTGGCCCAGCCTTAGCTGCAAGGGATAGGTAGGGAGGTCTGGGGGGAGGAGGGGTTTGCTTTGCTTGGAAGGCTGAGTCAGAGGGGCGGGACTGGGGTGAAAGGACCCCACCCCAGACAGGTGGCTTGAACACTGAGTCAGGTTTCCATGGCTCTCTGGATTTTCAGAAAGGCTCCCCAGAACCTCAGGTGGGGAGCTGCTTGGGAGCACAGCGGGTAGATATAAATGTGGAGGCAGGGAGGGGAGTCAAGGGTATGTGACAAGGGACAGAAGGGGCTTCTGAAGAGCTTGGGAAGGGAGTGGGGGTCTGGGAAGAGGAAGAGGGGGGCTGGGGGCTTGCAGTGGGAAGGTGCCGGCAGCGCAGGTGATGCAGGTAAGTCATGGGGGTTGAGAAGGAAAGAGAACGAGATGAGATGAGGCTGGGGGGGGAGGGGGAGGGCACGAAAGAGGAGTGGGGAGATGCGGAGAGCTGATGATGGAGACTCAGAGGAAAGGATGAGCAGGACGGGATGCAGCCTGAGCCTGGGGGCTGAGGAAGCAGAAACCAGAGAGTGCCCCAGAGGAAGGAAGAGCCATGGCCCCAGGAGCTCCCTCCCAGCACTGTGGGCTTCCCTGTTCAAGAACCGCAATACCAGCTCAGGGGGCAACAGGACAGGGGCCCCAGGCCAGCTGTCTCTGGAAGAGGGAGGGCAGTGTCCCTAGTTTTCCCCAAAGGCCCATATTGGCCTGGTTGAGCTGAAGATGCAGCAGTAGCAGCTTCTTGCTCACCTGAGCCAGGATATTCAGAGACCCACACTCACCCAGGAGGTGTGTGCTATCAGCGTGGGCAGAGATTCCCTACAAGCCCCATCCCAGCATACACTGGGCCAAGATTTGGAGGGGCCATCTGGGCAAGCCTTCCTGAGCTCCCTTCTCTGGGGATCAGGGACAGGCCAGGCTCCCCATCCCCCAGGGCCCTGCTTTGCCAGGCATCAGTTAGTGCAGGGATCAATCCCATGCAGCCCAAGTCCCTGATGTACCCCTTGTGCTGAGTCTCAACAATCCCTAATAGCTCAACCAGGTCCTCAGGCACCTATTTCCACCCCCACCCCCCCCCAGCTGCCCAGGGACCCCAGTGAGGCTTCATGCTAAGGGAGGAATGGACACAGGACATGGCTTGACCAGCACCTGCTTGGCACGGTGCTGGGACTCAAGGCCAAGCGCTGACTCGGTGATGACTCATAGGCATGGCTTCCCGCAGCACCTGGGTGTTCCCCACTGCGCACTGACCCGGCCCGCCCTGCTGAGCTGGTGAGAACAGCAGCCTGAGGTGCTGGGCGCCCCTGTGGCGCCATGCTGACTTCAGTGCCATCTGACCTGGTTCACATGCCTCTGTCCCCAGAGGTCACAGCTCTGAGGAGGTTGGTCATGGGAGAAGGGGCCTGGGGAGAGCACAGGGTGGCTGGTTCTAACGGGCTTTTCCCAGCTAACCTGGTAGCACAATGGCAGTCAACCCTGACCAAAACACAAGGTCTCACACCTGAGCCTGCCACAAGAAAAGCTGCGGCCCATAGCAGCCAATGTCCTGCTGTGGCAAAGGGTGTTAATGCACTTGAGAGATGCCAGGCAGAGGTCATGCCAGGCAGAGGAAGACAACCTGCCCCCCAGTTCATGCCAATCTGATCAGAGGGGAAAATTTCTTTCTGACCCTCAGTGCAGTTTTTGTCTGACCCTGAGCAGAGCGACATGACCCTCTAGCCAAGACACTCCAGGGTGCAAGAGCATTGGCACAGCCCGGTGCTTATCCCCAGCCTGGGCTGCAGCCAACACCCAGTGCCTCTGAAGAAGGTAGAAACAAATCCCAACACAGGTAGCAGCAGGAGGTGGAAAAATCCTTCCCTGGCCCCATGTGGCAGCCAACAAAGCTGAGGACCTATTCCCATGACACTGAGTAAGGATCTGAGCCTCAGGGATTCTGATGGAGCAGAGCTGACACTGACAGCCTGACCCCAATTCGTGCCCATCAGACATAAGCCCAAAGTGTCCTGGATCTGCACAGGGCCTGAGCAGCCATGGGGTCCCCACACATCAGCGCTGGGCCTCAGCACGGACCACCCATCCCACTCTTCCCCCCTGCTTAGTCTGCCCAGGGCATCAGCCAGCTGGTGCCGCTAGGAAACAGGCTGAGACCTGGCAAACTCATGACACACCCAGCGACCACACACTGGTGGGATGGGAATGGTGCGAGCTGGCGCCAGGGGCGAGACAGGCTCCACACCCTTTTGTTCACTGGTGGCTTGTGCTCCCCACCACTCGTTATAAAATCCTCCAGGCCCTTGATCCCCAACCTCGTAACCGTCTTTCCTTCTAAGAAGAAAAATAGAAGCCAGGAGGCAGGGGGGAGGTAGAGGGAGAAAACAGACAGGACGAAGGAAACAACCTCTTCCCCTTTGTCAAAAAAGTGAGGAGTCCTGGAAACTGGAGCTCTCATAAAAATATCACCCGGCCATAAACCTGGAACTGGGGCTGGGCCCAGGCTGCCGGCTGGACTGTCTGGGAGGCCGTGGAAAAGCCTGGGTGGCAGCCAGTTTCATTCTCTCCACAGAGAAGAAAAAGAGGGTTTTATGAGACAGCCCGCCACCATGCCTCCTATGCCCCCACTTGGGGAGAAGAGACCAGAAAGGCAGCTGCGCTGCTAGAGAGAAGCCCTGAAGCCACGGGGCCCAAGTCCCCTCCCTTAGTGTGAAGCACTCCTCTGCCTCCGGATTTATGCTGGGGAATAGGACCAGTGGGGTTAAAGGCCAAGGGTCTCTGTTGCTGCATCATATAAGCCACCACAGTGTGGGCAGAGACTCAAAATCAGGGCTTGGCCCCCTGGGCTTCTGGAGCTGTGCCACCCTCTGAGGGGATATCTGTCTGTCTGTCTAACTCCAGTGGGAGCTCTGGCTAAGCAGCAGGGGCAGGCTGGGACACGTTCTCTTGCCCATCCCAGTCTTCAGCTCCCTGAAAGGACTATTTAGTCTGGAGAAAAGAGAAGGCTGAGGCAGGATGTGATCACAGTGACAGAGAGGGTGGAGATGGGCTTTTCTCTGTGGCCACAGGGGACAGAACTAGGAGCAATGGCATCAAGCTGCAGCAGGGGAAACTGAGGCTGGAGATGAGAAGGAATCTTCTGATTCTGAGAGGGGTTAAGCATTGGAACAGCCCAGAGATGTGGTGGAGTCTCCATCCCTGGCAGTATCCAAGAGCAGGTTAGACAGACATGGGGCTGGGATGGTTTAGTCTTGGCTGATCCATTAGCATGGCAAAGGATGCCCCAGCACCCATCATTGATGGCATGCAAGAAGGTGATAGGGTTTGCTATCAGATCCAGCCTCTGGGACCAGGACTGGGTTGGCACTAAACTTGGACACATACCTTTTCCACCCTACCACCGCCTACCCCCGCTCCTGGAATACATGCCAGCAGCCAGGGTTTTCCTTAAAGCCCCAGATCCCAGAGTCAGGTGATTATGTGGGAATCTAAACTCTGCCTCTGTGGTTACAGATGGCAGGGGCCAAGCATTTTGGCATGTATTCCCCAAATTAGCCCTGCATCCTCCCTGAGTACCGCTCTGATACCCTTCCTCTGCTGGATCTGCTGCCCTGCTTTCTGTCCTCTGACCTGTGCTCCTGGCTCCATCAACTGCTCTACTTTCCGTTCCATGTCCCATGCTCCCTGCCCAGCCCCATCAGCTACTCTGCTCTCCACCCTGAGCTCCTTCCCCATTTTCTGCTCTGCTCTGTCCTGAACTCCCCGCCTGGCCTGCTGCTCTGCTTTCTGCTCTGTGCCCCATCTGCTGATCTGCCTTCTGCTACCTGCCCTATCTGCTGCTGCACCATCTGTCCCCACCCCAGTCTGCCATGTGCCATACATGGAGGCTGCCTCTGCCACTTGTGGTCCCTGTGCCACAGGTTGGTCCCCCCCTGCTACAGATAATGGCTTGAAAATGCACCCACCTCATGTTCCCAAAATAAGAAAGCTAAGGAAAACACAGGGGAAAAAAACCCACATGTGACTGTTTAAAACCAGCCTTGCAATTTGCAGCCAGCACTGTGGGTTGTGTGACCCTGACTGCTGACTCTTCCTCCCTGGCATGTTCTCCTCCCTTCAGCACCCAGCCAACATTTCCTTGGCAACCCAGACCCGGGGCACCTGAGAGGCACCTGAGAGGACCATGCAGGGGAGGAAGATTCTGACCCTGATCCCACAGGGCAGTTAAGCAGGCACTGAGCTCTGTGCGCAAGTAGCTCCATAGTCAAGGCGCACACAGTTTGCTTAACTTCGAATCATATCACAGAAGCATAGAAATGTGGGGGTGGAAGGGAACTTCAGAGGTCACATCAAGTCCAACCCCCTGCCTGAGGCAGGGTCAGCCCTGTTCAAACCAGACCAGACAAATCCATCATCTAAACTCTTCATAAACTACTGTCAGCCCGGACACAACACCAGACATCACCCCTGACCCTGAGAGATCCCAGGTAGAAGCCATGCCTCTGCTACAAAAGAAGGCAACCCTCTTCCTCCCCAAATCATCTATACCAATCTGGCCATGAGGTCAAATTTCTTTCTGACCCCAAATCTGGCACTGATCTGACCCAAGGCAGAGGGGCAAGACCCTCTAGCCAGGACCCTCCGTGTTTGAATCCCAGCAGCAGCACTGGCACAGCTCAGTCACCACCCTAACCCTGGTCTGCGGCCAACACCCAGTGCCTCTGAGGAAGGTTTAAAAACACCCTGACATGTAGCAGAAAGGCGGGGCGCGGGGATTTATGTTAAACTGGCTAGCCACACCAGTGTACTGATCACGGGCCTGTCTGCTTTGAAGGGTCAGACTCAGATTGAGTTCAGCAAATTCAGCTTGAATGCCCTTCTTGTGAAAGGGTCTGAGCTGGGAGGCTGCCTTGAGTGTGACTGAGAGCCCCCACCACCAACAGATGAATAAATTACACCCACTCCAGTGCCATACATGTACACAAACCACCTCCACCCTAAGCAGTGGGGAAGGGCATTGGACTGACTCCAATGGCCTTGGAAATGGCTTGTGACACTCCAAGGGCATTAGAAGTGTCTTGTGACATTTCTGTTGGCCTGAGTGGGAGGGAAGGGGATGTTCAGAAGAGGGGAAGGTGGATTATTGGGGTGGGGAAACATGAGCACATGTTGCTGTGAACCCCAGGGCTTTCCCTGCCTATCACAAGGCCGGCTGGCAGCCTCCACAGCTGTCCTGTGCTCAAAGGTGTCTGTTGTGTGCTACTTTTGGTGGGGTGAGGAAAGCAACAAAGCTTTGAAAAGGAAAGCCAGCGGGCACCCCAGCTAATTCATTTCTCAGCTGGAGAATCTGGAAAGGCTGAGGTTTCTTGGAGAAGCTGTGGTCGACAGCCATTCAAGTGCTAATCCCAGAGCTTCCTGGTCAGCTGTAAAGAGACACTGTGGAAGGATTCCTGGGGAAGCTGGCAATGCAGATGGAGGGGCTCAGCCCCTCTCAGGATCAGGCAGCCTTGCCTCACACTGTTTGCTCTGCTAGGATCTCAGTCCTGGCCACCAGGGTCTGTCACCCCTAGTAATGACTACAGCTGCCTGGCTGCAGTTCAGTCCTGATGGATGGGGCTGAGATGGGGAGGCAAAGGGCCCAGACCCAGCTACCAGCATCCTTTGTCCTTTGGGGCCTAACTCAAAACTCACTAGGTTGGAAGACACTCTGTCCACAAGAGCTGACTTTGAACCCCCACCCCATGCAGGGAATTGGCCATGCTTGGAATGCCCTATGAGGAGCATGTGGCATCTGCAACTTGAGGGGTAACCAGGATCAAGAACCGCCAAAACAGGGGGCTGCCACAAGACCTCAGCACCACCGTGGCACTCCAAGACATTCCTCGGCAAGGCTTGTCCAGGGACCAGGGACCGTCTGGGCTGAGTCCCAGGACTCTCCTCGTAGCTCAGAGATGGCTTTATGGCACTGCCCCAGGCATCTTGACAGGAGGGGAATGCCGGCAGGCTGGGGAGGGTGACTTCCAATAATATGGGGAATTTCTGAGAGGTTACTCGTTGCTGGGGAACATGACCTAGATTACAAGAAGAGCAGAGTGGGGAGAGATTTTTACTCTGCATTGTGTTACCAAATGTTTCCAAGAGTGTTGCAGTGATTTAGGAGTCCAAATCCCATCGGTTTTCATTAGGACTTCAATGCCGGGGCATTAGGGCTACATTTGCAAGGGCATTGGGTGCAGAGAGGTGTCTGTGGACTCATCAAGCCTGCCTGTGCCATCATCTCTTTGTCCCCTCTGAAATCTGGCTGAGGCACTGTCCAGGATGGAGCATGTGCCCCTTCTAGCCAGCAGCTCTTGGATACTACACCCCTTCCCCATCCTTCCACTGGTCTTCATTGCTGTTGGCAAGGGATTGCATTTGACCTCATATTATTTTAAAAATAATTATCCTTCCTCTTTGCTTTCTTTCACCCTTTTTTCTTTCTTTTTGGTTCCCTTTTTCCCCTCGTCCCTACATCCTCCGTGGGCAGTACATTGCGCCACACTGGGGAACAAGGTTGGGGACATGAGATGCAGAATAATAGAAGAAATGCATTGGGTGGGAAGCCTAACTTTCCCTTTGCTCTCTCTCTCCCCCTCATCTCTTCCCCTAGCTGTGCCTAGGTGCTAGGGTGCAGACCTGGCTTGAAAACTGACTTAGCTGATACCCTATGACTTGGTAATTCCTCACGGCAACAGCCTCACAGCTGGTGCAATTTGGCATGGTGACACTGAAGGCAGTTGCCTGGATCCCCAGCTGTTGTGGGCTGACTTGGCTCCACCAGAGTCCATGGAGTTACACTGCTTTACCCCAGCTGAGAACTTGGCCCAGACGGTGGGGACAGTACAAATGAGCAGGAATCGATACGTTCCCCTTCCCACAGGGCTGGGACCCCACAACTGCAAGTGATCATGTTGCCCTGGCAACATGCGCCTGCCTTCCCCTCCATGCCGGGTCTGTGGCTTGGTGCCACCATTCAGCTCTTTACGTCAGATGGTGTATTTTGAGCCATATGAAAATCCCTCCTAAAGACTCATTTCTCCCGGGTTGCTCACAATAAGTGAGTCACTAGTCAAACAACACACAAATTCCAGGCTGATCCTTCTCCAGACTCCAGGCTCCTCAGCGCATCCTGTCCTCCCAGCATCCATCTTCCAGGGCCTGGTGCTAGCAGCACTCATGGCCAAGCATATCACTGGTGTCCACAGGCCAGTTTTCCACATAAGGCCCTCTCTCTGGAGGCTCATTGCCCCTTCAACTATATATCCACAGCCATGCAACTTTCAAACCCACTGGAGGGGTAAGTGTGGCCTCAGCCTCACGTTTTGGTAGGCACTGACCAATTTCAACCCCTTTAGTGACAAATAGCAACACATTCTGATCCCAGTCAATCCATTGTGAATCCAGAGTCACTCCCCTGGCTTTGGCAGGGATTCTCTAGCCTTGTGCCAGCACCACTGAGATCAGATCTGGCCCTGTTCCACCAGGCCGTGTGCTAGACCTCTCCAGATGGGTGAATCTTGCCCTGAAGGATGTGCTCAGAACACCGTCTGCTGCTCAGGAAGAAGTGATCTGATAATACAAGAGGGCTCTTTAGACTAGCAGACAAAGGTGCAAAATCTGAGAAGGCCTCAAAGGACTCACTCTGAGACAAAGGCCTGGGTCTGTAACAGCGAGGGGAAGCCACTGTAGGCAGCCTGCCAAGAGATGTGGTAGATTAGGTGTCCACCAGAGGACACAGGCAGCCCTTCATGCTGATGGGTCTGATAGAGTGGAGTTCTCCACACAACATTCCTGTGTGGTCAGCACTACATTACTGACAGGAACTGGAGTCCTAGAGAGGCGAAGAGCCTTGTCTGGGGTTCCCAGGGAGTTTGGGGCCCAGCAGGGTTCTGACGTGAGGACTCCCAGCTCCCACATGCTGCTTTGATGCCTCAGCCTTGTCTCACTTAGCAGTGCCTAGGGTTTTAACTCAAGACTAGACTTACCTCTTTAAATCTTTATCCAGTTCTACCAAGGCACTTTGCATTCTCCTCTGGCCAAGGTTTGGGACATCTGCTTTAGCTAATCCAAGGGGGCACTAGAAAAAAAGGTTCCTTTGTCAGGTTCCAGGTTGGACAGGCAAATTATAGTTTTAAACGTGTGAGCTGGTCAATATAGGAGGAGCTGGTGGCTGGCTTCACCCACCTAATGTGTATCCAGAGCTCAGCTTGCCTGGGCTATGCTAGGACTCTAGCAAGCCTTGACAATATACCATTTCTCCTAGCAGACAGGCCAATGGGGGAATTCCTATGACCTGCCCTGATGATCACAACGTTCCTGTCTGGCCTGACAGGTCTGTGAGGCGATGAGTAAGTGTGGCAGCATCTGGCCCCTTGTTGTAACCTCTTGGGACCATCTTCCTCAGAAGATCAGAGGCTGCACGGGTGAAGATAAAAGACGTTTTTCAGTTGACTCTGATTGGCTCATGATTAAGCCCTTTGAGTCCTGTGCAGCACTCAATGCACTGTGACAAATACACAACCGACCTGGATGGCGACACTTTCCATATATTTTACACACAGCTAAATATAAAATAGACAGGCAAAAGTGCTGCGGTGAGCATTTCTTTCCAGTCGGAAAGAGCATTAAAACAACCTTCATTTAAGCTGCACAAGTTGAAAGGGGCTGGAGAAAATTTCCAAACACTCAAGCAACAGTCATCTTTGGAGTGAAACCCAGTCTGCCAAAGAGGCATGATTCTAAACGCTCCTTTGCTACATATGTCCCACTTGGCCAGGTACTTTTCACTCCCACCCCAAGAGGCCATTTCTGCTCCCAGTCACTTGCAATTAAACTGAGCAAGGCAGACAGAGGGTGTGAGAACTAACAACCATCATTCCTAAAGGGGGTTGAAAGTTTCCCTTCATAAAGGAGGTTTTATTTTTAATGCAAAATGGCCATCACGTAGCAACAAGGATTCTCATGGAAAATGTCTGTCTTCTGCAGCCTCTTCCAGATTTTTGTCAAGAAAATAAAAATCAAACACCCACAAGATGAAAAAATTGCCGGTCTTCCATACCCCAAAAGGAAAAGTTTGCAGGCAAATGCCAAAAGAAAAAAATGCATTTGGGGGTTTGGGGTTTTTTTTTGACAGAAACAGAAAATGTCAGCACTCTTTGGTGCTGACAAAATGTTAGTGTTTGTTTTCATCTGCCCCTTTCATGGAATGGGAAGGAAAGAACATTTCTTGGCCTCATTCAGATTCTTGTCCCCATTTCTCAGGGGAATGCCTGAAGCACAGATTGGTGCCTGTGGCTGGGTGGCACACACCGATTTACTGTCCTTCCTAAAGAAAGAAAATGCCTGGAAAAAGGGACTGAATCCCAGAGAACCCATGGGCCAATTTGGTATCTCAGTCACAAACTCTGACCTCCCTTTTTGAGCTGCTGAAACGAGGGACTTTCATGGAAGAGCTGCACAATGAAGGATGGAGGTTCTGCTCACTTCAGCCAGGCTTCTTGTGTGAGTCTGTCCTTACCTGCAAGTGTGATTTACCCCATGCAAAGGGCTGGCACTGGGATTCTGCACTGCTGAGATCCTCACTTAAGGTTTTAAGTCACATGGAGGCTTTTGCTGGCCACTTTCCATAGAAATTAGTGTCCCCCACTTGAGGAGGAGGCCTGTTAAAAACAAACAAACCCAGGAACTGATCCTCATTAGCTTGGCTTAAATCTGGAATCCCTCGACTGATGCTGAGAGGTGCCTCTGGGAGAGTAATCCACCCCATCCATTTCCACACAGCTCAGTTGTTCCATTCGTTTGGTGTGATGACAGCTTGCCTGGCTTGTGATCTGACAGGGCTACTAACCAACTTTGGGCCTGCGCCACTGGGTTCAAAATCACCATCTCAGCATCCCCCCAAGGTCAAGGTCATTGTGGGGTTTGAGCCTCAGCCTGATCCAGAGCTTGGGATCAGCTGTGATGCTCTGGACCGAGACCAGGGGTTCCCAACACCAGTGTTTGTGTGGATTCGGGGCTTCCGTTCAGGGCAAGGCTTTAATAATAATCACTGTTATGAATCATCCTGATACTTGATATATGTTCTTTCATTAGGCTGCTAATTCAAACCATCCCTCCATGAAGTCTTTCAAAGAAGGCTCACGAGAGAGCCTGTGTGAAATGGATGCCAGGAGAGCAAGGACTCTTGGGCTCTGTCCCCTGCTTTGCTATCAGTCACAGTGTGGCCTTTAGCAAGCCTTTCCCACCCTCCCCTCCCACCCCCGCTTTCCCTGCCTCAGTTTCCCCACATGTGAGAGGGGATTATGGGGCTTTGACATCGGCTCCATTCTATCCTTATGTAAGACGGCAGCAGACAGATGCAAAGAAAGATGTTTAGTAGTGGAGAACAACTTCTGGGGCCAGATGGCAGGAAGATCCTGTGGGTATTATACCCCCTGCTGGACACTGGGGAAATAACCAGCCCAGCCTCACATCCCTCCTGCCAGCAGCTGGCTGTCAACCAGCCCATGTGGACTCAAGGGGATGGAGAATCGTGAGGCTGGCTAATAAGAACAAGGGGCCTGCTTGCCTGTTGCCTTGCCTTTCTGTGCAGCCTTTGGCACCCATACAGAGCAGAAACACCTCTGCCCAGTTGGGGGCTGGGGTGGGATGCCACAGGGGACATGTCCAGGTGCCAGGCTGGCAGGTCCAAAGCTGCCCTCCCTCCTCTACTTCCCCAGCTGGCTCCCAGAACAGCTGTGTGAGTGTGAGCTGTCCCCACTGCAAGTGCCCTTGGAGGCCTTGCTCATTTTACTCTGTACAAATGTCTGCAGCATCCTGGAACAGAGAGGAATGTCTTGTCCGTTGGCAGCTCATCTGGAGAATTTCTGAGCAAATTTATGAGTTTCTCCCATACCGAAGAAAACCTACCTGTCCAGTTCTAGCGAGTGCCACAAGAGGGGGCCACAGCATCATGAAGGAGAGGAACACAGGACAGTTCCTGACTACCAGGCACCAGAGTTTTCTTCCACTTCTCATTGTTTAGCCCCCCCTGAAAAGGGAGACACTCCACCCAGGAAGCAGGCCTGATCTGGAAACCCAAACCTGCCCAAGACCAAGCCATTGGTGAGGCCAGCCTAAATGATATCAATACATCTTGGCCCTGAATAGGGTGCTGGTAACTGCTATGGATCTTGCCTGCTAAGCAGGGCTGGGCTTGTCCAGGAGGTTCATGGGAGACCCTGGAAGCAGAAGCGTGTTGCTGCAGAATTAAGCATAAGATTCTTACCTACCCCCAGGGAGGGCTGGCCCCTGGGCAAGTGGTGAGGGTGCACCTTCTCGCCTTGTAGTCAGCATCAGCCTCAATGTGATGTTGGCAGTGCTGCAGTGTAGAGGGCTCATTAGAAGGCTTCTTCCCCAGTGTTGGTGCTGAAGGGTGCTGTGGGGAGCAGAAGCTGAGGTTTTTGCTAAGGGGATGCTATTCTATCAAAACAGGGGTTGCAGACCTGCAGTGTAAATCCCACATGTGGCGTGGGCTGCCTCTGTGCGTGGCATGCAGCAGACCAGGAAGGAGACAGGCTGCCCAGTGGCAGGTAGGGCACAGAACAGAAAGCAGATCAAGCAAGGAGCAGAAAGCAGAACAGCAGATCAGGTGGAGAGCAGAAAGTAGAGCAGTAGATTAGCCGGGGCCCACAGGGCATAGAGCAGAAAGCAGAGCGGCAGATCATTCATGCAATGCAATGAGGGAACAGAAAGCAGAACAACAGATCAGACAGGGAGCATAGAGCAGGGAACAGACAGCAAAGCAGGGAAAGGGGACTGAAGTGGCACTGAGGGAGGGTGGAGGGGTAATTTGGGGCATGCCTGCCAAAAAAGTTGTCCCCCACCATCTCCAAACTACATCTAAGAGTCCTCTCCACTCTCTCTTCGGCAGGGAGAATCCCTTCTTGCTCCTGATTCCACACAGCTTCCCTGTAACCGTCAGTGCAGGCTGCATCCCAGCCCACCAGCCTGGCTCTGGGAACACTCCTAGCACCTCGCTGATGCAGCTGGCAGGTTAACTCTGCTCATGGCCTTAGGGCCCTTTGGGATGAAAGTGCTCCTACCGCACCGAGCCCTCCTTCCTGGCAGACTGCAAGACTGAATAAACCTAGTCTCTGGGAAAGCTCTTTCTGGACAGTCCCCTCAGACCAAATGGAAGCAGCCAAAGAGCTCACCGGTGTGCTCACCAGCTAACTGGACCCCTCCCTCTGCTTGGCACTGCTGCCAGGCCCCAGAGAACATAAACCCTGCATTTAACTTGCACTGAAAACCCACCTGACAGAGCAGGAAGCAGAGCCGCCATCCTGTCCTGGCTATGGAATTTCCTGGCTTGGATCCACTGCCCCTCATAGGTATGTGCCCCCCTGCCCAGCTCCTGCCTCTGTTTGCTGCTGAGAGCTGCCTGCCTCTCCAGGACACCCCCCTGCTGCAGCAGAGAGGTAAATCTTTGCCCCTGGGGACCCCTATGCCCTAAAAGCTGTTGGAGGGGAGAGGCTTCCCAAGGCAGGGGCCTCAAGGAAGCTCCAGAAGCTATGTGCCAGGTTTTATTGCCCAGGAGTACTAGATATAAACTCCAGCTGGGATGAGGAAGCCATCTCAAGAGGGAGCTGGAGTGGTTGGGTCCAATCTTTAGGGCACTGGGAGTCATGCTCTTTGCTGGTTCTTCTAGCCATTACCCTGCAGCCTTGGCTACCCAGGAAGAAAGTTTGCCAGCAGGCAGCAGCCAGTACAGGGAAGCCAGATGGGTGTGGGCACAGCCACACAGCTCTGGGAGGCTTGGGGCAGCTTCATACAATCCTAGAGAAGTGGGGCTGACAGAGACCTCCAGCGGTCACATCTAGCCCAACCCCTTGCTTGAGGCAGAATCAGCTCTGTCCAAACCAACTCAGACAAATCCATCACCTAAACTCTCCTAAAACTACCCTCAGTCCTGACATAACACCCAACCCTGCCACATTGTAGCAGCCAATGTCCTGCATCTATAAAAGGTTGCTAATATACACTCAAGGGATCCCAGACAGAGGCCATGCTTCCACTACAGGGGAAGGCAACCCCACTGCCCTCCAGTCTGTGCCAATCTGACCAGGGAGAAAAATTCCTTCCTGACCCCAGGCAATTGGTCTGATCCTGAGTGAAGGGGCAAAACCCTCTAGCTGGGACCCTTCAGTTTTAAGTCCCAGCAGGAGCCCCACTTTGTTAGGTGCTGGGAGGATGCCAAGGGTGTCCCAGGGGGGGAACCAGCTGCTGATGAATCCACCATAATCCAGGGGTTTTCAACCTTTTTGAGTCAGTGTACCCCCGGCAGCTGGACACGGAGCGGGGGGAGGGGTGGCCGGATGCGGAGCAACCGCCACATGCCAACTTCTCTCACCCCCCGCTGGATGGGCAGTGCCTGTGTACAAGCGCGGGATGGTGCGTGGCAGCACTCCATCCCCGCCCACCCGCGCATACCCCCTAGGGCCTTCTCAAGTACCCCTGGGGGTATGTGCACCCCCAATTGATAAACCCTGATCTAATCTATGCCTGTCTCACCTTTCTGCCCCAGCACCTTGTTTCCCCTTGTCCTCACTCTCTGTCCATTCCCACATGCCAATCACACCCTCATGCTCACCAGCCCCCCTGGCACCTTTTGGTGTCCATCTCCCTTACCCTGTCCTTAAACCAGCAGTTCTCAACCTCCTTAGACTCCAGACCCCCCTTGATAGACTCCAGGCCCCCCTCTCAGCTATTTTTTTCACTCATTGAAAAAAAACAGAGCAATTCTTCAGTTGCAAACAACTCAGAAAGACCACAGCAAAGTCAGAGTGTCTTTGATGCTATGAATTTCTGCTTGCAGTCCCTTGGTATATCTTGTGAATCATGTCTGCACACTTAACAGGGCTAACATGGCAACCTGTGGCACCCCTGAAAGGATCTCAAGGCACCCCAGGCCTTCCAGCCACATACCCTATTTAGAATCGCTCTGTTAAACTGTCCTTGGGCACATCCCTGCAATCCTCCCCACTACTGTTATTGTCTTCCTTCCATGATCTCAGTAAAGCTCTCCCTCTGGGTGATGCGTAGTGTGTAAAATGCTGCCAGTCCCTGGTGAGCAGTGGGGACTGGAGTCCTGTTCATCCAGGGGAAAGACCCAGGTGGCTTCCCCCAGAGTAGAAGTAGACCCACCAGCTGGTAGCAGTAGTAGGTTCTTATCCCTCAGGTGGTCCAACCCCTACCTGAAGGGGGCTGGAACATACCTAGGCAGGCAGGCGGATAAACAGAAGCCTTTCCTCCAGCTTTCCCTGATAAGCCTTGCATCCAGTAGCTGCTGCCTGAGCTAGGTTCTTATGTACTGGTGATGGGAGAGATTGGTGACTGTCCAGGTCCAATAAGTAATAACCCTGCCCACAACATGGGGCGAGAAACACTCCTTCAGCTCACCGGGCAAGGAGGCGGATAAGTCCAGCACTCCAACAGCACCTCTCTTGGCCCAGCAGGGTAGGGCATTGCGCCGCCTGATATCGATCTGTTTCCATCTGCCTCTCCTCTGCCCTGACCACAGTCTAACGGTTTCCTGCCACTCCAGGATGCCGCAGCCTGGAGAGAAGGCTTGTTTATGACATACCAGAGCACAGCTGCATCCCACGGCCGCTCCTTTGCCCTCCGCACTCTGGAAAGGGCTGTGAGTCAGGCCTGGGGCAGGTTTGGGCTGGAGTCTGGCTGGAGAATCTCCTTGAGTTCCCATGTCTGGTCATACTCAGTGTTGTCTTTAGAGCTTTTGCTCCTGGAGGCAGGGGGCCCAGACAGTCTGCTTTCATAAAAAGTCAATCTATGGCTCTCATGGTTGAAGAAAAAGGCTTGATGACATGCCACAGGCGCAGCTGCAGTCCAGGCCATGCTGGGAAGATTCCCCCCCATCCCCGCTTGATTCCCCACCTCCTGGAAAAGCTGATTTGTCAGTCAACTTCAGGATCTGTTGCATCCTGATCTGTGATTTGGAAACACTTAAGAGACAGCAGCTCTGGATCTAAGGTGGAATCAGGAAAGGGGCTCCACAGTGCCAAAAAGCTGTGGCTGGTTCTGTTCTACCAGCACCAGACAAGCTTTCTGCCTTTGTCTGTCACTGGAATTTGCTAAGGTTTCTGCCTTTTGGGGCTAGAATCCCAATTTCTAGTTTTTCTAGGCCTGCTGCTCTCCTAGTGCCGGGGTGGAGCCCAGAAATCCTAGGCCCAAGTCCCTTACTGTAAGCACTGGAAAACACTTCTTCCCATCTATCTATCTATCTATCTATCTATCTATCTATCTATCTATCTATCTATGACTTTCTACTGCCACCCACAGCCCAAGAATCTTCCCCAGATCAAGGGCAAAGTCCTTGACTTCATGCAATATCCGTCCTAAAGAGGCCAGGCCCAAGTCTTGCCCAGGCCAGTTCCAGGTCCAGCTCAGTCTGACTCTATTCATCTGCTCACTGCCCCCTCTCTCTTCCCTGCAACAGAGGAAACAGCTGATGTTTGCTCAGATCCCACAGCAACGTTTAACCCCCAAGCGTCTCTCATGGGGCACAAAGCAAAACCACCTGAGGCTGATGCTCTCAGCCCTTGGGAGGGTTCTTCCCTCACACCGAGAGATGCTGTGCGTGTGGTCAGGCAACTCGAGGGAGCGGTGCTGTCAGTTTAACTGATTGCATGTGGCGGCTGGGACAGTCAGGGTCTCTGGTCAGAACCTGTGCAGGCTCCACGGCCCCTTGAGGCTAACCACACAGCGAACGTTAGGGACAGTGGAGCTACTGCCGGGCAAGGCACACCCTGTCACTCTGCTGGGCCTCCCTGCTCTGCCTCACAGCAAGATTGTGATCACCTTTAGGCTCTTTTGGATCCTAACCCCCTGTCCAGCCATCAAACTGAGCCATACAATGGTTACAGAGTTGGTCTGCACCATCACCTTCCATTTCATAGATGGGGGAAGCTAAGTCTAGGATAGAACTGGCTGCAGGGCAAAGAGATGCATATAAAGCCTGAGAAAAAGAACTCAGGAGTCCAGTGCTCAAGATCAGACTAGAGTGACAGCATCCTGATGCCCCATCTCCCCAGTGCCAGAACCCCTGCCCCAGACTGCACTGGCCTTCTGCAGATAGCAACAGGTCCTTGCAGTCCCACAGATCATTCTAACCCCTGGACCCAACTGCCTAGCTATAAACAGAACCACTGTGCCCTAAGTAAAGGACATAAGAGCATCAGTAGGGCCACACTGGGGCAGACCAAAGATCCTTCTAGCCCAGTATCCTATCTCTAGTAGTGGAAGGAGTGGATCCTACAGAGCAGGGGCGGGCAATTATTTTGGGCAGAGAGCCGCTTACTGAGTTTTGGCAAGCCATTGAGGGCTGCATAATAGGCAGCCAGGGGCATATAAATATTAATTTTCTAAATTTTTTAGGTGCCCCACGGGCTGGATAGAACGACCTGGTAGGCTGCATCAGGCCCCCGGGCCGCATTTTGTCCACCCCTGCTATAGGGGGAGAGCATCAAACTGGACATCGCTAGAGAAATCTCTCTCTTATTCATTACCCTCCCAGGTATCTACCATTATTGGTTTTGAGATGGCAGAGGAAACATCTCCAACCATTCTGTTGATCTACCCTCCATGAATCTGTCTAGTCCATAGGCGACACGTAGGGGGGACACAGGGGGGTGGTATGCCCCCCCCCGAGATTAGACGTTGCTGACACTACCACTGGCGTCTGCAGGCAGTCGCCACTTGCCACTGCTCCCCCTCGCTGCCAACAATGCTGCAGCCACCTGCGGGCAGTCCCTGCTTGGCCTGCCCTCACCACTCACATCACCGCGGCCACCTGCGGGTGGTCCATGCTCAGCCCACCCTCGCCGCCGACCTCACCACTCGCCACTGCCATGCCCCTGCTGCCAACGCTGCTGCCTGCAGGTGGTCGCCATGCCCCCCCAGCCTCAGGAGGCATGAGTCATTCATGGTCTAGTCCCTTATTGAAACCTGACTATGCTGTCTGCTTCTACCATCTCCTGGGGCAATGAATTCCACACATTAACTATGTGGTGCATAAAAAGTACTTTATCTTCTTAGTTTTAAACCTGTCTTCTGTTCATTTCAGAGGGTGCCCCTTTGGTCTAATGTTCTAGAACTTGGTGGATAACAGTTCCCTGGTCACTTGCTCCATACCCTTCATGACTTTATAGACCTCTATCCTATCCCCCGCAGCCTTCTCCTTTCCAAATTAAAGTCTCAGCCTTTCTTGCAAGCAGCAGCAACCCCTTGAGTCATGGATGATCTCTACCATGGCTCATCAATTGGTCTTGAGATGATTTAAGAATCCAATCCTTGAGCCACAGATTCATCTGCACTTGACCTTTCTTGTCTCTCCTGGTCTGACAACTACTCCATGCTCCTGATCTTTGGGGTTGTCCTTCTCTGGACATTTTCCAATTCAACTCCATCCTTTTGGAGATATGGAGATCAGAACAGCACACAGGATTCAAGATATGGGTATGCCTCTGCTGTCACCACTACACCACACTCTCAGAGCTGGAAACAAAATGATAGGGCCCAGTCTGGCCTGTAAAGCAGGGGGGGACTCTGCCCAGGGCTGTGTCAGCGGTCCCCACCTGCCCACAGCACCTGCACTGTTCTTTGCAGAAGAAACAAATCCTGACTCCAGCAGAACGGATGGCTGCTAAAGCACCACATCCGTCCCCAGTGGCCTCCCACTCCTTACAGCCAGGCTCGTTGGACCGGAGCATTAGTGCCCCAGTTGCTCATTGGCGCGGCAAATCCAGCTTTCAGCTCAAATGCATCTACCGCCTGCATCTCAAAAGGAAGCACTGAGGTGTAATGGTCAGAGTGGGGGAGAGGCAGCGCCTGAGTTCCACACTTAGCTCAGGATGGGAATGGGGGTGTCTCACGGTTAGAGTAAGACAGGAAGTCACCATAGGGTGACTCGGGGTTTTGGGATTCTTATCCCAGTTTTGGAAGTCAGGGCCCCTGGGTCCATTTTCCACCTGCAGCCTGTGACTAATCCCCCATGGGAGTCACCCAGCAAAAAAACAGACAAACAGGGGTTTTATGTTTGTACTTTTTTCTCTCTCCACGGCCCTGCTGGCGTCAGGGACTGACAACCAGGCAGAGCTGGCTGGACAATACCTGGGAGCTCCCAGCAGGCACCCAGCCCCAGCAGAGGGCAGTGTCAGGCAGCACCAAGCTGACTCTGGAAGAGGGACTCTTCCCTGCTTTGTGGCCATCCTCCCTAGAGGTGATTTCCAAGGGGAATTTCCTTCATTAAGATTAGGGGGAAACAGCTGGCAGGAGAACAGAATGGGGAGCCTGGAGCTGAAGCTGGAGGGGTTTGCCTAGCATTGAAACACAATCAGAACAAACACCCAGAGAAGTGGGTGTGTACATCGCCGTAGTGCCTGCAGCCTGACATAGATAGCAGACCAAGGGGAAAACTGAGGCAGAGAAAGGGAATTGACTGGGGTCAGAGACAGAACCTGCAGCTCCTGAGCCCCCTTCCATTAGCCAGGAGGCCAGTTACCTGCCAGGCTGGGATCACCCTCATCAGCTACCCAGGGCTCTACTTCTGACAGTCCCAAACAGAACAGTATTCATCCCTTTCCTGAGTAAAACAGTCTTGCTCAGCAGAAATACTTTCTGTCTGTTCTCACGAATGATGGCACCCAGTCATACCAGCACTCCCACCTCTTCAGCTGCCCTGGGGGTCAGGAATGACAGCGATGACTGTTTATCCCTCTGGTGACAGCAGGGAACTGGGAACCTGGTCTCATTCCCAGCTGCGGGAGGGGTTTTGAATTGGCATGGCTAGAAAACAGGAAGGTAGGGCTGGGAGGCTGACCTTGGGGACCTCCTGCTGGCCTGTAGAAGTGTGAAGCTGGAAATCAGGACTCCTGGGTTTTGTCCCCACCTCTGGGAGGGATTAGAGACAGGGCTGAGGGAGCCAGTGCTCCAGGGTTGGGATGCTGGTTCTCAAGAGCAGGGACTGGGAATCCAGCCCCTGACTTCTTGTCTGAGGTCGCAGACACTCTCACTGTAGGATCTTAGACAAGCTGCCGCCTTGCTCAGTGCCTTGGTTTCCCCGTGGGACTAATGATCCTTTTCCCTCGACTGTGAGGCTAATTCAATTAATGTCTGCAAAGTCCTTTACGATCTCTGGGTGAATGGTGCTGGAGACATCAGTAGGCTGCTCCACCCCGAGATAATTAAACTTCTTGGTGGCCCTGTGAGCTAGGTCAGTGTCATTCCCACTCAGAGAGAAACAAAGGCACAGTGCAGGGAAGGAGCCTGTTGCTAAGGCCCTACAGAGAGCAAGAGATATCCCTGGGATGAGAACTCCCAAGCACTTGGTTCAACATGCACTGACCTCTCCTGTGTCATCCCTGTCGCTCCTTGTAGCCCAGCACAACCTACTGCTCTGCTGGGCTACAAGGAACCAGAAGGGAGAGTGCCCTCTACTTAGCTACCCCATACCCTTCCAAGCCTTATAGGTAGGACCTTATGACTCCTGGCTGACTTGGCTTGGCCAGTGCCAGTGATGCTAATCTTTGGCAAGCCCTGCAACGGATGCCTTCAATTGAAAGGTTAACTTGACTTACGCCTGTCAGTCTGTGAGCTCGCAGACAAAGTCAGGCTGGCTGGCTTGTGAGGAAGCTGCAGGGGCAACTGATCCCCCAGAGCCATCGGTGAGATGTGAAGACCATATTTCGCTCCTGTCACCCTGCTGGGACTTTATATCCCCAGAGACCTGACCAGGAAGCAAGAGGGCGAGACAGGAACATCAAAGCAGGGGCAGAGGGGGGCTAACAGCATGGGAAGGGGATAATTATTATTTACTTTGTCTTGCTGGCACAGGAGGCCCAGGAGGCGGGTCATTAGGCAGCGAATAATTAAAGACTTGTGGAATAATGTGCAGGTTTCCAGATCCCAGGGAGGCTGGGGGGTGGAATGGGGACGGTATGGTGGTTTCTATAAACATGTGGGGATTCAGCTGGAACCCTGCCCACCACATAATCACCAAAGCAAGCTCCTTCATTATGTTGTCACGGTACCTCTGCATTTCCCCCCTCTTCCCCCCACTGGGTCTTATCCGCATCCTCTGTCTCCAAACAGATCTGACATGGGTCTCCACCTCTGCCTCACCCTCCATTGCACCATCATTCATGCCTGTGCAAAGTAGACACAGAGTCACCAGTGTCTGGCCTGCTTCTGCCCCTGGGGGAACTGGCTGAACAAGCAGCTGGGTTGGGGGAATTGGGCCCATCGCCTGGGTCTTACCCAGCTCCATCCCCTGTTGGATCTTTCTGTGTGCAGGGCCTCTCTCTTACAGCATGTCCACACAGCAGACGGGCTCCTGGCTTAGCTTGGGCTTCAAGGGGTTGCCATAATATCAGTGATAAGTCATCCTCTTCCTTCCCCAGATGCTTTGGATTGTGGATGCTGGACGGAGCAAAGCTCCTCTTGTCTTCCTGTTCAGTCAATGGAGAAGACCACTCCAGCCCTTTCCAATACTGCAAGGACAGAGCATATGGTATGATCCTGGGGCAGGAAACACTGTGATGAACACACCACTGCTCTCTTTCCACTGGTGCTACTAGCAGATCAACTAGAGACTTGAAGGCATGCAGGGCTGGATTTGAGCTGAGGCAGCTGCTTCCATCCAGGGCCATGTCCTGCTTCCGGTTCCAGTTGTGTAAACCCCATTGGTTCTGGTGGAGTCACTGCAGGTTGAAATGCGTGTAGGATTTCAGTGCCTCAGGTGAGCCAAGGGAAGAGTGCCGGGCTCCAGCCTGGGACTTTGACTGTCGTCTCTGTGTCATGGCATTGGATGGAATTGTGCCTGGACCAGGGCAGGCCTGTTCCCAGCTGAGTGAACAGGCTGTGGGGGAGTCGCTGCTCCCTGCGCACAGAAAGGTCTGAAGTGGGTCATCTCCTCAGACTACGGATATGTTACACTTCCCTCAGCACTCCCATGCCATGATGAGGATCCCTTGTCTTTCAAACCTTCTCACTAGGAAGGTAGTAAAGCACAGGAACAGGTTACCCAGAGAGGTGGTGGAATCTCCATCCTTGGAAGTTTTTAAGACCCGGATGGACAAAGCTTTGGCTGGGATGATCTAGTTGGGGATGATCCTGCTTTGAGCAGGGGGCTGGACTAGATGATCTCCTGAGGTCCCTTCCAACCCTATTCTCTATGATTCTATGATTCCCTACTCACACTACTTCAGTGCCCTCACACCGCCCTGCATAGTCCCCACCAGCCCAGCCCCAGCCCCAGCCCCAGCCAAGGGTCCGGTCCCACCCATCCTGTCCTAGCCACTTTGTCCAGTAGATCTGAAAGCCCTGCCGGCCTAAGGATCTAGGCCAGACTGGCTGCCAGCTGCCTGCCCTGCCCTTGACCTGCCTGGCACCCTACTGCTGGGGTTCCCAGGCCTGAGTGGAGCTGGGGGCACCCTGTCACAGCGCAGGGAAGTGGAAAGGGGTGGAAATGGCTGCAAGTTTGTAGCATCCCCGGCGGCTGGCGCGCCAAGGGTTAAAGTCTGCTTCTTGGCAGCCTGTCTGCAAATCCCCCCCCTTCCCTCCCAGATCCAAGAACGGCCTAAAAAAATATCGGTCTGTAGGGCCCGCGGCCAATGAGAAAAGCCCTGGGCTTTGCAAGCGGCCAATCCCGTGACACCATCTGCCCTGACATGACCCCCCCCTCCCCTCCCCGGCGCCC
>NW_005842065.1:1229051-1233684 GCF_000455745.1 Alligator sinensis | reverse complement strand
TGGGAGATGTTGGAAAGGAGGGAGGGACACTCCCCTCTGCCGGGATCACAGCCCTGGCTGCAGCCAGGGGAGCGGGGTCCAGGGCTGGACTGGGTGCAGACAGCTCTGGAGCAGGGCGAGGGGCACTGATGCAACTGGGTTGTGCGGGAGTTTGTGGCACCCCTTGTTTCGTGCTTCACAGGCTGGCCCGATCCCCAGCCTGCACCACTGTTGGGTGGTAGGTGCAGCCCAACAGCGGATGTAACTGGGTTCCTCAACTTGGTGCTGGACTCCGGCCCTGCCTGCCTGCGGCGGAGCCTGGGGAAGTTTGGAAGAGCACTCACTCACTGAAGAGCAGGGATGGGGGTTATATGTGCATGGGGATGAGGGTGGACAAAGAGAGGGATCCTCACTCCTTGGGCTATGCAGAGTGTCTGGCCCTGTCATGGTAGGGAGGATGAGGGAGAAATGCAGTGGCACCCTCATGCTGCAGGGGTCACAGGAACAGCCCACAATAGCTCTTTGCCCTCCCTGAGCAGGGTGGGTTGGGATCCGGCTACCTGGGGTTTAAGGCCGGGGTGTAAGAGGGGAGAAACTCCAGCAGTGTTAGGGAAATCCTCCCCACTCGGCTGGGAGTTCAGACAGTCCCCTTGGCACGTCTACTAAAGAGACTCCCTGTGCAATGAGGATCAAGTGCAAGGGCAGAATGCAGTGCTCTGGAGAAGGTTTTGAGGCAGATTTGGGCAGGTACAGCCCAGGGTTGTAATGTGCTACGTGGCAGGAGGCACCCTAGTGAGGGGGCTTTGGAGGTAAAAGAAAGCAGGAGCAATGCCAGTGAAGTACATGGAGCCACAACATAAAAGCTGGTGCTAGAGCAGAATTGAGCCTAGGATGTGTCTTGCGATTAATAACTGTGGTCACTAATATTTATTGGGAAACCCCGGTCCTGGTCCAAGAGCCCACTGGATTTCCAGTCACAGTAACCCCCATTCTCTATAGTTATGTCACAGCTGGGGCCAGATTCTGAGCCTGGGAAGTGACTTTGAGGGTTTTTTGTGTTGTCTCAGCTCCTCCTGACATCCCCACAAGCCGGGAGTAGCTCTGATGGCATGCCATCGATGAAAAATGGGCAGTAGAGAAGGACTGGGTCCTTTAACGTCTCTGGTTACCCAGGTATGACTGGTCCTGTAGCAGGACCAGTATGACTGGAGTAGCTCCTTGACTTTTGGAGGCTCTCTCTGTGGGGTTTGGGGATCCTGCAGCAGGAAAGGCATTGTACGATAAGGATACGTTTCCCCCTGGAGCTAGGCTTGCGGCTGGCCCATTGTTTGACCAGCATTAGTGCCTGGCACTGCTGCTGTGGCTTCTGTTGCAGGGTGTGAGTTTGCTCATGCCCATCAGAGTTTCGGAGTACCAGGGGGGTATGGGCTCTTCTGTTTTGCCTGGCATTGTAAGGCGAGGTCTTGCTGGAGAGGCTGTTGGGCCATACAGCTGTAGGGATGGGGAGGCAGCTGGGAGGGGCAGAGGCGGCCCAATTTATGGACAGGGAAGCCTCAGATCTCAGCAATGTGGGGACCTAATGGTGATTAGAAGTGGGGAATAATGAGCACATTTACAGAGGTGCCATGTGGGACAGACGCAGCACTAGTCCTCTGGGCACTTCTGCCTTGTTTCTGGCATTGCTGGGGGTGAGCAAGTCTCCATCGGGACCCATACCCTTCAGCCCTTATTCAGTATGGGATCCTATGCTCGTCAAACCTAGAGGTCAGCTGTACAAAAGCAGCTTCTGACCGCCTTGGTAAAGTTATCCAAGTTTTCCCTTCCTGAGGGTCTCAGTGCACTTCAGCAGTGGTAAAGCCCTTGTGGTGATAGAAGTTGTAATTTAAAGATGCCCCCTAACTAAAGAGACGGAGGAATCTGGTAATTGGGAGATGGTTTCTCAGTGAAGTAGCCAGTTAGTTAGAGCCAGATAAAGGGTCTGTTGGAGATGCCTACTACTCTACAATTAAAGTTGGTTGTTTAGTTTTTCTCATTTACTGAATGTGTTTATTGAACCCTGCCATCACTGCAGCACTGACCCACTCGTCTCCCAGAGCTGGGGCCTGAGGAGAGTCCTAATGCCAAGATTTGGGGACTGGCTTCTAGTCTATGTTCCCACTGGCTTACAAGGCTGTAGGGGGAACGGGCCCTGTGGCATTCAGGTTCAGTCAGCGTTCTTTGGTAGGCCTCGGAGGTTTCTAAGCCTGCCTGCATGGACTTTGGGTGGGTGGATGGTGGGGGGGTCTTGTCTTATTATGATGTGCAAAAGGCCGCAGGGCAAACATGCTGCAGGCACCATTAGAAAGGCCCTTTGGGAAAGAGGACCTTAAAACTCAGCCAGATGCAGCAGCAGTACTCTCTGCGTTAATCTCGTTAGCTTGATTTATGCCCCTCCCTTCCAAGTCATTCCTAGCCAGAGAGGTTTCCTTTGTGTGCCAGTGGGGAGCAATCTTCCAGGGGACAGGGAGACAGGACTTTATCAGCCTTCTCCTGTGTCAGGTAGCGTCATGGAGGGGATGGGGTACTGGGTGAAAACCAAGGGACCTGGCTTCCAGGTGACACTGGGCAACTCCCTTTGCCCCGTTTATGCTTCATTTCCTCTCACCTGCTTTGTGTGGAGCTTGGAGATGCAGGAATCAGCAGAAAGGACCAGGTGTTGTTGCTATTTTCCATCCTGAAACCTCCATTGCTCTAGGGTACCCCTGTTCAGGGAACAAAGGGGTGAGCTGGACAGAGCTACAGCTTCTGTTCTTAGGTGGAATGTAGCTGGTCATTTCTATGGGTTTCCTCACCTAAGTTGCTGCCTGTGTACAGATGTTTTGCCCTCTTGGGGAAAATGGGCTAACCCAAACCTGTGGCATGAGGGCTACCAGTGGCATAGGCAGCCTGTGTGTCTACAATAGAGTAGCAGGGAGCAGAAGACAGAGCAGCAGTTCAGGCAGGGAGCACAGGCAGGGAGCATAAAGCAGAGCACAAGATTAATCAGGGAACACAGGACAGAGAACAGCAAGCAAAGTGGTAGATCTGGCAAAGAACACAGAGTGGGGAGCAGAAAGCAGAGCAACAGAATAGGCAGAGACCACAGGGCAGGGAGTAGAAAGCAGAGCACCGAATTGGGCAGGGGAAGAGGATCGGAGTGGCACGCAGGGATGGTGTGGAGCTAATTTGTGGCCCACATGGCAATATGGTTGTGTACCCCCCACTGCCCTAATTCATGGTATGGACCAGGAATAGGGGTTAGTCTCAGCTCTGCTACTGCCCAGCTAGGTCACTTCCCCTTTCTCTGGGTAATGATGCTTACTGTTTTTGTAAGGTGCTCAGAGATCTACTAATGAGCAGCAGATGAACGGATCATTCTGTGGAAAGCTTCCCCATGCCCACAGCCAAGAAGTGAATTCAGTGAGATGATTCTCCACTGCCCTGCACCGTGCTCAATGGTTTTCACCCATGCAAGGGAGAGTGCATACATGTGCCTTTTTGGACATGGGCTTGGTGCTCCCTTTGCTGCTATAAATAACCGCACAAGGTACAGGGCAAGTGGAGGCACAAGTTGGCGGCTACTGGGGCCCCTGCTGTGGTATAAACATTACAGTCTTCAAAGCACAGAAGGCCCTTCTCCCTGTTGCGACAGAATCGCAGCTCCCAACCATGTCATTACAGTGCTGTCAGCTTGCCACCAGACCCTGCCTGGAGGGAATCACGGAGCTGACACAGGCAGCTCCTTCTCCTGGGGTAGGTCTTGCTGCGAACCAGCGAATGGGTGGGTTAGCATCTTTATGGATAGATTTGCAGTGTCTGGAGATGTGTGCATTTGCCTCTCCCTGGGTTAGCAGGCCTCACACCTTCTCCATTCCCTCCTGGGATAGGTGTGACAGGCATCTGCAGGCTGGGAGATGGCTTTGTAATGTCACTTTGGTGGGTCTCAGTACTGCACTAAGTACAAAGGTTCCAGCCCATAACCACAGCTCCCCATAACTGGCCCCTTGCTTGGCTGTCAGGTATGGAGACCAAGGTCTAAAAAAGAGCTCAGGAGACTGTGATGTCCCCTTCCCTGATCGTGTAGTAAGCAGTCTATTCCCTTGGAAGCCCTGTGTGGTATTGCTGGGCAGTACAGGCTGGGAGCCAGAGAGAACCACAGGCTCTGTCTTGTCCAGCAGCCTGAATAAAGAATCTCCTTTGTAACTGTCACAGCTGACTGTAGGCTAATCTTTACCATGACTTTGCTAAGAGGCGGATGCCAGATCAGAGCTAAGGCATGGGAAACTTTCTCGGATGATGCCTTCTCCCCCCGCCCCTCCTTGATCCCCAAACTCCTGGGGTTATACATCTAGATTCACACGACCAGAAGGAAACAAGATTATCTGAGTGGCACAAAAGATGGAGGACTTTGCTTCCTATGGCAGATTGGTTTTGCTAACTTCCAAGACACGATCAGTCCAGAGAAGCAGAGCTGCTGAGGAGCGAGGGCTATTAGCAATGTGAAAGGGTGACAGGTTCAGCTGTAAGATCACAGGAGTCATCTACATCCTGGTCCAGAAGGTCAGACAGAAATGGGAGTCAGGAACCCTGCCTTCCATTCCCAGCTCACAGGGAGAGACTGCGCTAAACATTCCTG
>NW_005842065.1:1221122-1229019 GCF_000455745.1 Alligator sinensis | reverse complement strand
ACCAAGAGAGCCTGCAAGGCTCAGTTCCAAGAGGCTTGATTAGGCTTCTAACAACTCATTTACTCTGGAAGAGGAAAAGGCCCACGCTTTAAGTGACACCTTCGCGATCCAAGTGAACGGCAGCCAACTGCCAAATCTCTCTCCAGGGCATCGTGTTGGGCTGGCGTGTTCTGATTTGCGCTGGGAGGAGATGGTGGGAGAGGAGGGAAACTGTTGAGGAAGCATGTGGGGGACTGGCTCTGTTTTCCCCAGGGTTCCAACTAGGTCAGTAGGCAGCCAGGTACTGGCTCCTCTCTCTCAAGCAGCTGTCTCATTCCCCAGCCCTTTAAAATAGAAAGTCAGTGTCTAGGTGTCACAGTTGCAAAGAAAACCTTGGTGCCATACTGAGCACTGTCTGTCTTTTTAAGTCTACCAAGAGCCTGTGACCAGAGCTTTGAGAGCCATGGGCTGCCCAGTCTGTCTGAGATTCCCCAGCACAGATTTGTTTCACTGTCCACCCAGTTAACTCTTTCACCTGCCTACAGAAGGAGGCAAGGAAAGGCCCTGGTCTGCATGTGAGGGGTGTCTGACTTTGGTGCCTTGGCTAGGCAGTGTTGTGAGATGGCCCTGCTGATTGTTCTTCCGCAGTCAAGAATGGAGCTGAGCCCCAGGGAGACTAGCCAAACCCATGCCCACCTCCTCCCCACTGCAAACCCCATCAAGTGCCAGGAGTGTGATTTTACATTTGCACAATCTACTGCAAGCGGCCTCGCATTTTGATGACTCACACCGAGGGAGCTAATTCTATGAGTAGAGCTTGCAAGGGTCCTGCTATTCCTCCCCCAACACACACTTGAGCACTAGTTTTAGTTGTAACCCTTTCTCTGGAGTGAGCAAAGTAGGACAGGACTCAAAGCATGCCTAAGTCTCAACTCCAGGTTTTGGTTCAGGTCCATTTCTAAGCCTTCATAGTAAAGGCTGTGGGTTTGTGGGGATTGCTTTTGGGCTTTCCCCCTAGCTTGCTCCTTCAGCCTTTTGGCTAGGAGCAAGTGAGACTAGGGGACATCTGAACTCCAAGCTCTCCAAGCTTGGGGCTTGCACATAGGATGCCTGCCATGGATTTGGGAGCATCTAAAGCCCCAGACTGATGAGACTTAGAGGTAGGATACTTGCTGGTGGTAGTGCCACACAGACTTGAATGACTGAGCTCTGCTCAGTCCAAATTTGGAACTAAATTGGGTACTGATCTGGCCCTGGAAATTAAATTTTATTAAAAAAGAATGGTCCCAGTTATCCTGCTTAGCTGACTGTTCTCATCCCCAGGGTTAGCTTGGCTGGGGGGGGACAAGGGGCTGACCCCTCACTGGCCAGCCTTGTGAGCGGAAGATAGCAAGACATTGTAAGGACAGCCTTGGGCCGCTTCCCATTGCAACTGCTGCACCTGGGGATCACAGCGCTGGAAACATGCAACCCAGCACACACAGCCTCTGCAGTGCATCAGCACTCCAGGGCTGTGTGAGGACACCTGAGGGCTGAGCCGAGGCCAGGCCTTCCACCTGAGGTGCTGTCCAAAAGCTGCTAGAGTGGAACATGTGGCCCCTTTGTGGAGCTCTGTGCCATCTCTTCCAGGTGCTATTCAAGCTGGTGTCAGGAGCCCAGCACCCGCTGGCACTGCCCTGACTGTGGGAGCCAGGAAGAAACAGGTGCTTGGTAGCAGACCCTCTCCTCCAGAATTTGCTGCCATCAGGAATAAATTTGGACACCACCTTACCAAAGGGCAAATCCCTCAGCCAGACTGCCCGCAGACTGCAGGCCCTCACAGTAGCAGCACACAGGTGATCAGTTGGCATCCTCTGCCCCTGGCTTTGAAGGGGAACAGGTTAGATGTGAGGGATGGATCCCAGGGCATTCACCCTGTTTTGGGAGAGGGGGAGATCTTCTGAGGAAGCTAAGGATGGGGCTGGGGCAACATTACCCCCAGTGCAAAAATCTCATTGTAAATCAATAGTTCATAGAAGCCATAATCCCATTTTACCAGACATATAACAAGACAGCACCTCCTCTGAAGAGCTCTGCCACTGAGATGTCCACACATGAGACAAGATCATTATTCCTATTTCACAGATCAAAGCTCTGAGGAATGAAGTAACTGCCCAAGTTCACACAGGTGAGAACTGAGTGAGAGCAAGCAGTAAAACCCAGATTTCCCAGGTCCCAGTTTGGGGCCGTAACCAGGACAGGAAGTTTGGGTGTGGACTAGCACTTTGCATGCTACATATTGCTATAAAGACTTCCTCCCAAATGCAGATGGTTATGTGGAGCAGGAACTAATATGGTAATGGACTGAATAGCATGTAAGATAAAGTCATAGACCTTGCATGGCTGATCACTAGTGGTGATCCTCCTTGAGTAGCAGCAAACCTGTGCTGCTGGTTTTATCTGCTCTGTTGTCATGAGGTTTGGAGCGGCCCTCTCTTTCAGAACTGTGATGCTGGTATAATCCATGGTGATCATAGAATTGTTACCCAGCTTCCAGGACTGCCTCTGATCTTTCACCCAAGTATAAGGCTTGCCACTTCCCTTTAAATATGAATGGGAAAGTGCCATTTGCAGTGTCATCAGTTGCAAAGGATCATGGTACCTGGAAGTGACTTCCAGAGTCTTTTCTATCCAACTGAATCATTATTTTAATAACCCAGGAAACATCACTGAATAAACCTTCTTGGGCGAAGTCAGGCATTTCACTGGTGTCACTGGACCTGGGGATAAATTTGCCTCCTTGTGTCTTGATATTAAAATATATAATGAAGATGGATTGGAAAGAAAATCCTTTTCTACCATGTATCTTAAACATTGTTAAATAGGGATATATTTCATAGCATTTCAGCGGTGTAGCGATCTCATTGTGAGACACAGAGAGAGAGAGACTGGGACTTAGATGCTGCCATGGGGAAAGGCAGGTTGCCAATAGAAAGATAGATGAGCATGGCTGGCTGGATAGATAGATGGATGATATAGAGTGCTACGGGATTGAAATGAAATGATAGAATGAAAAGCACTAGAGAAATTTAATCTCCCGTGATGACTTTTTTTAATGATGGAAGGATGTTTATTTGATTCCAGGTCATTTTCAGAACAATGTAATGATGTGTCAAGTACTGTTTGGCTAGGGTGGAAAGCCTCAAGTAATGCAATAAGACAGGGCTTAGAAAATCTGGGTTTCCTCTGCAGAAATGGACCGATTCATCCAAATTCAGAAGAGCAGTCCCTCTCTTCCACCCTCAAAAAGAAAGAACCAAAACTGCTTCTGCATTTAGAGGAAAGAAATGTATATCTGAAGAGAAAATCTTTCTCCTGTTTCAAGATAATATGAGCCTGTATCTGTGGGATTCCACTTGATCTGAGATCTAGGGGAGGAAAGATTCCATTAACAAATAAAAGATAAGTCCATCTCTCTCTCCCCCACACACGCACACACACGAACACCCACACTAAACACACAGCATGAGGAAAAGGAGTTCTGGGTAAAAACTGCCCTGTTCACCAAGTAAAACTGGATACTGCTCCATAGTTTAGGGCAGTGATTCTCAACCAGAGTGCCACAGCACCCTGGGGTGCCTTGAGATCCTTTCAAGGATGTCACAGGGAGCTATGCAATGCTAGTGCTATTAGATATACAAAGATGATTCACAGGATAAGCCCAGAGAGTTCAAACAGGAATCTAGAGTGTTAAAAACACCCTAACCTGTTGTGGTCTTTCTGAGTTTTTTGCAACAGAAGAACTGCTCTATTATTTTTCTGTGATCAAAAGAGGGAAAGCTCAGAGCTGGCATTTTCTGAACCGTGCCTTGAGTCCAGTGAAGGGTGCATTGAGTCCAAAAAGGTTGAGAACCACTGGTTGAAGGGCAATTGAGGGTGGCAGAAAGGGGTAGGGTAAAAGTCTCACCCTTTGTCCCACAGCCTTTTGGGAAATCCTGCATTAGAACAGGTTCTATTGGCTTTGATGTGCTGTTGATGGTTCTGATGGGCAGTGGAGGTGCGACTGGATGTTTGTATTCCCATGAAAACCCTAATGGAAGCCTGGAGGTACCACTTAGTAATTAGCACCAAGAGGCCTCTGTGCATTTGCTACTGGCCAGGCAGTTGAAAAGTCACAGGCCCTGCTTTCCCAGGTAGAGACATCCTCAATCTTGGGATGCTGCGCCTCATCTGAGGCACCGGCCTGACTGCAAATCAATGAATGAATGATGAATTCACTTCTCAGTGAGCTCTAGAGACTCTGGCAGAACCCAGCTCCCTTCGGTAGCATTAGAGCAGAGCTGAATTTTCCCTGCCTGCCTCAAAGCACAAGCAGCGACTCACTGGGGCCTTCCCCTCCATGGGGCCTCAGGGCAGACTTGTAGCTAAAGAGCCAACCCACTCTTCTCTTCCAGAAGTTGGGGGCAATTTGAGGTTGCAGTCGCCCTTCCTTGCCAGCGGTCAGCAGGGTACTTTTCAGTCCAATTCCCTAGCGCCTGCCCCCCTTCTGCCCTGAATCTTGGGGCCCTGAAAGTTATGGACGTAGTTGAAGAAAAGGTTGTTCTTTTCCCCCTGCCGGCAGCAAGGATGCTGTGTGCACTGTTCACAGAAGTTCAGCCAGCGTTTAGCGCGGTAAGAGCCAAGATCCTTTTTGAGTGTCAGGGAGACGGGCTATGTGGGCTCATCCATTGTCAAAGCTTTTCTTTTAGCCCCTGTCTCCTCCCCTTCCCCGCTATCCTGTGCCATTCTCATCCAAGACAATCACACAAGGCTCCAGGCCACCAATCTGAGTCCTCACCACCCCTGAGAGGGGTCCCCGCTTTCCACCCAACCAGGACCTATTGGTCAGAAGAGCTGATACAAGCCCCCTAATTCAGTGTAAAATCCAAGCTAAGCAGGGATTCTTTTGGTAACTTCCAGTAACTGGGAGAAGACTGGGATCTTAGGAGGGAAACCGGCTGCCTCTGAATGGGTTTTTCTCTTTTTTGGTGCCTTTTAATTCAGCTTCTGACCAAGGCCCTGGGTTTTATTTTTAGCAGGGAAGCTGCCATAGCGAATTGCACTCGGCGAGTGGAACTGAAATTGGGGTCTGGAGCTCAGCCTCTCCGCAGACATATAATTACTGCTCCTTTGAGTTTTATTTATAGCTCCAAGAGGTTTACTTAAAGGAACCCGCCCACTGAAATTCGCTATAAAAAGGAAAAATGGCCCCTTATTGGAGGCCCACATAGCACTTTTAAAGAGACAGGGGTATATATTTTTTTTTCTGGTGGCTGACCCAGCCTGTGTGGAGAGTGATCTGTTACCTCACACACACTCGAGCACACAGACGCTCTTATGTAGTCTGACAAGCAGCTACAGTCGCACCCCCACACACCCAGATCCAGAGTCACATACTCGAACAATCTGACAGATACGCAGTCATTCCTCCCGCCCCCGCACGCAGAGAACTCGTTACACAGATGTACGGTCCGCAGACACGCACACACACGGCGTCACGGAGGATCATGTGAGCACAAAAGCACATTCAGGCACAGATGGCCACGGTGCGCGTGACATCGCGTGCCCTAAATGAGCATCTGAGCACAGCTCCTATATTGCAAGGGCCTTTCTTTAAAATGCCCTCTCTTGCCGTGTGCTCCCAAAAAGTACGCAGTCAGCAATAAGAAAGGAAAACAATGGTGGGAATCCAAGTATCTTTCAACACGCCTGAAAAGCTTCCACTGCCAAGTGGAAATTCAGGGTGTTTGCTTTGCATTTTGGCAGTGAAAGTGTGTGACAGGGGGTTGGGGAGTGGAACTGCTTGGAATTTCACTGTAAAGATTCAGAGACTTTAGTAGGTTGGAAGATCTGGGCTGAGTTTTGATGGGAAAGTTCACTGAGTTCTCCTAGATCTTGAGGGCCAATGATCCATTATGCTCTGGCCTTTAACATAACACAGAAACCTCCCTTAGTCGCTTCTGTATCGAGCCCTAAAGTACTCTTTGAGCTCCTGCGTTAGAATTTGAAAGACGTGCAGTTTGGATTTAGAGGTGGCAAGCGATGAAGAATCCACCATGTTCCGTCAGGCCGATCCCCATTGTGTCCTAACTGGGTCACTCCCAAATGAAAACCAGTTTGAAATGGAATTCTCTGCTGCTATTACAGTAATTTTATTCCATTTGTGCCCCCTGAGTTGCACCCCCCAGAGCTGCACCCCCCCCGTACTGATATCAGCCCCCTCCCGGCTAGGCAAAGAGTGCAGTGAGAGAGAGCCCCTGCCCCACAGAGCCTGCAGACTAATTAGACAAAACATTCTCTGGCATGCCAGAGAGGTTTTTTGCTGGGGTTTTGTTTCCTTGCTGGTTGGCTTCGTAGGAGAGAGGAAATGGGGAAAGATGCCAGATAAAGATCCCTGCCTATAAATAACTTTTTCATGCGCTTAGCTGGGGGTGGGGAGAGGCCGGGGATCACGTTGGAAGGCAGTACATGCTGCCTGTATCACTACTGAAAAAGCAGAACAATGTGTCTAACGGCCAAGGGGAGACAAGCCAATAAAACACTGCAAAACGTGCAACTGTCCAGTGGATATTGTAATATGGCCAAGATAAAAAGGACCTTCTGCTTCATAAAATGTGAGCGGCTTTCCCCTATGACAAGGAGGGCAAGTGTGTCTGTAGGGTTGGCAATATGGTCTTTTGGGTGGAGAGGAGGAAGAGAATAGGTTGAAAACAGTGAGGGGAAGAGACAGGATGAAAGCCAGAGAAAGGGAATGTGCAGAGAGAGAGGAAGACAGTGAGTGAGAGAAAGAGGGGAGAGAGGAGGAGACGGGAAGGGAAGAGGTTGGCAGTGTGATGTGCATGTATAAGAGTGACAAACGCAGGGAAGGAATGCACAAGACAGAGATAGAAAGAGACAGTGTGGAAGAGGCAGAGGGGAAGCACTGCCTGATGTGCAAGAATGTGTGATGGAAAGAAAGAGTTGCGGGGAGAAGACTGGGCTGGGAGCATGTGCGGTGAGAGAGCATGGAGGGATACAGAAAAAGGGAGGGAGCATGTGAAGGAAAGAAGAGCTGGAGGGGGGAAGCCCTGGCCCTGTTAGAAACACATGTAATGATGGTGTTTAAAGGTCAAGGGAGGAGCTGGCATGGGAGAGGGGTATAACAGGTGTCAAGGTCAGGAGACCCGGCTAGAATGTCCCAAAGCTATTACACCCGTGACCTCCCTCCCCCCACCTCATGCAGCCGCTCCCGGAGTGCAGGTGCTGGGAGCTGACATGTGAGTAGCCCCGGGTGCTAAGAGAAGCCAGCAGTACCACTCAATCCCCTGTCACTCTAGCCACAATGGGGGCCTTTGTCTGCCTGGCAGCTCCCAGAGCCTTTCTAACGCTGCTAACTAGGCTGGGACGACATAGAGGCGGAGAAGGACCTTTAGTAACACAGGCTGTAGCTGCCTTGATCCCCCACCCCAGCTGCAGGGCGGGGCTCATGAGCCTGTCCCCCAGCAAGCCCTGCTTCTCAGGTTTGTTTGTCCCTAGTCCAACAGGATCCCAGAGTATGGAAGTGTGGCTCTTTGCTCTGAAGGTGACCCTACAGAGCAGGGCAGGCAATTATTTTGGGCAAAGGGCCGCTTACCAAGTTTTGGCAAGCCATCAAGGGCCACATAACAGGTAGTCCAGGGGAGATAAATACTAATTTTGTAATTTTTTTAGGGGCCCTGCAGGACGGATAGAATGGCCTGGCGAGCTGCATCTGGTCCCTGGGCTGCATTTTGCCCACCCCTGCTATAGAGTCTGTGCCATTGCAGGGTGACTTGCTCACCAGGGCAATGAGTTACTCTTCACACGCCCAAGGAGTGAGAGCACCCATGGGTGCAAAGAATAGCAGTGAGATCCATTCACTCTACTTCAGGAGGAACCGCTC
>NW_005842065.1:1220430-1221091 GCF_000455745.1 Alligator sinensis | reverse complement strand
TCTTCTTAAATAAAGAACTCCATGCCAGGAAGCAATTTACTGTTTGCTCACTAGAGAGTAAGGGCAACAACTTCCTTCACTTTATACATCTTTATGGCACTTGTGTAGCCATATAACTGCTGCTCCTGGCACTTATGCACAGCCTGTGATTCAGTGTAGCTTGATCTAGCTTGATGGTACTCAAACTCTGGCCTTCAGGCCAGAATATCCTCAGGCCTGGAAATTTAGGGGATCAGTGGCAACATTAATTGCCATGCTGCCAAATTTCCAGACCTTTGAGGAGCCCCATGGGCTGGATAATGTGGTCCTGAGCACTAGGTCGTGCAGGTGTGCAGCTGGGCTGGCATGTGGGGTTGTTCCATAATGGGATCTGGGTGCATGGGGTCACACCGTGTTCAGAATTGAGCCATACGTGGGGTCAGACTGGTGTGTGGCTGAATTTGGCATGTGGGGTCAGGGTGGCACAGGGTGCCACGCCATGTTAGCCCTGGTAGGTGTGCCAACCTGATACGCAAGAGTAATCCCAAGATTTCAAATAAGAATCCAGAGTGTTAAAAACATTGCCCTGTAGTTGGTTTGCTGAATTATTTGGAACAGAAGTCTTACTCTGTTATTTTTTTGTAGTTAAAAAAAGAGTGTAAGTTAAGAACTGGCATTTTCG
>NW_005842065.1:1213106-1220399 GCF_000455745.1 Alligator sinensis | reverse complement strand
GGAGGGGGGGGGGCTTGAGTCTAACCAGGTTGAGTACTGCTGTACTAGATAAAAGCTTGGAAGTGAAACAGGGGCAAAGAGGGAAAGTGAACACCCAGCAGTCCAGCCCTAGAGGCAGAAACACAACTCTGCTGCCCCATCCACACAGTGACAATCCTCAGGCTTCTCTCGATTGCTAAGGAGAGGCAGGGTCCATCCTGAGCCTGTGTGTGCCCCTATTTAAAACAATGTTCTGGGGGCCAAGGGGGGAGAGCGACTTTGTGGCGGTCTGAACTCGAGGAATTTGGAGTGGGAGGTGCTTGGCGTGGCTGATTTCCATAGGATTACCCAGCATGCTTGCTTGGCTCAGAACTGATTCACAGCAGCCCAAGCTCTGGGAATGTACTGAAAGCTTTGGGCTTTGCTTATGGCTGCACTGAGCTTGTTTTAATTTGGGGGGGATGGAAGGGGGGTTTCACATTAAACAACTTTATATTCTCTTTTCCTGTGAAAGCTTTCCAGTAAGCGTTCCTTAGTGATGGGATATCAGTAACCTTCAGTGGGAGGGGGTAACACTTCTGTGATCTCTCCAGCTACTGACAAACAAAGTCGCCATTCTTTGCCTTTCTGGAACTTTTGTTTTCTTGGGGGCCCCTTTAAGGTTTATTGCTTAACTATAAACATCATGACATCATCATGAGCCAATCAGGAGGCCAGGGGAGAGCCAGGCTTTCCTGTGGGTCCTGGTAGCTTGCTGAACTTATGCTTGAAGGCATTAAAAGTAGATTGATCCCAGGATGGAGTGAGGGGAGACACTGATTTGCAAAGCCATAAAGCTGAATTAAAAGGGAGTGGCGCTTGCCTTACACTGCATGGAAGGAAAGGCTGGTGCCAGTGATGTCAAGCTGGATTTGATTTTGGGACTGTTACCCACAGGTTGGGGTCTGAGAAGTGGGACAGCTAGATCCTGTCCCCTGATTTCTGGAGGGTGTGTTGCAAATGTGTTAGATGAGGGGGTCTTTGAGTCAGGACACCTGGGTTCCATTCCTGGTTTGGGAGAAGAAAGTTCAGGGGTCCCCGTTCCTTTCCCAGGATGAAGAGGAAGCAAGTCTGAAAGTCAGAGCAAAGGAATTTGGAGGTCTAGGTTCTGGAAGACCTTGAACAAACCTTAGTAGTTTTGAATATGAATGTTTAGCTGGCCATGATAGGAGAAGGAGTTCACAAGGCGAGTGCTTGCTTGGTTTGGGTTGGAGAAAGACTCCCCTCACTGAAGGTATTGTCCTAAAAACCTTATGCACTTGGGCATTGCCCATGTTTGCAGAGCAGAGCCATGCAAAGGAGTGACAGTTGGGTGTTACCAGTGAACCCACGGTACAGCTGTGGGAAGCTACGTGCTGGCAAGAGCACACCCAGGGGATGAAGGCGGGCTATAGGGGCTGCCAGAGCTTCACACAAGAAAGGTACAGCAATCTCTGCTGATTTCCTCCTGTTCAGGACTTGAGTATCTGAATGACACAAGAGGCTCAGCTCTTGGCATTAATGTTTAAGGAGCTTGGTTTTGAAGTACGTGCGGCAGTGAGGCCTGGTGGAATGAGGCAGGGCACAATATGCATCTGATTTATAATTAATAAAGGAGATTTATTCCATTCCTTCCCCCTCTCCACTGACCCCCCGCTTCCTCCCTTGCTCTGATTTTGATCTTCAGGTTTAAAGAGGCAGCACCCAAAGGTCGTAGGTGGCTGGTGGATGTTCTTTAATGCACTGCTCTTGCATTTATGTTGCCCAAGAAGCCATGCTGAGCTGGGCACCACCCTCAGGCTAACCCCCTCTACCCCCGCGTGTTAGCTCAGCTTCAATTACTGCTGCTCCCCTGGTCAGGCTTTTCTCAGTGCTGCGGTTGCTTGATTTCGTTAGTGCAGAAGGCAAGGAGGAGCAACACAGTAGTGGGGGGGATTAGATATAGCCCAGAGCACTGGGAGAGACTTAGGATGCAAGGGAGAGAATACAGGTCTAGTCTCGGGGACCCAATTTAAGTGCAGGCGACTAGTTACCTGGTTGATTTTGCTGGCATCAAGACAAAAAGGGAAAGCAACTTGCACCCTGTGGGATGAGGATGAGCCACTCCCCTTTGCCTCTTCTTGCAGTGAGAGGTAATGCAACTTGTACTTTCCCTGCAAGCATTAGCTCCATTTCACAGATGGGGAAAAGGGAAGTGAGTCAGGTTGAGCTCAGGGATTCCAGGGTCCTAACCCTGCCGGCCACTGGACCACACTGCAGTCTTCACCGCCTGTAGGATGGGGACAAGGGAGCCTGGAGCCGGAATCCTGGGTTCTGGGAGCCAGAAGGTAAGACTTTCAAAGGAACAATCTTGCAGTGGTCAAGCGTGGGAGAGGGGGGATTGATCCATGTGGGACTATGTAAATGGTGGAATGGTCACAAATTTAGTTCTGGTTAGAACGGCATGTTGTAGACAAGAATGGACTGGATCAGAGCATAGCAGGGTATAAATCACAAATGTCACAGCAGGCTGTGCTTTATTCCCTAGTAGATAGGTTTTGGCTCTCAGGCTTGGTGCTGGCTGTGAAGAAGGGGAGATGTTTTCTTAGCACCTTCCCTAAATCTGTCTTCCTCACTCTGTGGTGGTAGCAACTGGCTATGGCAGGCTTGCTTGTGACCTTGCATCAGACTTAACCAGTCTTCACTGAATGAGGATTTAATAAAAATAAATGAACTAACCAAGGAGTAAAAATATTGGAGCATTGCAGAAAGGTTGTAAACCCTCCTGATGCAGGACTTAAGCCAGTCTCCAGCCCACAGGGCTTAATTCGGTTCAGGGAGAAACTTTTCTATGGGGAGGCTTCACAGTGGTGACTTCAGGGTTTCTTGCATCTTTCCCAGAAACAGTGGGCACTGGCCACTGCTAGAGACAGGAGTCTGAAACGGATCTGGATTCCTGCCTGCTCCAGTGTTTCTGGGCATCTGTCCTGACCTACACCATTGTGAAGAATGCCAGAGGTAGGCATTTTGTATGTAATGAAAAGAGAAAGGTTTTGTGGGGATGTGTAGGTGTAAGAGGGTGGAATTAGTCCTGATTCTGAGAGGGAGCATGGACTAGTTGAGTGATTAAGAGCCAGCGTTGCACGTGGCTAGAGCAGTGGTTCTCAACCTTTTTTTTTTGGCTCAAATCACCCCTCGTTAGACTCATAGCATGCCTCAGAAAATGCCAGCTCTTGGCTTTCACAATAATAGAACAATCCTTCTGTAGCAAAGAATACCGAAAGCCTGTGACAGGGCAGAATGTTTTTAATAGATGGATTCTTATTCAAAACCTCTGGGTTTCTCTTGTGAATTATATATGCACATGTAACAGCGCTAACATTGCATGGTACCTTTGACAGGATCTCAGGGCATTCCAGGCCACCACAGTACCCTGGTTGAGAATCCCTGGGCCAGAGAAAGTAGATAAGATCCCAGGCCTAGAGTTTCAGTCCAGCTCTTACCATCGTTGCCCCATGTGCAATTGCTAAGTCAAGTAGGCTTCTCTTTGCACAATGGCAGTCACACTGACCTGCCTCCCAGGTGCTTTGTGGTTTAATTCCTAAATTACTGTAAGGTATTTTGAGAGGCTTGTTTGGAGGGCATTAGAGAAGGGGAGGGCACCATTACTTTTATGTCTGCAGTTACCTAGGCCAGATTTTATTGTCAGAGAAAGTTTCTTTTTGTGGCAGTTCTTCCTTGGGGTGTTCTGAAGTGACAGCCTGATGCAACAGAAGACTTTCCATTGCCTCTGACAGGCTCCACATCAGGTTGGGACTGTGGTTGAGGGTGCAGGGGCCTGGACAGGGGTGCTCACATTGCAGCTTGCTTGTTTCTCCCCTATGGTGCTCTACTTAATGGTGCCATTGATCAGGCTATCCTTTCATTTTTGTCCTGAGCTGCTTCTTGTGCCTGTTGTGGCCCAGCACAGCATGGCCAGAGTAGACAAGACGTCATTGAGATGCTCCAGTTGGCCTGATAGAATAGAGCCGAACAGAAGGAAACATCATATAAAATAACTATGACATCCTGTGAAATGCAAGGACGCTGTCTAAAAATAATCAGAAGTGCTCCCCCGGCTCTGTCAGGCAACTCCAGCTGCAGCATGTAGCCCCATCGCAGGAAGGGGGAGGGGGAGGGAAAGCTGGCCCATCTCCTTTGGGGCCAAGCTGTCTGCAGGGAGAGTTCTGTCCTTGTTAGGGTTAACTGTCCCCGAGGGGATATGATAGCATTCATGAAGAAGAATCAGCACTGCAGCTAGGGAGCCCCGGGCTCAGCCCAGGCATGTCTGATGCACTCAACCCTGGCTGCTGATGGATTCACAAGTGTGTGCACACAGCCCAGGAAAGCTCCAGGACAAAGATGCAAGATGGGAACAACTCTGACAGCCCCCTCTCCAGGCAATTCCATCATGGCAATAACCTCTGTTCTCTCCTTCCCCTTGTTTCTCCTTCCCCTTGTCAGATCCCAGAGGGGAAATCAGGTGAGGCTTTTAGCTGCCAAGCTAGACAACTCCCTCTTTCTCTCTCATCCTGCTTCCCCTGTACATTCCCTATCTCTGTAGCAATGTCTAGGTCCCTAAAAGCTCTTGTTTCTCTGATTTGCCAAAGTTTTCAAAAGGCAGCTGGAAAGAAAGGATGAGGAAAGGAAAAGGAAAGGTAGGAATGGGATGGGGCATGGGAAACAAGTGCTGGTTTGTTTAGAACCTGGCCACGGAACCCAGCCACGGTACCACAGAGCTGTGCCCAGACACAAGCCTGCAGACACAGGTGAAAAGCTCTCCCACTCAAATAGATTGCTTATACCCAGGCAACAATGAAGATACAAAGCACCATAGGCCAAACAGTCAACTGTCCAGGTGTGCACACAGTTGTGGCCAAAGAAACAGTAATGCCCATCTGCAGACAGAGGGACGCGAAGGTTAACAGCAATCATAAATGAAGGCATGCCTGTGCTATCACAGCAATAAAATAATGAGCATAATAATATGCTAACACTAACATGGAGGTAGAAATGGATGTTACCAGGAAGGCTTGTAACTAGGCTCACTCCCCCACTAGCAGGCATATGAATGCTGAGAGTCTCACCCTCCCTTCCCCGCCCCCCCTGCACATAATACCAGGGATATACAACTCTCAGAATAACGTAAGAGGCCTAACAAAGTAAAGAGCAACACAAGAGATTGGGATATGCTGTTTGAGAGACTCTCGCAACACCTGCATTCTGCTAACTGACCTCAGACATACCCTACCAGGAGAGTAGTGCAGGAACTGGCACCCTTTGGTTAGTCTATAAGGTGCACATCTACTTTGCCTTCTTTTTTACTTCAGACTAGCACAGCTAAATACATCTCACCCCCACACCCAGACAGGCTCCAGCTGGAGATGTATACATGCAAGCCGGCTCATGCCTGCTGTCCTTTGAGACCCTGGGTTGGTTGCTTTGCTCCTGGGCTGAGCACGTCAGATCCAGTCCCTCACTAGATTCCCCCAGTTTCAGTGCAGAGACTCCAGTGAGAGCCTCAGACTTCCTGGCCCTGCTTCAGTCCCCACGGATTCCATCAGACACACAAAAGGCTCAGTCTCCTCTGCATTAGACTGTCTTTATGTGCTTAACTGGAGGATAGAAACCTTCTAACATGAGCCTGAAAGGGATTAAGGGGATGGCAAGGGGGGCTGAAATGGACTGTGTGTATATAGTGGCCCTAAACATAGCCTGGGAATATCTGGCTGTGTTATCAGTTTAGTTCTTCTGGGGGCAGTACCCTGAGGACTAATTCTGCTCTTTGCCACTTTGTGGACTAACGAGTGAAGATTCAAGCCTGTGGGGTCCGGTGATTTATTGTGATGACCCAGTTCAGGGTACCCAGCGCCACTTTTTGGTGCTAATAATAATGGCATGAGGGCCCCACATACCCACGTTAAGTGTCCGGTTGTTATCAACCAGTGAGTGCTGACAGTGTATCTGGAGCTCTGCAGAACATATAAGGCATTGCACTGGCCCTGACAGCTTAGCACAGACATAGACAATGCACGTAATCCTCTGGATGACAGTTCAGACACACAGCGGAGCAGATAAGCACAGCAATGCTCCTGGGTTCCCTGCCTGGCTGGGTCCCTCCACCCAGTAGGAAACCAAGTGGAAGGAGAGGGATTTCATCTGGATCTGAGTTATGGAAAGGGGTCCAAGTGACTGGGAGCGTGGAAGAGGAAACCATTGCCTGATAACAAGGAGGATGGAGCCTGGTTTTGGTGGGAGCAGTTGGAATAGGGGGGGAAAAAAAGAGGATGGTGCAGCAACTGATGCAGAGCACATGGAGATTCATTCATTAGCAGCCAGGATTTTGTGAGAGGTTCTGATTTCATAGCTACTGATTCTGTCTGGAAGAACGTGATGTGGAGAGGTCAGCAGTGCCGTTCTGCAGCCAGATACACCCCTGAGCTAATGTGTTTTAGACAAGAGCTTCCTCCATCACCATGGCCTATCTCAGCACATGAGTGCTGGTTGAAGTAGGGGCCCACTCATAACTAGGACATGGAGATGAATGCCTTCCCTAAGCTCCTTACTCTCTTTCTAATTTGCTGTCAGAGCTGAATAAATTAATGGAGCTGGCTATCAGCATGATAGGAAAATCCCAGCAGGGACCCAGACCCCCTGCAGATTAATCTGCCTGGCTCGCAATAACCTGTCTCCCAAATCACCGCCTCTTAATTCAAACAGTGCAACAGAAAAGCTGCCATAATGCCATGCCACCACCCCTCCCGTCACTGCTGGGGAGAAGATCACAGGGGATGGGGGGAGTACAGATCTTTGCAGAGGTATTAAAAGGAAACACAGACGTTATGCTGAGCTTCAAAGCCGTGGCTCAAAAAGTCAGCCACTGGGGACCTGATTGCATCTTTGTATTTGCAAAGCAGAGGAGAGGCAGGGGGAGTGTGAGGACTGCGTTAAAATGGCGGCTGGTCCAACTAAACTGTGGTATATTGTTTGTGGGGGGGGGGGAGGTAGATCAATAGAAAATGGATTTGAAATTATCCTTAATCCTGGTATAAGCTATCGGACAGGTGGCAGTGCTCCCAAGCATCCTACACAGACAGCGGAACAGTTGGGTGGAGAGAACAGGCCCTGAGATGACGGCTGCTTCTCATACTGGGTTTATTTAGAGAAGAGGAAAGAAGGGGAAAAGGGTTTGCGTTTCTTCATGCACATAATTCTCCCCAGCCATCAATCCAACATCCTGAGGCAAAGGCTCAGTCCCTGCTGTGAGAGTCAGCAGGA
>NW_005842065.1:1179440-1212311 GCF_000455745.1 Alligator sinensis | reverse complement strand
AGGAATGAACGGGAGAGTGCTTTTACCTGTTTCCTTCACATCCTCTCACACATGCAGTGGTGTCCGATTGCAGGAGGTGCGGGAGTGGAAGGGATGGGCTCTGATTTGAAGAGCCTGTAGGCTGAGGTCCTGCCTTCAGTAGTAGTGTCCTAGGCAGCCACCTGATCTTTCCCCACACCTGCCAGCAAGTGAAAGAACTCCAAGCTGCCTTGCCTTCACTTGCAATTTGCTTCCTGTTAGTTACTATGTTACCTAATGTGGTAATAAAACACCATTTTCTCTATTCAAGTCATGCCTAGGAAAGGATGACAGGTGGATGCAGCAAGCAGGCACATAATGCTGCCAGCATGAAGATCTATGTGATAGACGTAAAGCAACCAACTTTCCTATATGCTCCACAACTGTCCCAAATGCTGGGGCCAAGTCCCACTGCCCCCAACAAATTCCTGAAATGAGATGTTGGCCCTGGGTTTGAAAAGACGGTCCCAAATTAGCTGATGCAAATTAGCTCACTGCAAAATGAAGCTGCCATGAGCATGACTGCACTGCAACATTGCCTCTTCGTTGGGAAGCAGATGTGTTGTCAAGGCTCTACTCCCAAGGTAGTTTGGACTGCCTTTCAGCAGAGCCTTGCACCATGAAGGTGGCTACACTACCTGGCACCAAAAGGACTGAGGCTACTTCTGGTTCCAAAGGTTGGAGAAATACCTCAGAATTTCCTCCCCAAAGTTGCTGCCTGGTGATAAGCATCGTTTATGCACCATGATAATTACTCCCGGCCCATCATGTTCACACACATCCTCAAACTGGCAAAGGACCTAAAAAAAGAAAATTACTGGAAAATGATATTGCCATTTTCCCTCCCTGTTATTTATTTCCCTTTGCTGGTCCTAGGCACTGCTTTGTATTTCAACTGCGTCTTTTCTTGAAGGATCTCAAAGCATGTCATGACCATTTGTTAATTAAGTCCTTGCAGTTCCCTTATGAGATAGGCGAGTAAAATATTAACATCCTCATTACAAAGGCATAGAAACAGGGGACTGCCACAAGGTCATGCAGCAAATAAGTGATAGGGCGAGAAACAGAACTCAAGAGCCCTGACTCCCAGCACTTCCCTGCTTTGATCAATAAGCACAATTCCCTCACAACGCCAAGGTTACCATTCTTAAGATTTGTGGATTGAAAAGCCAGAAGGGGTCATCGGCTCATTCAGGCACACATCCTGTTTAACATAGGCCAGAGAATTTCATCCAGTCACTCCTGACGTAAGCCCAGCAACTTCTGTTTGACTGAAGCATCTCTTCTGGAAGGGCAGCCAGTCTTGAACTGAAGATGCAAGAGGTGGAAAAATCCAGCACATACTCAGTGGCTAATTCCCCTCCCTGCTACATATGGGCACCATCATGTTTCTAATTTGAATTGCCCTGGCTTTAAATTCCAGCTGTCCAGACTCCCCAGTCCATACACAGTCCACCTGACCACATTCTTTTTCAAAAGAAGACGTAGGTTCCTCTCCTGGATTCCTATCATCCACCTGATCCCACTGCCTCATCAGTTAGCAACATAGAAAGAGCTATGAGAGACTGATTATAACTTCTTGTTGGTTACAGAGCTAAACTCTTTTATCAGCTACAAGCTGAATGACCTGCCGTGCTCCCACAGAACCAGGCTGATCTTAGAAGCAAAGCTGGCCTACTGCCTTACAAGCTTTATGGCAATTTTAAAAAAGGATTGAAAATGGTGAATATGATCTGTGTGAATTTTCCCTGAGGTGCAGTGATCTGAAGCCCAACGGGCTAGAGCTCCGTGTCGTGCTCTAGTCTGAAGCTGTCAAGTAAGTGAAACCAGCAGGCCTAGTAGTACCAGCCCAAGCTGAACAAGGACCGTGTCTATGTGAGATGCTGACTGAACAGTTGTTACTGCGCGGTCATTAGTACTTGTACAATAGACCCCTGATTTACGTGAGTATTGCATTCTGAGGGAATTTCATGTAAGTCAAATTCACGTAAGTTGGGACAACTTTCCCCATAGGATATAATAGACTAGTGAGGGGTTGCGTACCCCAGACATACCTTAGTCATAGCTTTTTTTCCCCCCCTTTTCTCAGCAGAATTGCCTTTGGGAGGTGCGTCTAGCATCTCACCTATGTAACTTGAGATGCCGATACCACAATGGCGGCACAGCTTGCTTGATTCCGCCTGCAAATCTTGTGAGGTGTCTGTGTATGTACACAAATTTTGCGAGCGTTCGTGTATATATGCGAATGACGCACATCTTGAGAAGCATTTTCCAGTCCGGACCCTAATAAAAAAATCGCATAAACGCGAGATGTGCGTAAATTGGAATCACGTAAATCGGGGGTCTACTGTATACATTTAGTATACACAAGTACTAAATGACTGCACAGTAACTGGAGTTACTGCGCAGTAGGGTCGCCGAATGGCTTTTAAGTGACACTGACTGCGTAGTAGCTCATTACTACTGTGCAGTAGTGTCACATCCCGCTTCATGCCACATGACACTACTGCACAGTCAGCGCCTCATGTAGATGCAGCCAAGGTGCAAAAAAGAGAAAAAGAAACTTAATTTAGAAAACTCTCCTTTCAGTAATGCTAGGTAGCTGCAAAAAACAGAGCTCTTCATTACACCAGTACTTATTCAGAGAAACTCAAAAGGCTTGAAATTGAACGCAGATTCACCTCAATGCTATCCTTTTTTCACCCCTCTTCTGCCCAGGGGTTGAATTATTTCTGGCCTCCCCAGGGTTACTTTTTCTTGCTTTTGTCAGCTAAGGGAGACTGGATCAGGGAGGATGTATGCCCTTAAGTCCCTAAGCCCCTGGTGAATTAAATTTGATGCTTGAATTGGCACCCCCATCTTGTCTCACAAAACGCCTGGGAAGAACCTAATGATAAAATCTGCCATGGGGAGGAAATGTGGGTGTCACTGTCTAATCCCTCTTCTGTGAGGGCATCTCCCAAGGTTATTGGATCTAGTCAGATGTCACACCCTTGGCTTTGGAGATGCTAAGGTGTGTTGGGGGTGGGGGGCATATGCATGGTAGGGTAAGGACAGGGAGGGAAATCCTATAGCAAAGCAATAAAAACAAGCAAGATGAAAATGTTCCTGTGTGTTTAAATGCAGTGTCTCGCTGCAGCAGGCAGGCTGTGTCTAGACAAACCCCTGCAAATCTCCCAGGCACTTATCCCTTCTCATTCATTTCTGATGGACTGTCTAGTGTGAAGTGAACACAGCTGTCTACTGGGGAATGGAGCCCTGGCATGAAAGGCCACAGGCATCCTTTTCATCTTCCTTTTGATTTTCCTTTGACATTCCTTTGTTTTCCTTCCAGACCTCTGCTGCCTTCCATCTCCATAATCTTCTTTACAGGCAGACATACATCTGCAGTACTGTGTCCAGTTTGGGGCTCCCCACTACAGAAAGGATGTGGACAAATTGGAAAGAGTCCAGTGGAGAGCAGTGAAAATGGTTAGGGGGCTAGGGAACATGACTTATGAGAACTGGCTGAGGGAACTGGGCTTATTTATTCTGGAGAAGGGAAGACTGAGGGGGGATTTAATAGTAGCCTTCAACTACCTTATGGGTGGTTCCAAAGAGGATGGAGCGAGACTGTTCTCAGGGGTGGCAGATGACAGATTGAGGAACAATGGTCTTAAGTTGCAGCAAGGGAAGTTTAGGTTAGATATTAGGAAAAACTTTCTCACTAGGAGGGTAGTAAAGCACTGGAATGGGTTACCCAGAGAGGTTATGGAATCTCCATCCTTGGAAGTTTTTAGGACCCGACTAGACAAAGCCTTGGCTAGGATGATATAGTTGGGGATGGTCCTGCTTTGAGCAGGAAGTTGGACTAGATGATCTCCTAAGGTCCCTTCCAACTCTAACTTCCTATAATTCTGTGACTCTGTGATATACAGGTACCTATAACCCTAACCAGAGTGGCAGGACTTGGATACATACCAGATAAACAGCTAAGCCCCTCTTGTTGCCAAAACTCTGAAACAAAAGAGACTCCACCTTTCTAACACCTAGTGAAAAACTCAAAACTCGGAGTGAGCAAGGGTGCTGACTTCGAGAGTGATCCCAACCTCTCCCAGCAGAAGGTGGTATTTGAACGGTGGCTGTTGGGGTGGTCACAGCTACTGCAATAGTAATTTCCCTCAACAGCATGGATAGAGTGCTGGCTGTGAGGAGTTTGTGGGTTTGGATGCTACAGTGATGGACCCAGCTATAAGAAACTGAATAAAACCTCACAGCTATTGCATGCCTAGCAAAGAACAGCAGCGGCATGGGGAGCTTCTCAGAGTAAGAGGCACCTCGGGGAATGGGGCTGCAGTGCTGGCCCTGGAAGGTGCCCACAGCCGGCCAGACCATAGCTAGGAATCTCTGCAGGAAAAGGTGCTGTGGTTCAGAGCGACCTCGCAGCTTCTCCTGGGGTGCTGCTTTAGATGAAAGCCTTGCAGAGGACAGAAGCCGTTCTTTCCACTGACAAGGGTCATGGAGGGCATTGCCCTCCAAAAGTAGCATGATAGCTACTTTGTGCTTTTCCCACACTATCTGAGGATCTCAGCCCTTGTCAGACCTAAATGAATGATCACTCATTAATAATAGTATTGCTAGCACCATTCCATGGAAATACTCCTGATGGGTGAGGGTCCTTGGGAGCATACTGTGCTGGCTGGAGAGATGAGATGACAAGCAGTCTGAACCTGGACCCTTCCTAGATCCTCAGATGTGTCCTATGGCATGAATAAGGCTCTGACCTCACAATTTATCCTTGGCTGTATATCCTCTGTGCAGTCAATGCCAGAAGTATGGCTCTCCAAGCACTGCTTCATGGAGGGATTCTTCCAGGCTTCAGCTGCCCAATGGCTCACAAGCCAAGGCAGACACTGACACTTCATTCTTATCATGTCTCATGTAGAAATAACTGGAAAATGTGTTAAGGATGAAGCTGGAGTGTCTGCCATGTCAGGCATGCTGGCACGCAACTGGAGGAACAGCTCTAATCACTGTACCATGTTCCCTTCCTAAACCAGCATTCTTGGAAAGTTGAGAGAACTTGTTAGGGCAATGTGATAGACAGACAGATACTGGAATGGTCATTACACAGACATTATTGCTTCTCTGCTGTGCACAGTATTAAGTTTTTCTTTGCCTTGTAGAAGGAACATGATGTGAGTGCCTTTGGTGTTGTGTCCTTCTGAGTCCACCCCATCTCATCGCTTCCAACCCCAGGGAAGGTAAGATGGTTACTCCAGCTGCCTATCCTACTAAGTTGGAAATCCAGGCAGCTCAGATTCTGTCCTGTCAGGTGCCAGGATCCCTATAAAGAAAGCACACACAGCCTCTAGTGAGGGGAGGCTTGCCATCGCATCCTGACTAGTGTCTCCTACTATTCTAACTGACTTTGAAGCAGTTTTGAGCAGTTTTAGGTACAGCTATATCCTGCTATCCTGTAAGGCAGGGTAGATGTGAATAAAGGCTTAGAGTCAATCTCAGGACAGTAAGTGGAGGAGAATCTGGAAAGCCACTTGCTCTCCCCCTCACTCCCACCCCCAAAAAATAGCCTGGCAATTGGATAACAGTAGGGATTCATTTCTCTTCAGCCCCAGATACAAGAACCGCAAATACAAGTGCTACAAGAACCACATGGATGCTCATAGTAGCAGCATCCACGTGACAAGCAGGTGAGTTGGATGGATCAGCTGATGCTGATCAGAGCAAAGTGCTGCCTGCTGCAGACAATTTCTGGTTAGCTCAGATTTGTCCCTGTTCCACCTAATGCCACGTCCCTGTTCTCCCCCTTACAGCTTTTCTCTATGACTGGAAATGTTTCTAGGGGTGATGGGAAAGGCATGGCTGCACAGAAGACTCACAAGAGCAAGGAAACACTATAAAATTCTAGTGGGTTTGAGAGGAGATGATGCTGTTGGAAGAGTACCCATTTTCTGGCCTCTTTCCTCCTAGCTATGTCCCAGAGCTTCATATAACTGGAGAGTGTCTGTCTGTCTGTCTGTTTCCCAATATCTTACCATTCATGACTCTTATGATCTTTTAGTTGTATACAGAACCTAATCAAATTGGGTAAAATCTTGGCCTAACTGAGCCCGTTGCCTGAATACTACAAATGCTCCCACCCGTGGGAGATTTCTGAGAGGACATTATGTGTCTTGAGTTTACAGTTAATCCAAGGACCCCAACTCCTTTCAGCCCACACTGAAACCAGGCTGCAAAGAGATCTGAAAACTGCCAGCATAATGCTGGCCGTGTCTACACAAGCAGCAGACTATGCAGTTGTTACTGTGCTGTCATTTAGCACTTGCATAAACAAGTACTAAATGACTGCACAGTAACCAGTGTTACTGCACAGTACCATCCCCGCACAGCTTTTTTTCAGACACTACTCCGCAGTAGCATCTCATGTAGACCTGCCTACTGAGATGGGATGGCCCACCCGGCACACACACAGCATGTTTGGCTAATATGAGAGAAGCTGAGGGCTGCGTCTGTGTCTCTGGATAATGCTCCAAGGGTCTTATATAAAGAGATTGCAAGAGGCAGGCAAGAGCAGCATTAAATATGCAAGAGGCTGGATCTGATTGAAATTTATGGAACCGGCACGCAAAACCTGTCACACTGTTGTGGGGGGGGGGAAATGCTTGTGCTGAAGAGAGACAGAGAAAGAGAGAGAGACTTTTTGAGTATCTTTGCATATTGTTAATATAAATCCCTGGTTTTCTCTGACACCATGTAACCATGGCGTCTCCCCAGCAAAGAGGAATGGAAAGAGCAGGACTAGAATTTTAAAAGGATTCAGAGAGGGCAACAAAATTCAAGAGAGAAGGAAGAGTGGCTGGGTTCAGAGAAAATGGCCAGGATCCATTTTGTCCCAGCAGCTTCAGGGAAGACACCCAGGTGGCTCTGAGGGCAATTTCTGACCAGCTTGTACTCCACAGAAGTATTTGCAAGTAAATACACACATACAGATTATATAGGGCCAGATCCTTTAGTCATGTGAATCGAGGGATCACCTCTCTACAGTTATGCTGCTTCACACCAGCTGGGGATCAAGCCTGGTGTGGTAGGAGAGGTGCTGTGTAAAGACACCACCTGGCTTCTCCTGGAGTCAAAGTGTACAGGGAGATTGCTCACCATGGCTGTAGCCCTGGTACTTGTTCTCCCTGAACACGTCTGGGTGGAGCCTTAGTGCTGCCAGACACTGCAAAGGAAGAAGGATTTCTGAAAAGGCAGAACTATGGCCCAGCCCCCTTCTGCACAACTGAGTCAGAGAGAGCATCTTCTAAGTGCATTGTTCCTGTCGAGGCTGCTTCCCCAGGTCCCTACCTGTAGGCATTCTGGCTGCCTCTGTTCTCCGCTAACAGAGTGCTTCCAGGGTCTGCACAATCCCATCCCCATGACAAGGCTGCCGTTCCTAAACCAGGGCCCCGCAAACCTGTCCACACATTCAGTGCAGCATTGTTCTAGGTTTACACACAGCTGGAGTATTTTTTCCCAGGAAATCTGCTATGCTGCAGGAGTATGCCATATCACATGGTTGCTGCCCAGCATGTGGTACTGTCTAATGCAGGGGTGGCCAACCTGTGGCATAGGTATGTGGCAGGTGGCAGATCAGGGAGAGGACAGGCAGCACAATGGCAGATAGGCAGCAAAAAGTAGATCAGCAGATTGTGGAGTGAGCATAGGGGAGGAAGCTGAAAGCAGAGCAGCAGATCAGGCAAGGGGAGTGGGGATCAGAGTGGCACTCTGGGAGGGTGCAGGCCTATTTGTGGCATACCTGCCAGAAAGGTTGGCCCCCAGTGGTCTAACCCACAGCATCCAAAGTCAGTGGTACATCTGAGGCTTCTGCAGACCAAAAGGAACACATGAGAGAACCACAGATAGATCACATCTGTTTATAAAGGCTCTTATTGCTTTGGTCTGGATGACTTCACTCTCCTACTCCTCCTCACCTACCACGTAGGTGAGATCGGTGCAGCTTTTGAGCTGTATAACACATGAGGGTTTCTCTTACACCCTCAAACCCACATCCATATATTATCAGGTTAAAGAAGAAAAACTTTCCAAATTGATTTACCCAAAGAACTTTGCCTTTCCAAACTCTCAGCTTTTCACACCTGCCAGACACACAGAGTGACTACCAGTCTCTTTACACTCTCTTAATTGGGAACATTTTCTGAATGGGTACAAAAATAGGGCAAGCAGGCAGATTTCCCTTGAGAGGCTCCTCAGTCTAATCTGCTGTTACTACCACAGCAGTAGGATGGCTGGGCTGCACTGCCACTTGCTGGTACAGTTAAGTAATGCACAAAAAATATTTTAAGAGTCTAGCATGGCATAATTACTGAAAGACCCCCTCAACTCAGTGACTTTGGGGGGATCGGAGTGAGCTCAGCAGCTGGTAGGATTGAGCCCTTAGCACACTCCTGGTCCTGAAAAGATGTGAAGCAGGAACATCAGGATAATAGCCCTATAGTCTGAAATCTTTTATCCAAGGACCTCAGATGCAAATTGAAGTCACCTCATTTTGCAATTCTTCCATGTGCTAGGCAGGCAAAGAATAGTTGCTTTACCTCTAGGGAAGCTGAGATGCAGAGACATGAGGTGGCAGCTCAAGGAAGAGATAATGGAACAGCATAGGGTTTACCTGAGCCTGCTAATGCAAATTAAAGTGACTTCTCTTCCCTGGGATTCTGTCTTGCTAATTAACATCAGATAGCTAACCTGGCATTTGATCATGTTACCTGGTTTAGGGCTTTATGAGTGTCTCTGCTGCTAGAGCAAGGCCGATCAACCTGCCACCCCCACTCCAGAAACACAATGTATGGTGACAATTTTTCTGTCTGCCTGATACTACCTTTCCTGGCATAAGCATGGCTGACAAAAGCACTCACTTGTCAGAGCCCCCCCGCATCAGGAGTTTAGCAGCCTAGCTGTGTTGGAGAGGGAGTGTGATTTTTCACTGCTTTCAGCAGCTAATTAAAACCTTGCAACTGGAGCCTTGTCTTGATTAGTATTTGGAGCTTTGTTTGGGCCATTAAAAAGGTGTTTTGTTTTGTTTTGTTTTTTTTCAATGAAGCTAGTTCACTTGAGCTACTTAATTTGACTGAATGCTCTAAGTAACAACAGTTTAACACCTTCCATTTGAGTTTAGCAAGTTGCCTCGTGTATGTTCACAGAGGTATTTCTGCAACAGTGAACAGCACAATTAAAAGGTTTAAATGGCCTCTTAAACTGCCCTTCATGCTTGGACATCAACACCTCATTAAGATGGCTGGGAAACTTCTTAGCTCTGCTGTTGCTCTCACACTCTTGCAGGAGTCAGGGGGTGAGGAGGTTTCATCTCTGACCAGTATACAATGTAGTTAAGCCATGTCCACATGAGGCTAACTTGGCTATATGTTGCTTTAGCTGTACCAGATAAGTACTTCCAGTGTATACTGTCCTCGGGCATGGAGCTGACATATGGAAGGTGGCTTCCTAGACAACATCTAGTAATGGATGTGGGTCACCTGGAAAGATGTGCTTATGGCATAAAGATTTGCTCACAGGGGGTATGCTGCTGTATCTTCAATTAGCTTTTTTCATCAGCCATCTCTTGCATGCAGGGAATGGCACAGCTTGGAATGCCATCTGCTGAGAAGCTAACTTGGAGAGTCTGAAGCCGAACATTGCTGGAATTCCCATGGAAGAGAGCCAAGATCTGCTGCACAGAGAGCCAGCAGTGAGTTCCATGTCTGCAAGGACTTCAGTCATCCTTTCTGTAGAAGCCCAAGGGAAGAGGTGACAAGCCGTTTGAGGCTAGTTGGGATAAAACATTGAATCATTGCTGTAGTCTCTACCTGCTGTGATCTACACATCAGATCAGCCTTTCACAACTGGGCCCATTAGGGGGCCAATACAAGCTGTATGACAGCACAGTTGCTGAAAAATTACAAGCTTTATCTGCACAGCCCTTTATCAGGATGCAAGTCCTTGAGTCCTGAGCCCACAGGCCAATACGTATTGTATTTAATGGCTGCACTGTTAATATTGTAATGTCCAGCTATAGCATCTACTCCTGCACATGTCACTATGTAGCAAGAATATTCATTTTTGTGGCAGCGCTGTTGCTAGCACTTATCTGTACTGGGATCTTATCTATTTATATCATCTATTTCTCTCTGTGTTGTGATCTAGCAGCTAATCTCTTTATTTTAAACTTTTCTAGTGCATCCCTCACCATAAAAATCACACAAGAAAGAACCGTTCCAGAGAGAGAAGTCACAGAATTTGGACTGAATTAGCTAAATTGAACTAGTAATAACGATGTACTGTATGTAGTGTTGCAATTCATATGCCTCTACAGTGTTGAAGGTCAGTGGTGAATGCATGTCAGGTCCTTGATCCAAAGGCGTTTGACCCTGGGAGGACTTGTTACAATTAATAGCCTTGATTTCAATGGGAGTACTTCAATGAAGCCCGGGCAATAAATTTTGTGTGCAATTGTGTTTATAGGAATAGGCTTCAAAGCACAAGCAAAAGCAAACTGAGCAACGCACCACATCACCTACGCAGAGATGTCTGGCCATTGTCTTTTTACCGACTCAGCAGGGCTGAAGTGGGAGTGTGGTATACATGAATGGGGAAGCTAATCTCCATGTGTGGGGCTACATACAGAAGTGGACAAGGAGGCAAGGAAAAGAGCTGGTGTGGAAGGGTGAAGACTGGGGAGTAGGGATAGGAGAAGCCAGTATGTTATTTGGAATTAAAAAAGGAAGTGATATGCGTATTTAGACAGACAAGGTTCTTTGGGTGAATCTGACATCTTTTATTAGACCAAATTAAATAGCTGGGGAAAAATTTTTTTAGCAAGCTTTCAGGTTTAAAAACCCTTTGCCAGGCTGAGGAAGCCTCTGCAGTTGGTGTGTGCTCTTCCTGGATGGACTGAATAGTAAATATGTGTATTTAAGAAGTCAGGAACCATGATAAGAGGAGCATGAATGGAAAATATCCTCAGAAGATGCATTTGGGAGTGAGTGAACTAGAGGTAGGGTCGGGAAGAATTAAGAGGAGTGCAAACCAGTCAGATGTATCCCAGCACCTTACAAAACCAAACACTATGTGAAGCCTGAACTAGCAAGAGATACAAAGGTTTCAGCGAACATTCAACGCTGTCGGTGAGTTTTGGCAGTCAGGTTAAACCATCGACCGTTGAGTGTACCCTGCAACCTTGGTAACACCTGAACTGAAGGATTTAGGCTTAAAAACAGTCTCCCTAAAATAGCCTTCACTTAAACATAGCACATTATAAAATACAATTGCTTTGTCTTCAAAAGTGCTAATTCAGTTGACTTAGCTAACTGGATTTAATATATGTCAATATTAGCACTTCTTCACACAGTAAAACTTTTCAGAAAAACTGTTCTGCAGTAATTTATTCCAAAATTTTTCCTTGTGTGGCCATGCTATTCTAGATTAAAAGTTACTTTGTTTTGGAAGAGGTTGCATGTTTCCAAAGTAGAGTAATTATTTAGGATTTTATCACTCAAACGCCATCCTTATCGAGAACATTAGTGACACGACAGAATATGGTCACTTTTATTTTGGAATAGGACACATGGAGCTCTATTCTGGAACAGCTATGGCTATTCCAGTCAGCTTCACGATGTAGATAGCACCCAGTTTGCTGCTTGTAGATAGCACCTAGTTTAGAGAAGCTTTTGATAGTTAACCTGTGAGCAAGTGGAATTGTTACTTCCATTTGGGCTTAACTCAAGACTACTTGCTCTCAGCGCTTCATGATAGCTGTACTATAAGATTCCTCAGAAGCTGTTGCAACTCTGCAATTTAGAACTGGAACTGTCTGAAGAGACAGGCATATTTTCCCTGTGAGCAAAGGTGTGGTTCTGGAATTAGAGAAGGGTACTTTTTACTCCCAGTGTTCTGTCCCTAGGTCGATCGCTTTCCCTTCCTTGTGCCTCCGTTTCATTCATCCTTGCAACAAGGATAATATTGACCTTCCTACCCAGAAGACTGAGGTTTAATCTTTTAACATTTCTAATGCTCTGTGAGATGCTCCTGCTGTAGAAACATGAGCTGCTATTTCTGATTATTCTCCATGTCCCTGCTCTGTTCCTGTGCTGCTTGAGCAAAGATTCCCAGAAGCCCAAAAAGTCACAATCAACATTCATTGCTGTCGGTGGGTTGTGATGCTGAAGGGAAAACTCACGGATCAATGAATGCAACTGTGATTGGAACAGACACATTACTGTACCAGCCCTGGTGCTTGAAGGCTGGTGGATGGACTTGGTCTCCTGATTTTTTGCTCACAAACCCTTGGAACAACCCTTCATTCTGAGCACTTAGGACCTTTCAAGATGAGCTCATCCAGGCATGCATGACAAAGGCAAGAGAATTTCAGAGTAGCTGTGAAGTCTTTTCTTTAAGACCTTAATGGGCAGATTTTCACAGGTGCTGAATGCTTGCACTCCCCATTCACTTCAGTCAGCATGGAAGTTAAATACAAAAGACCTAATAGGGGTTTATTCCCAGCTAGTCTATACTCCAATTAGTGTATGTGTGTTCTCAACAAACAAGTGCCTTGTTTAGCTTTAAAAGCCTTGAGCTAGGAGGCTCAGATAGGCACTCAGAAACCACATCGATGGTCATGGAATAAAAGGACAGATAGGCAACTATCTGCCTTGAAGAGATTATTCCACTGATCTTACCATTAGGACTTTACAGATATTCACCTTTCATTTCTTTTTATTATTTATGTATTACACCGCCTTAGATTGTCCTAAATAATCCTGTTATCTTCCTGGAAGCATCAGATTCTTGTAGACAGCTACCACATGTCTTACAAAGATTCTCATTTACTAGTGTGACTTGAAGGTAAGGGGTCAGAGGCAGATGCTTTAGAAAGCTTTAGCTATAAAGTTAATAACATCCTTCAAACGTTAAATGAACATCTCAGCAGAATTCATTGCCATTTTCACCCTTGGTCAGATCATACTTTTGAAACCCAAAACAGTGAATCCCCAGTGTCATGCAACGAAGAATGTTTAGTGGTTAGTACAGGCCCCAAGATTTTGTCCGTGGCCAGGGTTTGACTCCATAGGCTTGTTATTTAGTGATTTTGAAAAAAGAGATTTCTGAGCTTTTCAGCTGCTCCCTGAAAAGTGATCTTTATTGACTGGCTTCCTGTTTGCTGCTTGAAAATCAATTCCAATGAGAAGGAAATCTGCTGAGGTTTTCTCATTCTTACAGTGGGTTGATTTCAGCTGATGAATGACAGTACTTAGAGGTGTGGGCATCTGAGAGAGCAGTTTCAAGGTGGGAGGGAATATGGATGTCATGGGTGTCATGGGCTCAATCATGCATGTCTTTTCTTCAGTGACCCTCCTATTGGTTCAGCAAGGATGGCAAGGTTAGGATCTGTAAAATGTAAAAGGGGACACAAGTTTAATCCAGTCCAGTTAGGCCTAGAATTCAAACATTGCCAAAAAAAAGGGGCAAAAATCCAAATATTTACTTTAGTTTTAAAAAAAAGTTGAATCACAAAAAGCTGCTATTCACAGTTCTGCTGCATTCATTTGTCCATATGTGAAGGGATCTGGACAGTGGGATGTAGTACTGAAGAGTCTGGAGAGCTGCGAATGGCAGCAGCCGCATAAGAAAAAGCTGCAATAGTCAAGATGAAAGTAAAAGAAGAAATGGATAAGGAATTAAGCAGAAGTGAAGCTGAGGCAGCAACATTTACAGACAAATGTTTCTTGCATATTTTAGTTGCCATTCCAAAGAAAAAGCTCTTCTGAAATATTACTTGTGATTGCAGCATTTTTGCAAAATTGTTGCAATTCCTGATGCTTGTAGTAAAACACAGGCATGAATGTGCTTTTAAACTCCAGGATATTGCAGCATATTTAACTTGAAGACTTTTATTTGAGAGACCCCTTTTGAAATCACAGAAAAGGGGGGGAGACAACCCAGACTCTTTGTCTCCAGGCAGAGGGAGGTGGAGTGGGGGAGGGAGCTGACTGACAGATTCAGGTAGACTTCCAAAAATGTGATTGGCTCTTCTGAAGTCTCACTGATGGCCCCTTCAGAAAACAAAATCACATGGGGCTATTTTACTCCCCAACACATGCAAGTTTTCCTAGGAAATACAACATGGAACAGTTTAACATCTGGAAAGATTACTTGGGACTGGCAGAAGTGGTGGAAGAGATTCATAAACAGCAAAGCAAAGGAGACAGCTTGCAGATGGCAGCCACTTCTGATGATGAGATGGAGAGTCCCAGGTTCAGAAGACAAGACATTTCCTCTGGGACCTGGACAGGAAACGCTCTCTGTGCCTTTTGCAAGCACAATGGGGAATCAAAACACATCTACACCTCTCACAATTTGAAGGACAAGGAAGGAAGGGTGGCATGTCCAATCCTAAAGAACTACATCTGCCCACAATGCGGGGCCACGCAGGAGAATGCTCACACCAAGAGGTTCTGCCCCCTGACCAGAAAAGGATACACATCAGTGTACAACTGCTTCTCCAGAAATTCAACAGGAAAGCGCCCTGTCAGTGGCCCCATGCAGAAGAACAAGGATGATTCATTACCTCTTTCAAATATATCTTAACCTGAAAAGGCCTCACTTCCTCAACTCCATACTCAGGTAACTTTTTTTTCCTAGTGAGAACCTACTTATTCTATTTCAACCTGAAAATAGTCCTGCTGCTGAAATCTCTCATCTCTATCCAGGTCATTAACTTGCTGAATCTGTTACTTCCATAGAGGAATACACCTGGAAGGGACTTCAAGAAAGCCCCATCTAGTCCAGCCCAGGAATCAAACCTGCAACCTTGTGTATTATAAGCACAAGTCTCTAACCAACTGAGCTATTAACAAGAACATACTAAATTTGCAACTCACGCACATCAGTGGCAACACTGCCCTGTCTGAAATGTCCTGAAGGGAAAAAGGATGGGGATAACTTAGAAAGTAGGGTACTGAGAGAGCAGACTGATGTTATTTCTAGCTTGAATACTGCCTTTTGCCTGTCCACACAACAGATATTAATAGCCTTGTGCCTAGAGCCATTGTTTATAGAAAATAGCAGTTTGGCCCCCCAGGGGTTGGTTACACCCCCTGAAACCTAATTTAGGAGGTGACCATAGGAAAGTCACTGCATACTTGCCTCAGTTGCTCCTTCAGAGTGGGAGGATAATGAAAAAACTTCACAGAGGTATTGCAAGGCTCAATTTGTGTTGTGTTTATATCCCCATCTGGATATCCACTGGATATCTTCTCTATCTAGAGGGATGTTTGAGAACTTTGTTACAGTAGCTTGGGGACCCAAGTTAGTCATATATTTCCAGGCATTTTTCTTTTTCTCTGGGAGTACAGAACCCTTGTTTGCATTAGTTTCTTACATTGCTGCATCTTGTACTTTGTTGGGCAGTCTACACAGGAGGTTTACTGCCGAGTTGCCTAATTAGCTCTGCCCCATCTTGGTGTCTATACGTGTGGCCCTATTTGGCCACAGGAAACTAATAAACTCTACAGCAGGTTCATACTTGTAAATACAAGTACTATCCTGTTGCAGAGATTTTTCGTGAACAGCAGCACACGGGTAATCGCTAGCCGAGCTGGCTGGAGCACTACCTGTTGGGCTAGTCCCATGCTGGAGCACCCATGTGCCCCAGCCAGGCCCACCACAGCATATTGAGCCAGGGTGGAACGGCTCCGGGCTGGGAGGCTGACCTTCCCTCCCCTGCCCCTTGCAAGCTGGGGCTGCTCTGACCCAACTCAAGGTGCTGGTGGCACCTGGGAGCAGTAAACTCTGGTGTGACATGCAATGGAGTTTATTGCTTCATCTTATTATGCATGTATAGATGCTCCATCTATTAATTTTCCAAGTAAAGTCTTTCCATGTGCTTCATAAATGGTTTTAGCCTCAAGGCCCCCTCCATAATTTCCTTGAATTTCATGGCACCCCACTTGAGAATCACTGAGTTACAAGCTACATTCAGAAAAGAGATGGAGCTGTATCTTAACACTAAAAAGGTTAAGACCTACTGAGCTAGCAGGTGTCAGGTGAAGGCACGGGGCATTTTCTATCATCTTCCCTTTTCCTGCCCCCAGTCCATGCTTGGAGTCACCACCACAGAGGCTGCTCCTACAAGGGGTCACATACTGGCCCCTGCCCCCATAGCTCCTTTCTCTGGTCCTGGGAGCATGGAAGGAACAGAGGGAACAGCCAGCAGTAGCAGCCCTAGGGGAGGGCAAATGGGCAACCACCTGGGGCCCCACACTTTATAAAAATAAAAATTAATTACATTGAATATTTGTATTATCAGTATTGTATTAAGATACTTTCATTGCAGTTTCATGGATAGGGCAAAGTTAAATTGAAATTGTCTAATTTCCTTATACATTAAAATTAAGCCTCTACAGGGCCCCAAATGACTCTCTTTCCCAGGTCCCTTAAGGCCACCACTGCAGCCAGGCTGCAAAGTGCAGCTCAGACCCCACATCTGCCCACAACAGAACAAACTGCTGGGACTGTGGTGGCAACTGGCATGAATGCAGGGTGGGGGGGCGTGTCCAGTGTTTGCCACAGTCCTCAAAGGAGTAGCCCCAGGCACTGCTGAGTAGCTGGGGCAGGCGCAGGGCACCAGACTAAAGGAGAAGAGCTTTTACCTCCTCTCACAGGAGCCATGTGGTGCATCACCCTTAACAGGACCTTCAGTCACCCAGTTGAGAATCGCTGCTTTAATAATTTCTCTGAATTAGTTTCTGGTAAAGTTTCTATTAAGTGTGTCCCATGATTAATTTTTTCCCCAGAAGCATACAATGTGGCTAAATTTCAAGAGATTTTAACAAGGGTAGGAAACAGTCACAATACTGTTCCATTGCTAGCATCAAGAAAAACCAAGGAAGTGATTCTTCTGCTTGACTCAGCATTGGTGAGGCCATAGCCAGAGTACTGCATCCAGTTCTAGGCATCACACTTAAAAAAGGATGTGGAAAAGCTTGAGAGAGTCCAGAGAAGAGCCACCCATATGATCAGAGACTTGCAAGGCAAGCCATATGGGGAAAAGCTGAGGGGCTTGGGTCTCTTCAGCTGAAAAAAGAGAAGGCTGAGAGGGGACTTGGTAGCAGCTTACATCAGGGGAATATATCAAGGGTTGGGCGAACAACTGTTCACTAAGGCACTCTTGAGGAAAACCAGGAGTGATGGACACAAACTTCTGGAAGACCATTTCAGGCTTAACACTAGGAAAAGCTGCTTCACGGTTAAGAGTGTCCAGACTGTGGAATAAACTTCCTCCACAGGTGGTGCAATCATCCACCCTGGAAATCTTCAAGACGAGACTGGACGGTCACTTTGTTGGGGTCACCTGACCCCAGTTGTCTTTCCTGCCTTAATGCAGGGGCGCTGGACCCGATGATCTTGTGAGATCCCTTCCAATCCCTAACAATCTATGAATCTATGCATACAATGTAAGAAGAGCCATGTGTGCGACAGCTTGGAATATTTTTTTTTAAATGCCATAACTGTAAATAAATATAATGGCCACAGGATGGCAGTGTTGACTGCAACAACTTGTAAAGTCTGAGGCCCGATCTGGACTGAACTCCCAAAATAACTTCAAGTTGATTTCATTGAAACGGAGCACCTTTGCCCGTAGACATTGCTGCAGTGGTTTAACTTTAGTTTATAGCAAACGAGCTTGCAATGAACATAAGAATTGCCATTTAGTGGGTCAGACCATAGGTTCATCTTGCTTAGTCTCCTGTGGCACAGGGCAGAGAATGATGGCTGAAAGGGAACATGAACTGGACATAACCAGAGTTTTACCCACTGTTCCTCTCCCATTTGCAGCCTCCAGCATTTAAGGTTTAGGAAGTTATGATTCAGAGGCTGTGCCCCTCGCTCCCCTGCTCAATATCTCCCCCTTTCCTCCAAGAATGGAGGATCACTTTGATCCCCCTTTCCTCCAAGAATGCAATCCAGTCCTTTTTTGGATCTGGCTAAACTCTCAGCTTCCACATCTGGTGGCAATGAGTTCCACCCTTTAATTACATGCTATGTGAAAAAAACCCAAAAACTTTCTTTTGTTGGTTTTAAACAGTTAACAGTTTGGCCACATGCAAAATTGTACTAGTTTGACTTGGGTGTGAATTTTAAACCCAATTTAGTTAAACTAGTGAAAAGGAATGTGGCTAATCAAATGCTGGTTTAAGACACGGTTGTTTTAGTAAAATTAAGCCAATTAAGAATAGGTTTGGTTTAAAGCTAAATAAGTGACTGTTACATCAAAATAATGAATTCCACCAGTTCAAATACATCTATAAAATTGTGCGTTTATCAGTTCAAAATCAATACAAGCTGCATTTAAAGCACTGTAAGACCAGGACTAGCTACAAAGTCTTTTTTGTGGTGTAGCTGTTTTGCCAAGAAGCATGAAAAACTCACACATACCCCCCGGTGCCAGCAAACCTCCTGGTGTAGATACAGCTATGCTGACAGAAGTGTGCTTTTGTTGGGTTATTTGGAAAGGTGGGGGAGCTTTGTTGGCACAAAGGCAAATTTGCTTGGCATATACTTTTCCAGTTGGGGAGAACTATGCCAATGGAACTATGCCAGCACAGCTGTGACAGCAGGCTCTTTTAGTGTACCCAGTTCTTTAGCACTCACAAAAGGGCTTGCATTCTTTTGACTAATTGGTTTTAAAACTAATCTGAACTAACTGGTGCCATTTCTTGGTTTATACCAGCTGCAATGCTCAGAAGTGCTGGGATCCAGGTCACTGATATTTAAAATATTGATTTACATACCACATTTCAGCTACAGAATCCAGAGCAGCTTTTGAAGTAGCCATAAAAAGGTTAAAGCTCCCAAATGGGGAAAAAGTGTGTTGGGGGAGGGGGGGGAAATCCTCTCTCAAATTCACACTTGGCAGAACTCCAAGTTTTGCCTATATAACTGAATAAGGCCTTTGTAGCTTGTTGGCTGGTTTCCCCAGCTCCTAGAGGATTAACACCACACCCAGAGTCTCTTAAGCCCCTTTCTTCACCAGATTGTTTATCCAACAAAAAATCAAAGTAACAGTAAAACAAAGCTATTCACTTGACCTAGAAAGCACCCCTCTCGCATCTACATCCCATGCCTGTCTCAGAAGCTCAGCCCTTTCCTGTAGCTTCTGCTTTACCTGACTCACTTCCCAGCTCTGTCTGATAATTCTTACTACCGGGCTCAAACCTCACAGACAGCTATGACCTGAGGCCACCCAGCTCTTAAACAAGATCACTCTCTTAGGTCTTTGTATGCATGAGAAAGTTTAAACATAGGGAGTTAACCTGATTGAGCTGAACCAATACACATGGAGGTGGGTGCTCTTTTTTCTGCCAGTGTTTTTTTTTCCTTCATTTGGGTTTAGCCTGGGCATGTCTGCACGGGATGCTTAATGTGCAGTAGATTAATTGATTGCACATTACAGCATCACAGCAAAAACTGTGCTACTAGGCTAATGTGCAGTAGTATTAGTCTACTGAGCTCTAACCATCATGAAAAAAGCGTGCAATCACACTAATGTGCAGTAGGCACTGCGCATTAATGAATGTGTAGACATACCCACCAACTCCTAATCAATTTAAGCCAGTGATGCTCAACCTTCTGGTCCTATGGTCTGGATGAGTGGCGTGGGGGTGGCTCGTGGGCTGGATCCAGTGTGCAGTCAGTCCATGGGTGCAATCAGGCCATGTGCTGGCCCAACCCTGTGTGCCCTGATCCAGCCACATACTGTCCTGACCCCTCACACCATGATGCAGCATACAGGGCCACATCATCCAGCACTTGGGGGCTCCCTGTGGGAGCTGGCAGCATTCATTATCACTCCCCTGCTGCCCAAGGCTCCCCTATTGCCCAAGGCCCCCCTGCCACCAGATTTCCAGACCCATGGGGCAGATGACATGGCTCCATGGGCTTCATCCAACCAGCAGACTGGAGGTTCAGCCCCATCCAAATGAATGGCCTGGATAAATTAACTAATTACAGGAAGTCAGAGTTTAAGCCTTACCTGCCTAACTACCTGTGTCTATGACTAACTTGCTGTAAATGAAAACTAAACCTTGGTAACTTAACCCTGTTACATCTTTCACTTACCATGTGATAAGAACACTGCCATAAGCCCCCAGCTTTTTTTTTTTTCTTCAGCTTATTCTACTTTTTTTTTTCCCCCACTTCCTAGGTCATCCAAATCTGTCCTTTGAGGAGTTTGCACCGGTTTAACTAAACTGGCCCCAAATCACTCTTAGTTAAATGGAAGCAATTTTCTCACATAGATAAGCTCTTGGAAGGTCTATTATGTAGCCCAATAATTCTATTGTGTCCACTGCAGGAGAAAGGGTGGATAATTCATTTTTGCTTGTTTGTTTTATAGGTTCCCAAGGTTTTCAGGCAGCCTTCTTCATTTTCACACTTACCTGGCCCCTCTCTAAGGCTGAAGCATCAGGGAACATAGGAACATGGATACTCCCTGCCACATCAACTTGGCATCCAGTCATCTTCACTCCCCCACCCACACTCCCATCTTACAGGAACACTTTATTTTTAATAATGGACAGATAATTGCCTTGGCTTCCAGATCCAGCTCAGGAGGAACAGACAGACATTTGGCCTACACTTGAGTTTTGCTGTGGCTATACTGGCAAAGCCTATTACATGTAGATAAGTCCTTATACCTGGGAAGCTAATAGTAGATGCCTCAGTTCTTGGGCCTTTCTGTCATTGAGTTGAAAGAAGAGAGAAAGAATGTCAACAAAACAGTCTTGTTCTGATGACAGTAACTAGCACTCAAGCCATTCCTAGATACTTACTGAGCAGTTCAACAGCTCTTAAAGCCTAGGTGGTCTCACACTTGAATTGAAGGGAAAATTGCACATAACTGGGTAATCATTCACCTGTTAATGTCAAAGTGATGACTGATTAAGTATTGTCTTTTCATTGTAAAAAATAGGCATCTCAGCTCTCCCTGCTTTTATTTTCATTGACAGTTATTTTATGTTATACATATATCTTGTTAAGTTATTTACCAGTTATTTTGAAAGCTGTTATGTTTGGTACTTTTTGGTTGCCGTTCTGTTAAAATATTATTTTGTTATTGCGCTAATAAATATAAATTATATGTGTACCTGTTTTTTAATTACTTATAGCTGCATAGTAATAATACAACACCAAATTTTTTTAAATTAGATTAATGGATTCTGAGGCTTGTGTTTACTAGTTTTTCTTTCAAAGCACAAGAAGTGAAAAGGAAAAGCTAAACGTGATATACAAATATGGTATCTCTTTCTCCTCCAACTAAGTAAATGTAACAATAAGCCTAAAATAAGTGGACCAAAACAACATGAATTAAAAATAAACACCATCCAAAATCGACATTGAGGTTCGCAACACTATAGATTGAAAGCAACTAGTAAATACCTTCATTTTTAATTCAAGGGTCACATTCCGGCTTAATTTGTGCTAGAAAAACAGCATAAATCCAGGCTGTCGCAGGGACACGTCACGACCAAAAATGCATGCATGAGTTCTGGCTTCCTCAAGAAACATTCAGAAAGACTACAGAACTCCAAATTACTTATAAGACATGGGGCCTTGTTTGCAATTATGCTAAAGGCTTTTGCACCATCCTAATGATGGAAAAGAGCTTTAAAGTGGATAGCGAGGTGTAAAAGAGCTTTAGTGAATAAGATCCAGAATGTCACATATTAGGAAAGGAAAAACCACACTGGTATGGAACAAAAAACTTTATGGCCAGTGAAACTGTTAAACCAAGCAATATTATTATTTGGCTCTGTCCTCATCGGCAGTCCTATGTCTCCTTCCATTTTTTTCCTGGGTACAGAGTGTTTGTGGCTCCCTTCAGGGCATGTGAGAGAATTTTCCCCGATTGTCTGCTTTTTCTGTACTTCAGCCTCTTTAAAGACTCCAGATCCCTGTGGGTGCTCATTATCAATCGACTAGAAAGAATGAAAACAAGATGTGTTTCACATTAGCAGCAAACGCTCTATAATAGTGGCAGGAATGAAATTCTAAGTGTTTTTAAAAACACCCTTATAAAGATCCATAATCCTTACTTTGCTAATCAGCCAGCGGTATCATTCGCACGTAATTTGCTTTCCCTAGATCAGCTTTAACCTGATAGGTAGGTTTGTTGGGTCACTCATCAAGCATTTTTTCTCGAAAATGTTTGGAAGAAATTTGTATTTAATAGGTGTGAGTAAACAAGCCATAAAAAGCTGAACAGGTTTAAGACCCATTCAAGACATATGATTACCTGAAATCACTGTACAGATAGAATTGCTCTTGTACTGAAGTTACCAGTGCTTGCTTAATTGGAGCCCAAAGCTCTTTAGACACTGTGTGGTTTGTTTGTTCACACCTATTTAATTAAAATTTCTGAATAAGTGTCTTAAACAACAAATGGAATCTCTTCCCCTTGTCTTCACTGGGCTACACTGGGTTTTTTGGGGTTAGTTTGTTTTTTTTAACTGTGAAGACAGTATAAATAGTTCAGCCTGCATTAGCCAGTAGGAGTTAACTGAAGGTTAAATGTATGCTAAGCATGTTTTAATACAAATTCCCCCAAACCTTTTAACTAATTAGTGGACAGACTAGGATTTATTTTGAATTTAGGTTAATTTCCCTTGTCTATCTTAGATATACAATAGTTTTGCTGATAGATGTTAACAATCCATCTATTTTTTTTATTTGTAATGAAGACAAGGCCATAAGCTTTGACCCTCCAAGTCTATGTAGTAAGGCTGCTAATGCTCCCAGATGATCTCAGACAGTCCCCCATTAGTTGAAAATATTCAAGGTTAAAGGGAGACAGGTAACCAGAGAATGGTTGCATATGAACAATACTTAAGACTCAAGAACAATTCTAAATATACTTGTTAGGAGTTTGGCTACTTCTGCTTATTCTTGCTGCTAGATCAGTGGGATTTAGGAGCCCTGAAGAGGTTCCATCACTAGTGCAGAGCTGGCTTCCCCAGACTCCCTGCTCTGCTCACTTCTTCTTAGCTTTGTACACGCAACTGGGCATCACTCTGGTCCAATGTGAAGCTCACACAGGCCACCCAAAGATGTGGAAATGTACCTAGTTTCCAAGACCATCTGTACTTTAAGCACTGTAAAACAACCCTCCCATCCTGCAATCTATAATCAAAAGCATAATAATGAGTTTTACAGGTACCCTCCCTAATACAAAATATGTTCTTACTTGAGATTAGAGAGCTCAATAATCAGACCACAAACAACATCTGTTGCATCTTCCTCTTTGGTGGGATCACAAATTCCCTCCATCTCAACTCTGATGAAAAAGGAGAGAAGAACCAGGGTAGTTCTAATCGCCAAAGCATCAATTCCTGCCCAGCTAAAACACAGGGCCCTTGTTTACAATGAGGCCATTTTACATAGTTAAATGTAATTTACTTCAGTTTTAAGGGCTCCTTTATGTTGCCAGAGGTGTGAAGGAGTTTAACCAGACTTTGCCCTTGTGTAAACATGGAGCAAACTGATACCCTACCAGTTCAAAGTTGCTCAAATACACTGTAGAATTATGCTGAGAAAAGCAAGGTAAAATTAGGCTGATGTAAGTTATACTTATGTAGCTGTTGCCTGTCTTTTCTATCCTGGACTAACTGTTTGTTCAGTGCAAATGGGCAGTTCTATTTTTTCAAGCGTTTCAGATAAGTATAAATACTGTTTCTCACCAAGAAAAAAATATCAATATGAAATTATCCTAGATATAAAACCATTGATGACAGGCTGAGAGCCCTGGGGCTCTTTAGCCTGAAAAAGCGCAGGCTCAGGGGTGATCTGATGGCCACCTACAAGTTTATCAGGGGTGACCACCAGCATCTGGGGGAATGTTTGTTCACCAGAGCGCCCCAAGGGATGACAAGGGTCGAACGGTCACAAACTACTTCAAGATCGTTTCAGGCTGGACATAAGGAAGAACTTCTTTACTGTCCGAGCCCCCAAGGTCTGGAACAGCCTGCCACCGGAGGTGGTTCAAGCGCCTTCATTGAACACCTTCAAGATGAAACTGGATGCTTATCTTGCTGGGATCCTATGACCCCAGCTGACTTCCTGCCCTTTGGGCGGGGGGCTGGACTCGATGATCTTCCGAGGTCCCTTCCAGCCCTGATGTCTATGAAATCTATGAAATCTGTACCTGTAAAAAAGTCCCCCGTATTTGGTATTTCATGCAAAAATAATAATCTCACACAGCTATAATGCCAGTCTTCTGAAAGGTTCTCATAATGTCTTGGAAACCGTAGTAATTAATTCACCCAATTCCTCCCAAATAGCGTAGAATAAAGTGTAACAAAACATACAACACAACACAACAGTTTAGGGTTAGAAAATAGAGGAATCCTAGATCCATTTAAAACTACAAGGAGAAGTTGATATAGACAAAATGTAATTGTCCCACCATCTAATCTATGCACAGAGGATGTTGTCTCTACATGAATCCTTGACAGACATCTGCCTTTCACGTGGAACATTAGTACACATATTTATGTATGTCTAGTTAGTATAGCAGCAATGAAATGGGAGGAGGGGTTTGTGTCTGGACACTAGAGCCAGCTGACACTCTCCATTCTTTCCATTCCACCTTGTAATGCAATTGAGTCTTGGTATCTCTTCCTGCCACAAATCTTCCTAGTCCAGGAGGAGCCACTTGATATAAAAATCTATCTAGCTCCATTAGTTAGGCTTAATAGGCATAATCCTGACTGCTGGTGAAATACAATATTATTTACTTTGGAGCATAAAGCTATGAAATGAAGGAACATATTGAAAAGGTTTCACAATACTAAATGTTACATCTGCCTACCTGGGCTGCAGCTTTTTTGGATGAGGTATATTAATGCCTGGACCTGGTGTCTCTGTATCACTTAGTTCTCTTTCAGCAGACAGATCATTTTTAGGCACAGAACTGCAATTCCTGTCCACAGGAAATGCCTGAGGAGGGAGAAAGACAGACAGACAAAAATAAAGACATGCTCTGCATAACTGATTTGATTTGACACCCCCCCATCCAGAGAAGGATTGTTTCTAATATGTGGTCACCCCTCAACATGTTGGGGGATGAAGAAATCTGTTGTCCTTTAGAGGTACAAAATACATGTATTTTAGCCCTACAATGCAGAATAATGATGGCGATTATTTATAAAGTAATCAGTGGTGAATACAAGCAGGGAGATGTGTCCTCTAATGCAGAATTGTCCAAATTATGCAAACTAAACATCTTCCTGGTAGCTTACTGGAAACCCAAGAACTGTATTTAGGCCCTAGTCCAGGAACGGGCAATTATTTCAGGCAGAGGGCCACTTACTGAGTTTTGGCAAGCCATCGAGGGCCACAGGACAGGCAGCCAGGAGCAGATAAATATTAATTTTATAAATTATTTAGGGGCCCCGCAGGCTGGATAGAATGGCCTGACGGGCCGCATCTGGCCTACGGGTCGCATTTTGACCACCCCTGCCCTAGCCCTAAAGTGTTTCAAGCCAGGCATCCAGGAAATGGAGGCAAACAAAAGCAATGAATCATCTGAGCAGGTTTCACCTCCTGATTCCCTGCCATTGCAGGGCCCCAAGACACTGGCAGTGCCATTGGTGTCTCTCCTCTATTCCTGTGGGAAATTTTTGTATCTATAGGTAATGTGGCACATGTGGCCAGGTACAGGATGAATGCTGTTTTTTTTCTAAAAGCTAGATGTGCCCGAGTCCACCCTAAAATGGATTTTTAAAAATCAACATTAACTTACCTTGACAGTCACCATTGATTCAAATTACCTGCTGAGGTGAAAGTTCAAGGCTGCTGTCTTTGAGGGTATCCCATAACTGGCTGTCAGGCAGCAATTCTATATCCAGAGGAAGAGTCTCTCCCCAGGGGGAGCAGGTTTTGCCCACAGGCATGGCACCCTTAGGTGCACCACCAGGTAAGTCCGTATGTGTTGCAGAAAGAGATGTCTGTCCACTTGCGTTAACATCAGCTTCTTCTCTATGATGAGTCATCACCGTTTCTCTTTCAGGCTGCTCAGACACATCTACAAAGGAAAGACAACTTTCTGTAGGAATAGGCTCCATCTTGTTTTTCTCACAAGCAACCCATTCTTCATTGTTTTTTCCATTCAGCAACTTGTCAGGAGATGGTGAGAGCTGTAATCTTGCCTGTGGAATCTGACTCACAGTTGGTCGAACACTTTCTGTATTTAATGACTTTGCTTCAAGTCCATTACATCCTAAGTTACAGGCACTGACTTGTGATTGTTTTCTATCAGGCCTCAGCATGTTTCCATTTTCCTTCCATTGCTCCAAAGCCATGTAATGATTTTGTGTGTTCTTACATGTAAAGTTCCCATGAACAAAGACTGAAGCACTGGAGACAGATCCTGCACTCACACCTGTAGTCTTCTCTGCCTCTTCTCTGCCAGCATCACTTTCTCCAGTGTAAGAAACCATTTGCAGTGGAACTTTACTGACTTCAGAGTGACTAACCCTGTCAGTTCCTACATAACACTGATGGATTGTTTCACTGGCTTGTTCACTTTTTGATTCAGAATTATGGATGTCCATCTCAGGATCCACAATCATAGCCTGAGCACAACTAGGAAAATCCTTCCCAGAGACAGCTCTGTCATTGCTGCTTCTCTCTGTAACTCCTCCATTGTTGCAAGGGCTGCTTTGCCTCTCATCTTTGCCACTGTTGAGAGGGCTGCTTTCCTGTGCGACTTTGCAGCTGTTTCTCTGTTCTGTAACATCAGCATTCGTGCATGGGCTGCTCTGCTCCATGTCACTGGTTTGGGAGCGGTTTTCATCTGCCATTTTAGCACTGCTGTTCTGAGTTTTGCTGTCACTGAGTTCTGCAATTTTGCCATTATCAAGATTGCTGCAGTCTGCACTTTTGCCATCTCGGTGTGGACTGCTCTGCTCAGCCTCTCTCACACCACTGCTTTCCTGTCCAGCTTTATCACTAGCGTGCAAGTTGTCCTGTTCTTCAGCAGCGTTGATGTTTATATCTGCTAATGGGGTTTTAGCGACATTTGTCTTTCTTTCCTTTTCAGTGCTTGTATCATCAGCCAGTTCTAGGACCTTCCCACTCAAATTTTTAGTCCATTTCCCGTTTTTAGCAAAGTCATCCGATTCAACATCAGTTTCATCCAGCATGGATTTTTTTTGTTGCATAGTCTCATAGGAACCACTTGGAAGCACTTCATTTTGACTGTCTTTACCTCTGTCAGTAATTCTGGGCTCTGATGAAATACTGCAGCTCGCATCCTTTTCAGCTGGGTTTTCAGGTGATCCTGCACATAGGCTTCTATTGTCATGACGACTCCCAGCACTCTTGCAATATAAAATACCATTAAATAAGGAAATGGGTTCCTCTAAAGAGAGTTTAGCACAGATACCTTCTTGCAAATTAGATGCTGCCCCCATTCCTTGGTGAGAATCACTCAATCCCACTCCAGCACCATCACTGACAATGCTTTCAGTCTGATACTGGACTTGAGTTTTAACCTCTAGTCCTTCACCGGTATGTTTCTGACACTGAGGAATCGCCCGATCTCCTGCTTCTTCTGCTATGGTCACAAGTAAATATGTCAGCTCAAGTGGCTCTGATATGGATTTAACTTCCTGAATTGCTGCTTCTGAGGACTCACAGGCTAGACTGCTGTCCATACATGAGGGATTAGACTCCAGTATTTCCTGAAGTTAAAAGATTTGTGCATTGTCAGTGCCTTGGGAAAGAAACCAGCAGCATTTAGCATCTTCCAAACCATATAGTTCTACTCAATTCTTTCCAAACAGCTGGCAATTTAGCAAAAGGGTGCTGAATTTAGAGGGCATTAACATGAGTGACAAAGCTAAATGGTCACCAGTTCTTTCAAGGGTATCTGAAAAGTCACTAGCTAGGCAGTGAAAAGTAGGTGTTCAGAACCTCAAATGCTGCATAGCTCCATTTTCTTCAATTTACAATATCTACTCCAAACTCTGTCAACCTTCTCAATACAGATTTTTTTGAGACTGGGTAAAATTTTAAATGTCAAATGTCCACAAAGAATTTGAATACTTGCACTATGCATCCTACTCTTTATTTTTTCATCCCATGGATTTATAATTTCCATTTACATGAGACTGTGAAGTTGTTCTATATTGGTAAAACAAATGATAGCATAGAATATTTTCTCATGGGATGTGGTAGAAACCCTATCACCAACCTATTTAGAATGAGACAACAGACTATAAAGTAACCCTAGAGGTCCAGCTAAAAAAAGGGACTAGATTACAATACATGCTTCCCCCCCGAGGCTTTACCATTCAATTACTGCATGTTGCTGACATTGGGTAACATCTTCACAAGTGTCCAACTAACTTAGGGACCTAAGCCTGAGTCTCACTGAAAGGTGATGAGTCTTAACCAAGTCTGTTGTGAAAAGTGGGGCTTGAGCTTCTACGTCACTTGGGTGCTTGTGAAAGTTTTACCTACCATGTTTATTTTTGGGGTAAAATTTATGGAAGGACTCATTCTTGGGTACTGGTAGCTGTACTATGGATTGGCAGTCCATTAAATGGGGTTGTAGGAGATGCATTTATCTTGTATTATTGTTGTGAAATGGGGCTTTAGGTTTTTAGTCAGAACAAAATATTTCTCTACCCTTTCCAACATCTAGCAAAAAGAAGTGCCTTTAACTAGTAAATGCTACAATATGTAACTGTATATACACAGGTAATTAAAGATCCAGAGCTATACCTGTTCTGTTTGAATTTCTGAAGCTTCTCCATCATCTTTCTCTGTTCTTTCAGGCAAAGCTTTCTTTGGTTTTGCAAAGACTGGCACAAACTTTCCCACTGTGTTCTACAACCAAGTTAAAAAATGATGAGTGTAAAGGGTGGTTATTCCCAAGTGTACTAAATAATCCAACATTCTGAGCAATAACCTGCATGTCTTCACATCAGCAGCTTTCAGTATTGTTTAGACAGATAGCAAGGAGAGAAGCTCAGTTGGCTTTATAATCCTGCCTAGGTAGATAGCACTAACCAGACCATTTTAGGCTGTTTAATAACAAGTCAAAGTTGAATCTAAACATTTTTCCTACTTGCTTTGCTGAATGCTGCCTCTTTAAGAATGCATTTCACAGGGTTTCATAACTCTTTAAAACCTTTATGTTACAGCAAAACTAAAGATTATATATTAGTTGTACATTAATAACTTATATTTAGGCTTTGTGATGGAGGCAGCATCTCACTCAGGTTAACTTTTCTCAGCTGCACATTGCTCTCATGTAATCTTACCAGGTAGTCTGATACACTGATGCCTGCTGACAGTGTCCCAGCTGGAGGGGTTTAGGGTTGCATTGAAGCAGCATGTCCATATAGAAAATCCAGCTACACGTTAGAAGGGAATTAAACTGCATCATGGAAGGAACTGACTAACTGCTCAATGTCTAAACAGCCCCTTGAAGACCACAGTTCAAATTATCCCTACTATGAGCTTTTAATCAAATGTTTGAAACAGACCTACCTGAGATAAAGAAAGAGAAATTGAGTCTTTTGTCTGGTTTAGGTGTTTCAGCTCAGAGGTAATCTTCCTTCCTTCACCATTTGAACTGCTTAGATAAAGAAAACACAACACCATGTACATGTAGGTACTGCTAATGAACAAACATATACATTCCCTGGTCAGAGACAGGACACAGAATCTGGACCCTGTATTCTGTTCCCAGGCCTATCAGTGTCTTGCCAGGCTATTTTAGAGCAAGCAATAGTCACTTTGTGCCTCTATTTACCCTTCTGTAAAGTGTGAATACCATACCAATCAATTTCATGGGAATGTTGGAGAAATTAGTGTGTGAGAAGAACTCCAATACCCTCAACTGAAAGATGCCACTGAAATGCAAAATATAAAACAGAGATATATATAGGACCCGCTTTTTAGAGGGACTGAGACACTAGATCTCCTTAATTCTTGTGGTGTTTTGAGTACTTATAAAAATCAGGCAAATTTTACAGTCCTTGACTTTCACTTAATGTTTGCCTGAGTAAGTACTGAAAAAAAAAAATTGCCTTTGGGCCTGAAGTGAACAAGTGAAGGAAATCCTACACATGTCATCAGAGGGCAGTAAAAATTTAAAAAGTGTAAGGAGTGGTGAAAACAATACTTATACTCAATACTTATACTCAACCCCACTCACAGGGCTAGGAAGAATACGCTCACCCCTTTATTACTCCAAAACTCTGTTCATCTAGTGAATTAATGTTTTGATTATTTCAGAGATTCATAGGGAACAAAGTCAATTACCTTGTTTGCACCTTTTCCGCAAAAACTTCAATGTTTTCCTGGTTCGTGTCTTCCCAGTCCTTTGCTTCAGCTGTGATTGATTTTGATTTTCTTTTGGATTTATTAGACTGAGGACTGTCAGGTATTTCTAAACCATTCTCTCCAGTCAGCTGGGAGTTTCTCCTCAGACTTCTTTTTGCCTCAGAAATCTGGAGGTCATCATTTCCTTGTTTTAAAGAAAAAAAAAAAAAAAATAGGAAACCAAATTTATAACATTTTATGTAAAAGGACTAGGTTGGCTGACCACTGGGGCAGGTTTTGTGTTAATTGTGGTAGCTATCACCTAGAAGAAAAAGAGCGTGTAATTTCATACAACTACACAGTAACTTGAGAGCAGAAGCAATTACATCACAGGCTCTATCAATGGAACCTTAGTAGGTCCAAAGGATCATTACATAGTTGGCTGACCATTGGGGCAGGTTGTGTGTTAATTTTGGTAGCTACATAAAAAAAATTACAGACTATTATTAAATGTTAATGCAAACTATGACAACTTGGCATACAGGCAGTCCTCACACTTATGACACAATTGGTCTTAAGTTGAAACATTGTTAACTCAGAACTGATTTTTCCAATAGGAAACAATGTTATAAATGGGGAATTGGTTCCTGAACTAAGGCCTGATACCCTATTTTCACCAAAAATAACCCAAAATGTTGTACTCAGTTATACAGTAAAAGCTCCGGTAACCAGCATCTTTAAAGCCAGCATGCTCAATTAACCGGCACGTTGGCTTGTAAGATAAAGTGAAACTGGAAGTGCCCACCGTGGTGCTTCCAGTTTCTCTGAGCCCCCATGGCCCGGGGCAAAGCAGCCTGAGCTGCCAAGCCTCCACAGCCAGGGGGCATAACAGGCTCTGCCTCCCTGTCCCACAGGGCCCGCAGGAGGGGCGCCCCAGATGCGGGCGGAGAAATGGCAGACCAGGCTGCTTAATTAACCGGCATACTTTGTTATCCAGCATCCCCTATTCCCGGGGGGTGCCGGATAACAGAGCTTTTACTGTAGATGAGTATTATAGTTACATTAATGTATTTATATTATAAATAGCAATCATATTGATTTGGAAGGACTTCTTTGAGGTGACTTTGCTGGACTTTCTGGAGGGCTCTTGGTTGGACTTTTTGAAGGGTTTTTGGCTGGAGTCTTCTCAGGAGTCTTGGCTGCAGGATTTGCTGGAGTCTTGTCTGCTTTCTTAAAGAAAGTGTCCAAGGAAGTTTGGACAGATGTTCTCCAGGGAAACAGGCAATGCAGTGAACTTGTTCGCTGGCTTGGCATCACGTCAGATCAAGTATTGTAAAGTCAAAACTGAAGTCAGAAAGTTGAAACAGGGTGTCAATTTATAAATAATGTAAGCGCAAAACGTTGCAACTCGAAACATTACAAGTCGAGGACTGCCTGTATTAGAGAAAAGCCAATTAGTTGACCATGGTCATAAATTTGCCTAGAAAGAGGTATAAAGCAGCATTTTTACTCTGTTAGAATCAGGCCTTCTAACCGTATCCAACACTTTCAAGGGGTTCTACATTCTGGAATATCAAAACAAGCTACATTAGTGACTTGCCAGGTGTCATAGTTGAAGAATGATGACATAATACATGCAAAATAAATTATCTAGAAAATTTGCACACATTGGTGTCTGGCATTTGTCCCTCTTACTGAGCTTCACACACTGCCTGGTACAGCAAAATGGAAAACTAAACCTAAACAAGGAATTCCAAGCCCCTCTGTGTCTTGGAAGTCCTCCTACAACAGTGAAGCCCTCTTGTATTTTTCTTGGAGAAAGCTTTCTGTATGTCTCCAGTGTTTAAAAGTTAAATTATGCAGTGGTCAAATTCCAAATTTCTATCCTAGGGTAAACCTGTAATTTTATTAATCAAAACTAGTCCTAATGAGGTGTAAGTTGTCAGCTAAGTGCTGCCAGATGACAAAGTTGTAATAATACTATACCTTCAAGAAACTGATTACCCTATAATGCTATAATTTGACAAAGCTCAGTGATTCAGTAGACAGACAAATCCTAGTCTGAGAAGATGATGGGGAGAGTAGGTAACACTAGAAATTAACATCATATACTTAAATATATACTGAAGAAATCTCTAGACCCAGTTCCAGTGTAAGTCAAGACAAGCTCCAATAAAGTCAAAGGAGTTACATCAGGGAAAAAATCAGGACCTTCCACTTCTGGTCCTTACTGCAATGCAGGAAGCTCTCTCTTGTATGCACAGCCAGCTTGCCTCTTGAATGAGAACTTTGAGCACTGAGAGCCGGCTGGAGCACCAATTTCTCTCATTCCACCCCAAAGTGAAGAGAACATAGCAGATCTGATTGATTCTAGGGCGTTTTAACTAAATCATCTTGCTGTGTCTTTGCTTTCAAAACTGCTTCATTTATGGATTCTTCAAAGTGCACATAGATAAATAGTAGGGA